>NC_090646.1:614369904-614682404 GCF_040937935.1 Hyperolius riggenbachi | reverse complement strand
AAAAAAACCGCCACAAAACCCGCCCGATGCGGATGGCCACGCGAACGGAGCGCAATGTGAACGAGGCCTAAGTGTAGATGAGTGACAAACACACTGTGGAAGGGAGTTCCAGAGAAGTGGGGATATTCGAAAAAAAAGTAAAAGGAGCGAAGGTTGCGTGCAGGGTGGTATCTGGAGACAAGCTTAGTTAAAGGAGTTATCAATCAAATACTGCCTCTGCACCTGCTGGGACGCCGGGTCGGTGGCTGCGAGCGGAGATGCTGCGAGGGATGTGTCGGCTGCAAGGGCCTAGAGAAAGCCCCGGGTAAGTAAAGTGGGGAGAGCAGTATTTGCTTGACAACTCCTTTAAGTATGGGCCCGTTTCCATGTAGCGCGCTTTCATGCGAGCTTATGGAAATGTGATCGCAGGGACTGCTGAATCGCCGCATATGGTTTGCTGCATTTCGGTGCACTTGAGCCCAAGATACCATTCAGTTTAATGAAGGAGTGACGCGCAGAGCCACGGGGGCTCTGGACTGCATGGAAACGATACCTAAGGAGGAGTTAAGGTGGCCACACACGATACAATAAAATGATCTGATTTTACAGTAATTCGATAAAAACGATCAGATCTCTCGAAAAAATTGAAAGCTTTTTTTTCATTCGACTGAAAAATCCGATCGGATTTGCAGTTTTTTTTTTTCGATTTAAATCGATCTGGAATGCCAGATATTTCTCTTCAATTTCTGCTAAAGATTATATGGTGTGTGTTGGATTGTTAATTTATTAATATACACACCCTAGCAATTTTCTCTGAGCTTCCAATCATTTATATCATAATTGAGACAAAAATTGAACATAGGTGTGTGGTACATTGGTCATATTTTTATCAGCTACTGATTGAAATGAAGTTTATTCCTCTTTAAGTATCTCTTGCTAGGTAAGCACCTCTCTTTTATGGTCTAAGACACCTCAGGTTCTCTTGAAGATGTATATTATAGTGGCAGGGATGGATTAAACTGAAATAAGTCCCTAGGCAAGGTAGCAGTGTGGATTCTCCCTGCTTGGCAGCAGAGTAAAGAAGCGGCTTTAGGACAGGAACCCACTAGGAGCGATTTCTAATCGCTAGTGATTAAAAAAAGTTTTATAAAATCACATCCCTCAAGTGGGATCCCACCCATAGCATTACACTAGCCAGAGTTTTCAAATCGCAAAGCACTCAGAAAACCGCTCCTAGTGGGTTTCTGGCTTTAGAGGAGGTTGAATATAGGCCCCTGAACACCCACCAGGCCCTAGGCATCTGCCTTGGTTTGCATTATGGATAATCTTACTCTGGATCGCGGCAGAGAGGGCTAGCTTACCGTGATGCCACCTCTTGCCATGATGTACACGGCACTCCATTTGCCCGTCTTTTGACTGTGAAGGTAGAAGTGTCGAGAAGGTGAAGAATCTATAAGCGTTCATTTAACCACTTTAGCCTATCAGGACGGATATATACGTTCAGTGTATTTGTGGAGAGTGCACCAACAGTTTGTTACTAAATGAGGCACATGTGGTATTATTTTAATCGTGACGAGTTGTAGATTACATTTTGGTGTGTCTTAAAGCTTGGACACACGTCACATAAAAAATGGGTAGGGACAAACTCAATCCAACATAAAAAAGTAATTTTCATAATTGTGATCAAACTTGGGAAAGTCTTAGCAAAACTACAAGAGACATATGTGGTAACATTTTAACCCTGATAAGTTGTAGAATCGAGTTTAGATAATTTTAGGGTTGAGGCCCATGTCTTGTGAATTCTTTTTAGTCACAAACTAAATCAAAAGCAATTAAATTTTCACATATTCTGTACCAAAATAAAAGAAAGACATGTAAAATGAAAACAAAGTGGCAGAATATAAGAGAAAAAACATGTATTGTTACCTTAGGAACTTGGCTTTTTAAATATGTATACCATAAGGGTATATTACTGTTATTTTGTGGACAATGAGAAATCAAAAACACAAAACAGAAAAAAAGGCACCTTTATTTTCAAATACAATATTGTCACCATATATTGTCACCAATATTGTCACCATACATTGTGCTAGGAACGTAATCTAAATGTTGTAATAACCAGGACCAATAAGCAAATACAATTTGTGGGTTTAACTTTATACTTAGCACTGTTTATTGTAAAGTTTTAATGGATGTAAATGGAGAAATAGTATGTTTTTTTCTATTTTTTACCATAATTATACATTAAAATGCATAGAAAATCAGGTATTTACTAAACAACATTTTCACACACTAAAATGTGCCCCCCCCCCCCCCAAAAAAAAAACATTATGTAGATCATTTAGCTGTGATAAGGGGTAATACATTTGTTGGTGAATGAATGGGAGCAGTGCTGATATGTGAAAATTGCTCTCGTCCTGAAGTGGTAGAAAAATTGAAGTGAAAATAACATAACATAAAGTGCTTAATTTTTACAATAATTATGTATAAATGATTTAGTCAGTGTTTGCTCATTGTAATATCTTTCCTCTGCCTGATTTACATTCTAACATTTATCAAATGGTGACATTTTTACTGCTGGCAGGTGATGTCAGTGGAAAGAGATGCTGGTTGCTTTTTTGGCAGTTGGAAACAGCTGTTATTACCCACAATGCAACATGGCTCCCACAGTGTGATGTCAGTACCTAGGTCATGACATCACACTATGGGAGGGGTTTCACCACAGTATCAGCCATACAGAGCCCCCTGGTGATCTGTTTGAGAAAAGCAATAGATTTCTCATGAGAAAGGGGGTATCAGCTACTGATTGGGATGAAGTTAAATTCTTGGTTACAGTTCCTTTTTTAATTCTGGGATTTATGTCTTCCAGGGTTCGCGACACAGAGGGGATGTCAGAATACACTAAGGCCTCATTCATTTAAAAGGAACTGAAAAGCTGGCAGTGGTGCTGTTCTGCCACATGAACACATTATTTTAAGCTGTTACAATGTGCTTTTGTTGAATTGATAGTAAACAAATAACAATGCGAGCTTATCTCTGCTTGAATCATTCTTCCCACACTGCTGTCACAGGGTTAAGTTGACTATCTGCATTTATAATTATCCCTTTATTCAAGTGCTGCAAACACTGTGTGCAGAGTACAGAGTGCCACTGACTCATCCTAGCAATCTAAACAGTGCAGAAGATAAACTGAAGTATGAACACAACCTGAGGAGGCTCCACATTATGATAAAACTAATAAAACCAATAAAAAGGAGAGCATGTACTTGCTAACCTCCAGAAGTGGTCTCAGCCACCTGTGAAGCTACAATTCAGTTAAGTGTTGCCAAGCAACATGTTTAGTGCGCTGTACCCTCTTCGTCGGGTCAGCAAATGTCGGTGTAGTTAGACTGCCCTATCTGAGCACCTCTATATGAGAGAGGCTGGTTGTGACTCATTTTTTTATTGGTTTTAAAGTGAATCCAAAGTGAAAATAAACTGATCAGATAAACTATTGTATTTATCCTCCTACTCCTAAAATTACTTTTTTTTTTAGATATCCCATGGTTTTATTTTATATTTAAAGTGGAGCCATCAGCCATATTATATCAGGAAAAAAAACCACATATACAAGTAGATAAATACTTGCTTTACTTACATAACGTATGTATTGCACTGGCCACATTTTGTTTTTAGTGATTTTTCTATGGTAAAAAAAAGAGAAAATACGTCTTGGGATTTTCCATTTTGTCTGTATCTGTAATTTGTTTGTATCTATTGAAGCCAATCCTGACGTAATTTCCTCCCTTACTTTGTCTGTGTATCATTGCCCGCCCCTGCCCCCCCCCCTCCCCCTCCCAGTCTTCAGACACTCCCACCCAGCTCTGCAGTCGAAAGTGCATTGTCTCAGCATGAGAAATATTGGCCAATCAGAGAGGAACAGAGGTGTGAGAGAGTAAAACAGGAGAGAAAAAGGCTTCAGCCAATCAGGCCGCATTAGTTATGTCTGAGGGGAAAGTAAAGAAGAAAAAAAGAAAACCCAGCATGCCCTGCAACTTCCTTTGTGCGGCAGATGCACCAAATAAGAGCCAGGGAAACTGGGGAATGGTGTTTTATGGAGAAGAAAAGTAAGAGTGATTTTTTTTTTATCTTTTGGATTGCCTGGTTAGCATCACTATTACTTGTTTACCAGATAAAAATAAAGAATTGATTTTTGATTTTATGCCTGACAGTTACTCTTTAACCCCTATACGACCGCACAATGCCAATTGGCGTGAACGTGACAGCTCCCCCAGGACCGCCTAACGCCAATTGGCGTTAAGTCTTGGGGGCGGAGATTGCAGCGGATCCCTGCTTGAGTGATGGAGCGGAGCTCCGTCATCAGTCTCCCAGCAGCGATCTCCGCTAGGAGACTGTTAGACGGTGAAACCGCCGTCTATTTACATTTTACAGCGCTGTACTGGGGACAGCCGTGACGCTCGATTGTCCCCTGAGGAGGCACAGAGAGCGACCAGCTCTCATAGGCTGATGTCTATAAGAGCCAGTCGCTGTGATTGGCTGGCGGGGGGAGGGAGGGGAAAACAAAATAAATGAAAATATTGAGATTTTTATTAAAAAAAAAGAAATAAATTAATAATAATAAATAAAAAACAGCTGGCAGCAGCAATCAAAGAGAAAGCTCTGTTGGTGGACATAAAAAGGGGGCGGGGGGGGGGGGGGGGAGTCATTTGTTTGCTAAGATGTAGTGCTCTGCAGCGAGCTATTAAAGCTGCAGAGCACCAATTAGTAAAAAATAGCCTGGTCACTAGGGGTGTAAGCCTACGGTCCTTAAGAGGTTAAAAGGACCCTGTGCTGTGTCATAAAAAAGAAAACTGGACTTACCTGGGGCTTCCTCCAGCCCACCGTAGCCTGCAAAGTCCCCAGCATCCTCCTGGCCCCCTCCGTGGTCCTGTTGGCGGCTCCAGTAATGCACCGACTTTGGGTGCAGTTGCGTGTACTCACCCCAGCTGTGTACCCATTGTGTCATCATGCTGGCCGCTCTAAAGACTGACCCGAGCATGCGCAGGACTCTCACGGCGGCCGGCATGTTGACGCGACGGGTACACAGCAGGGGAGACTTCACACAAAGTCGTCCCTTACCGGAGCCGCTCAGGATCCCTTTAAACATATACAAAGTAGATTAAATGTTTTGTTGTCTCTGCTCAGTGGCAGCCTATTAAGTGTCACTAAATTAAAATGCATGAACTATTGACCTTTTCTATCTCCCTTAGCTCTCAGAAGTTGTATTCTGCCAGGAAAACTGTAATTTTCTTATCAGTGATATTTACAATATTCCCCACAAGGTACCTACAAGACAGAAGCTGTCACTTGCATGCCTAAAAATTAACTCTTTCAGGCAGCAAAAGAAAAAAAGTAAAACAGCCTGGTTATTATTTTGTTTTGTACTGTACATACACATGTTTATTTCATCATGTCATATATCATCTTGGGTACACTTTAATGGTTTTAGTGTGATGAAACTCCACGTTAACTGAAAATAAAATCCAATAAGAAATAGCTTACCTATCCTGTCGTTTTTAATGTGCACTGTCAGATTTAGGTAACGTGATTAAAAAAACATTTCTGCTGGTTTCCATCACCATCTCTCTGTAATGCCAAAAGTGACATCACTTCTGCTTATAACACTCTGTAAACTCTTCAAAGGGAGGGGGGTTTAATTTACCTTCTGGTCTTAGTGTCCTTATCTTATCTGAAATTGGAAGCTTACTGTTATTTGCATGTTGAGATACACTTGGTACTGTAGCTAAAACAAGAAAGAAAAAAAAAATCCCACAAAATCCAGCTGGCACTGCACCGTTTCTACAGTTGAGCCAAGACACCCAGACCAGGTAAAAATAAAAAATCGGGGCACATATAGGGACTTTTTTTTTAGGGTGAAAAAGGGGTTTACATAGATTACATACACACATTTTTGAGAAACTATTTTTTGGCAATTTATCTACCTCTGATATAGCTACAAATCACGGAAACCCCAGCAAAACTTTAATGCCCTCTCCACCATGTTCAAACTCCCTTCCCTCTCCCCTTGTGGTGACTTTGATTTCAGCCGACAGGCTCACTGCGCCTGCGCAGGCCTGGCCACGCCACACATCTCCTTCTTTGCGTTCCCTTCTGCAATAGCGCCATTGTGGACGGGAGCACGAAAAAGACTACGCGTCGCCAGGCCTGTCGGCAAATCGAGAGTAGCTGGCGGTGTGGTACAGGAAGATCTGCAAGTTACTGCGAGGGCACGGGGCGGCTGCCGGGGGCTGGTAGAAGCCCCAGGCGAGTAAAATGAATTTTTTTGGTTAGGCTTAAGTGTCCCTTTAAGTACACCAAAGGTGGACATACACTGATAGATGGCCACTAGATTCGCCCATCAGATTGATCCCTCACATCAAATCTGATCAGAGGGATTGGAGCTTTCCACAAACTGTACACAGATTTTCAATAAATGGGAAATATGCTGTGCAGAGTGTTGGCAGCTGAGCTTACACTCACCTGTCGTCTCTCAATTGCCTCCTAGGCTGCTCTTCTCTCTAACGCCCGTGTCCTATGACAGATGACTGAACACTAGAGGCCTGGTGGCATCCACATTACGTAGCCACATACATGCAGAGCCTCTAGTGTTTGTCATAGTACACAATGGAGAGAAGAAAGAGGGAGGAGCATCCCAGGTGGCAATGGAGAGAATAGCGGACCGGTGAGTGTGAGTGTAAGCTCAGCTGCCAACACTTTGCATATTGGTCGTCCTGAAATCGAAAGCCGCTACCAATGCACTCCAGACCCACCACCAATCAAGTGATATCTTTTGTATGCTGAGATCGAACGATTTGATCGATTTCGCCTATTGAACAATCAAGCATCGTTTGCGGCATAGATTTGTAGCCGATTCGAGAGTGATCGGATTTGCCGGATATCACTGGGGAGAACGGTTACGTGTATGCCCACCTTTACACTTTAAAAGCAGCTGGGAAGTATGGTTGTAATACAACGTTTAATCGCAATAGCTGATAGATTCAGGTGGACCTAAACTCAAAACTTAGCCTCTGCTCTAAAAGATAAGCAACAGCACAATAATCTTTGAAGATAAGCATTTCTTTGTTACAGCTGATACAAATTCTGCAATAAATCTGCAGTCTGTCTACTTCTTGCTTTCATGGAAGCAGACATAGGTTGAACATCCTGTGTTTACAAATTAGCTGCTCTGCCCAGGCAGCCAGATGACACAGCTGAGAGAGAACATTTCAGTTGTGATTAGTCACAGATGACTAAGACAAGCTAAACTCTCTAATTACATACAGGCATTTCTCAATGTTTTCCTTCTGTCCTGTGCAAGAGTTCGGGTCCACTTTAAGTTTTATGTAACTCATCCTCAGCTGATAAAACTAGGGGTTAAGTTTTGGATAACACATCCTCTTTTCGACACTTTCGGCAGTGATAATTGTACTTAAGTGCGGCTATGCAAAATGCAAGTCTGGGATTTATTTAAAACAGTTGGCACTTTTCCCTGAAAATGCTCTGTACCTCTGCAGCTTTCAGGGAACTGGCATGAAGATGGATGAAGAGTAAAGATGAATGTTATTTGGCCATACTCTGAAATATCAGAGCTGAGCCAAAGCTGTGAGTAAGAGACAGCATATGGTACTGCTTGTACCGTGCTGAGCAGAAGAAATGTTCTGTTCACATGCGCTCTCTAGAGGGAGCTCTATACAGCTGACAGGCCTGATCTTGTACAAGACTCCACTGGGACCTCTCATGTCTGATACTAGTGACAGGTCTGTATGCTGTGAAGCTAAGCTTGAGAAAATAGATCATCAGAATACAGCCGTAAGTAAAACTGCATCAGTAAAAAAAAAGATGTATTTTTAACCTCTTTAACCACTTCGGGACCGGCTGCCTGACCCCCCTTAAGGACCAGGGCAATTTGCATAGAGGGGAGCGCGTTTGGGGGGGGTCGGGCGGCCGGATCCCGTCTGTGGCTGTGGTTTCCCTCATGGAGGCAGGTGTCCCCCCTGCAGCTGGCAGCTTTCACTTACCTTCCAGGCTCCAGCGATGAGCCGCAGTAGCCACCTCTTCTCCAGCCGGCATCTCCGTTCCAAATGACGCTCAGGTCCGGGTCGCGGCTTGATGATGTCATCAAGCCGGGACCCGGCACTGACATCAAACGGAGCAGAGATGCCAGCCAGAGCAGAGGGGGGCGCCGATCGTCGCTGGAACGGCAGTGGATCCTCTTCTTTCCCCACTGCCGCCACCGCTGTCCGCCGGTGATCGTAGTGATCACGTGATCAGCAGCCTACGCGATGGCTGCTGATCACTCGGGGTAGATGCCAGCTGTCATATGACAGCTTAATCTCCCCCTCCGGGTGTGCACGATCGCGTCGGGATGGTTTGTTAGTGCAGACGTTGAATCAACGTCCGGTGAGAACGGTAGCACCACCTGCTGGACGCTGATTTAACGTACCTGGTCCGACCGCAAGTGGTTAAAAAAAAAAAAAAACCTAAATCAATCCAGTGCCAACCAGGAGCTTACCTACAGGTAGCAGCCCCCGCAACCGCTGTGGGTCTAACTTCTAACCTTCCCTGCCTCCAATAAAGGCATACCTCTCAACTTTGAGATAAGAAAGAGGGACACTTGAAGACACACCCCTGCCACATCCCTTGCCATACATATCACAAAGAATACAGACCAAAACATGTACTTTATCATTTAAACCACGATGGTCCTTTCTCCAAAGTAGGGACAGTTTGGAGCTATGAAGTCCATCCTTTAGAGATCGGGTGTTTTTGTGGCTACATTTATGGGTCTGAAGATGATGCTGGTCACACTTGTTTGGGCCCCCAGGTTGTGAGGGTCACCAGGGGTAAGCAAGGTAAAGGGTGTGACCATTGGGGTTAGTTCCCTATCAAAGTTTTGCTGGGGGGGGGGGGGGGGGGGGGCGTATTCTATGGCGCTGTACAAAGTAAGGAACATACATGGGTACAAAACAATCCCAACAAAAGTGTGCACCAATATACAAAATACAGAATGGTACAAAATACAGAATTGGTTATTACACTAACAAAAGTAACACAATGAATAAAATATATAGATATATGCAAGACACAAGATGAATAACAAGTTTCAAGACAGAAAAGAAGAGCTGGATTAAGACCACACAGGGCCCCAGTGGTGGGCCGAAATTTCGCATCAGAATTTTCAATTATGCTTCATAATCGTAATGCAAAATTTAAGGGAAAACATAATGAATTTCTTATGTAATAGTAATATTTCATAATTTTGTGTAATTTTTCACGTAATTTTCAGGTAATTTTGTGCCGACTTTAGTGGTTAATAGCAACGCCCCCATACATGCTATTGCTATATATGCAAAGAAAAATGTTTTTTAAACTGTCATCTAAGTTTAAAAACTATTTTTCTTTGCATGTTTAAAATCGGTTTTCTCAAAAACTACAAGGTCTTTTTGAAAAATTCTTTTTTTGACTTGTACCCACTATTCTGCTTAACATATGTAGCAATTTTGGTGTCAATAGCATGTATGGGGGCTTTGCTATTCACTGCCAAAGATGGCAAGAAATTACGTGATAATTACGCGAAATTTTATGCGAAATTATGAACGATTATACAAAATCAATAAAATGTACAAATCATAATTAAGAAATCAAATATACAAAATCAATAAAATGTAAAAATCATAATTACGTATAGGCAAAGTTGCAAAAATTTACGTGAAAATGTGCGCAATCTTAAATAACTGATTTCGATCTTCGCTTCAGGGCCTCAAGCAGAGTAATACATTTATTTATGGGCTGCCCTCCTCAAGCTCCTCCTCAAGCATTTTCAAAGAATATTGTGTGGCAGCAAAATTCTATCCACAACAAGAGTATAAACAGTATAGACTTGATTTGTAATTATCCAAAGTACAGTGACGTAGCTAAGGAGCTGTGGGCCCCGATGCAAGTTTTACAATGGGGCCCCCCAAGCACTCTATACATAACAATTGATACGGCGCACCAAAACCTGCCAATGGCAACTACAGTGTCAGAGGTGCAAGAAGGGGATGGGGAACAGTTTTTGAATGATTACCACTATTCAAAGTATATAGAAGCAGGGATGAGCAGAAACTACGCCAGTGCGAATTTACGCATCGTAGTTCGCATCTATGCATCGTAGTTCGTAGGTGAAGTTTCAAAACTACGCTTAAGAATTTACGCATAGCGAACTACTGCTGTGCGTAGCTTATGCCCACTATGCGTAGTTAACATGTGTATTGCGTAGCGAACTACGAATGTGTTACTCGCGTCTAATTTTCTGCGTGCGATTGTATGCTTACAAATTTACGCATTGGAAAGGGGAATGTACGCATAGAAGAGTTCCCATTATAAGCATTTAAAGAGAAATTAATGCGTACGTTTTCTGCATACGGGCACAAGCACCCGCATACACTACGCTTCGCACTACGCGTAATTGCGTATTTTAACATGTGGTCTACGAAATGCTGCTTTGATTGTGCGGCAGACCCCTTACATAATACCTTGGATAATACTGGGGTGTACCAGACCATCAATTCCATCAGGAAATATCTGACAAGATTGTGCGGTTAAGCCTTAGATTTATTGATTTGTAATGAAGTTGTTGGTATGCTTGTTCTTTAGGAATCTCCAGAGGACTGTTGTATACTAGATTGCATGTTGGATATGGAGTTCATGTTATCATTTACCCCATCCAGGGGTGTAACAATAGACCCTGCAAGGGATGCAGCTGCAGGGGGGCCCAGAAGCCACAGGTGGCCCCCGTGGTGGGAGAAGTTTATTTTCCCTGTCCTGAGAGACTGACAACTAAGGGCACTCAGATAAAAATCTTTCTGCTCTGTGCACAATTGTTCTAATGACTGCATCTGCTCAGCCACTGATAAGGAATCATACAGTTTGCAGACAAGGATTTGTAGACAGTCCCTATCCAGTGTGCAGAAGACTCTTGTGTACAAAGCCCCGCCCCTAACCTCTCCACCCCTCCCCAAGTGCTGTGTACTGTAGTGATGCTGGAGAAGTCTGCTGAACCAGTGTTGGACAGAGTGAGTGTAATAAGCTGAGGCTGGGAGCACACTCGTCTGTTGGTTTTCTGCATGCGTTTTCTGTACACTATGGGCTTGATTCACTAAACTGTGATAACTCAAATATCACACCTTATTAAAGATATTACACCTTATGAAAAGATATCACACCTTATGAAAATATATCACACCTTATCAAAGTTAACACGCCTTATCAAAGTAGCATAGTGAGCGCTACGAACCCACAGGGGCTCAGGGCAGGACAAGTACCATTGCCAATTAGCAGGCATAAGTTTGTAGCACTCTCTATGCTACTCTGATAAGGCATGTTCACTTTGATAAGGTGTGATATCTTTGATAAGGTATGATATTTTTTCATAAGGTGTGATATCTGTTCATAAGGTGTGATATTTGAGTTATCACGGTTTAGTGAATTAAGAACCCATGTGTGTCTGTTAGTGTAAAAAGTAAACATGCACATTTTATCACAGAAGCGAATGTAATTAATAGGAAAATGTGTGCATTGCTTCACTGCTGTCTGTCTTTATCTGCATGGGGAAAACACATTACAGTGTGCACTAGCCAATTGAATAACATTGGTTCTCAGTTTACCTGTCCAGAAAGCTAGTAGGGGGAGGAGGGGGCCCCATCCGAAGTTTCGCAGGGGGGCCCAATGATTCCTAGTTACGCCTCTGACCCCATCCTCTTGTTTTTACTGGCCTTGAGTGTATGAGGTGGTTTGTCTTTCAGTCCCTGTCATGAAGTAGTATATGCAACAAATTGTATAGGTCTACTTCTATCACTGTAGATATTCCAGGACAGCCCCACCGCTCATTTGCATCTGGGCACAGTATCGAAACTTACCTCAGTTTGCAGTCCTGCAGACATTGAGCCTCCTCAAAAGATTTACAGGGTTAGAGCCCTCAAGCCAACCTGGACTAGGCCCTAACCACAATCATTTCTGTGCCCCCAAACCAGATTATAGCCCCATCAATGGATGCTCGATTTCATTAAAGGGAACTGGTAACATAACATAACTGAACATAGCAAAATTATTGCAGATTACATTAATTATCCTGGATTCAGCATCGTAAATGCATCTTATAATTATAGGTTTCTGTATATTGGTATGTAGCCCCACCCTTCCTTTGATGTTTAGCCAGGGCTATGATGTCACTCTGCCCCAGAGCACTTGGGGGAAAAAACTTACATTCCTGTAAAATACACGTGTGTGTTGGGGGGTGTGTGTGTGTGTGTGTGTGTGTGTGGTGGTGGTGGTGGTGGGGGGGGGGGGGGTGACAGACATCCCACAGTGATTCATTGCACCAGCATTAACAAAACCAGCCTCACGGATGCATTTTAGAATGTAAATCAGGGCGAGGTATACTTTTTACATTGGACAGACATTGACTAAATATTACATAATTGAAAAAAGCGATTTTATTTATAAAGTTATAATCGGCAAAGTTTGTCTTTAATTTAATGTGCTGGTGATAATGGATTTTTGGGCGATATAATCAAACTGATTAAATCAGCCTCAGACAAGTCACTCCAGTGCTCCACACTCATCATTACTGATACCAATGGGCTGTCAGTGACCCCGCCCCATATTACTAGAGCTGGATCATTTATCAAGCAAGTTAGGAAGTTGCCTAGGGCCTGTAGAGAGACCAGGGACTTAATTGACGCTAGCCCCCACCAAATCTCACCAAAAAAGCCAAGTGGCCATCAACGATGGGCCCAAAGTTGTTACTTGCCCAGGGCCCCATTTAACCTTAACCACTTAACTCAAACTGGACGTACATACACACCCAGTTTGAGCCGCGGTAACTTAACCAGGACGTAATGGCAGTCCTGTCATCCTGGGACCAACACGACTTACCTGGCTCTTATTTTATAGCTCTTATTTTGTTGTTTTCTTCCTTCTTTGTTTTCTCCCCTAATCTATTGTTTTGGTTCAACCTTTATAAACATCTGGTCTAGAACAACCTAAATACTTAAAGGGACTCCGAGCAGTGCAGAAACTATAGAAAGATGCATATCATTTTAAAGCTCATTTTCTCCTCTTTCCAATGATATATAAATCACCACCCTACGCCTTTTAGTTTTCGCTATTTTCGCGATTGAAATTGCCGCGGCTGCGAATTCGATTGCGAAAATAGAGAAAACTAAAAGGCGTATGGCGACGATTTAGGGGTCGTCAGAAAGAGGAGAAAGAGAGCTTTAAAATGATATCCATCTTTCCATAGTTACATTGTATTACACAGGGCGACTTTTTCTGCTGAATGGAGCTGCTGACACTGGGGAAAGTGTCGTCCTGTGTAATACAAGTAACTATAGAAAGATTGATATCATTTCAAAGCTCTCTTTCTCCTCTTTCTAGCGACCCCTAAATCGTCGCCCTACGCCTTTTAGTTTTCTCTATTTTCGTGATTGAAATCGCGGCCGTGGCAATTTCAATCGCGAAAATAGCGAAAACTACAAGGCGTAGGGTGGCGGTTTATATATCATTGGAGAGAGGAGAAAGAGAGCTTTAAAATGATATGCATCTTTCCATAGTTTTTGCACTGCTCGGAGTCCCTTTAAAGAGGAAATGTCACGAAAATCTTAACACATACAAATAAGAAGAACATTTCTCCCAGAGAACTGAGCCATAAATTACTTCTCTCCTGTGTTGCTGTCACTTACAGTAAGTGGTAGAAATCTCACATTACCGACAGGTTTTGAGCTAGTCCATCTCTTCATGGGGGATTCTCAGCATGGCCTTTATTCTTTATAAAGACATTCCCTGAAAATGATTAATTCAAAGATGCTGACCAGCCTCCCGGCTCGCTGTACACTATTTTGGCAGTTGGACGGAGCAACTGCCATTCACTAAGTGCTTTTAAAAATAAAGAAAACCCTGAGAACCCCCCTATGAGAAGCTGAGCTAGTCCAAAATCTGTCGGTAATGTCAGATTTCTACTGTAAGTGACAGCAACATAGGAGAAACATAATTTATGGCTCATTTTACTCCAGGAGAAATGTACTTCTTATTTGTATGCTTTAAGTTTTAAGATTTTCGTGAGAGTTCCTTTTTAAAGATGTCTATTCTGAACCTCCTTTCCTTCTTCTCCGGTCAAATCAATCAGTAAGGGCCTAAGGATGGGTTATACTGATTCCATTGAGATGCTACAGGGTTTTATGGCCCTACCACAGAGGTTGTTACAGTATATTCTACTTTTGTACTTGGTGTGTTCTAATTTTTTTGTATTTTTTATACAGTTACTGCTGTACTTTTGATTTATGCTGCATATTTCATATGTATTTGTACGATTTTCTGCCATTTGACTCTGCAGTTTATGTTCTTTAGCAACAATTAAAATCAGTGTTACAAAAAATAAAAATAAAACCAATTGTAAAATTCTCAGATAAAATGTGGGGTATGTGAGGGAGCAGGACCGTATTTTGTACCAATTTTTCTGGTAGAACTTGATGGACGGATGTCTTCTTTCAACCAAACTAACTATGGAAGTACGGTATGTAATACAGTATAAGAGATTTATGAGCATTTTGAACACCATTTTCATGCTCACAGGTGAAAGGTTGTGAATGTTACAATTGACACGTCTCTTGAAAACGTGACATTAATGATAGATTGTTTTGGTTATGACTTAAGCTGTAACAGCATCAATGTCACACGTACGGACTGACGTGTGTACTTTGTTGTTGTTCTCTAACTTAAAGTGTTTAAGTACTTAAACTTAAGTGAAGTTACAATTTTTTAAATTACGGAGCTAATCAATAATGTGGTATAGTCGCTTAACGGATTTTAGCTGTGTTTAACCATTTTACACCTACACCTGTTTTTCCTTTAAGAAACTCGAGCAGTTTGGGCGTTTTAGCTATGCCTCTATTTAATCAGCAATAACTTTATAATTACTCTGAGTGCTTTTTACTCTCCAGAATTATTTTATTTCCTATGCATTTTAAAGTGAATGGAGATGAAAAAAAGCAATAAAATAAAGTAGATTGCAAATTGTATAATGCAACAGTATCAAAACGGAGGATGCTCCACTGATAGAACTAGTTTAACGTAAGCCACACCCCCCACCATCAGGAGTGCAGGCACGCTCCTAGTAGTGCGGCCCTGTGCCAGCCAAGCTCCTCCACGCAGGTCCTGGAAGTCCCTCGGGCGGTGTTCGTGGAAAGCCCGGAGACCTCCACTGGAACCTGGAAGCAGTAAGTGTGCCATATAGACAAATGGCAAAAATAATTCACAAATAACAAGATTTAACCACATTAAATAAAAGGGAATAGAATAATAAAATACTTAGGGCTCAATTCACAAAAGGATGCTAACTCAGCTTTTATTGATTGCGCGCAAAGTTTAGTGCTGCGTGGTGCGCGCGAAACGCAGCACCGGGTGACGTTTCACGTGCACCGCACATTGCTAAACTTTGCGCACGCTAACTTATCGCGCAAAACTTTGTGCCTCCTAAAGAGCTTTAGCCGTACTGAGGGGCTTTTAGGCGTGCTAACTAAGTTAGCACCCTTTTGTGAATCAAGCCCTTAGTCTTTTTGTCTGCCCATGGTCAGATTTTGTGGAACTATCTTTGTAATGTCCTGTTGTTAATGTCCTTCTGCAGAACTTCTGCACTCACCACTCTTGTGATGTTAAAATCAGAAGGCAAATTCTAGCCTATTCACATGAATTTTTACAGAGGGGAAAGAATTCAGGCTTCCAGTACAGTGACACAGTTTAGGAATATTTGTGTCATTTTCCAGACTTGGATTTACCAGCTCTATTTTAGTAAAAACATAATCTACAGATATCTCCCTATAGGTGGATACCAAACACTGCTTTAATAATTTATTTGTTCCAGAGCAATGAAATAACCTTTTCCCCACAATTGCCAGAATTAACATGGCTAGATGGCTGGATTCTAGCAGCTAAAACCCACGACCTCGCCTGGCTCTCATCCTACCTCTCCAACTGGTCCTTCACGACCTCCTTTAATGAGTCCTCATCCACCCCCAATTGGTGGGAGTTCCCCAAGGCTCGGTCCTTGGCCCCCTACTGTTCTCCCTATACACATCCTCCATTGGCAAGGTTATCTCCTCCATGGGTTTTAACTATCATCTGTATGCAGATGACACCCAGATCTACCCCCACACCCCTGACATGTCCCCCACTACCATGGACAAGGTCTCCTCCTGCCTATCAGCCATCTCCTCCTGGATGTCCGCTAGGTTCTTGAATCTAAATCTGGACAAAACGGAATTTATGATCTTCCCACCCCGGCCATCCGTGAACCTCCCAGATGTGCATGTTACTGTTAACCGCACTTCCAATCACCCTACCTCTCAAGCCCGCTGTCTGGGTGTCACCCTGGACTCCGCACTCTCCTTCACTCCCCACATCCAAAATCTTAGAGTCCTGCAACTTCCACCTCAGTAACATCTGCAAGATCTGCCCTTTCCTGACCTCTGCCACCACCAAACTCCTCATCCATGCCTTCATAATTTCCCACCTTGACTACTGCAATGCCCTTCTGTCTGGTCTCCCCCTATGACCCGAATAGCCCCACTACAGTCCATCATGAATGCGGCAGCCAGAATTATCCACTCCTCCCATTGCTCCACCACGGCGGCTCCCCTCTGTGAATCCCTCCACTGGCTTCCTATCCTGTCCAGAATCAGATTCAAGATACTGTGTCTGACCTACAAATCTGTCCACAAAACCTGTCCAACCTACATTTCCGATCTTACTCAGAGGTACACACCTAGCCACTCACTCCGCTCCTTCAATGAACTTCGCCTGACCGCCCCCCCCCCCCCCGTATCACCCAGTCCCATGCACGCCTCCAGGACTTCTCAAGAGCTGCTCCGACACTATGGAACTTCCTATATCCACCCATTAAGCAGGCCTCTCCTTCAACATCTTCAAGAAAGCCCTCAAAACTCACCTTTTCACTCTGGCCAACCACCCCTCACAAGTGCTCTAAACCCACAGCTGAACTCTGGTCCCCTACCTTTCGTGTCCCTACCTCTCCCTCTAGATTGTAAGCCTTTGGGCAGAGTCCTCCTCCTTTTGTGTCCTACCTGATCTTGCACCTCCATTACTGTGCACCCATGCTATGCATCTGAGTGAACCTAACTTGCCTAATCGCCATGCTCCCATCCAGTGACTGACTAAGCATTACCTTGTACTCATACTGTGCTGTGTGATCTGGTTTTTCTTGTATCCCTGTATTGTCGTATTGCTGTATGTCACCCCTAAATATTGTCTGTAACCTTAACTAATGTAAAGCGATGCGTAATATGTTGGCGCTTTATAAATACAATAAATAAAATAAAGCTGCAAAGAAATTTGCGGCATTTTATTAAACTGTACTCCAGTCCACAGTTTCCGTGGTTGCAAAAAAGCATGCTTTTGGCACAGTGTCAGTTTTGGAAATTCTTAGTTGGATGCAGATTAAAATAGAATCATCATTTTTCATAACATTAAATAACAAAATGACTTGTGCATAGGGGCCGGATTTGTATTTTTTACTGCCCAAGGCCACTGTCAGCAGCCGCCCCACTTCAGTATAGTTAGCCAGATGACGCTTCCCCCTTCCTTTAGTATTATAGGCAGCCCGTTGACCCTTTCCTCCAGCATAGGTAGCCAGATGACCTTCTCCCCCTTCTGCAATTAAGATAGCCTGATGACGAATCTCTCCCTTCTCTGTAGTTTAGGTATCCTGATGATCCCTCCCTTCTAGTATAACAAGCCAAATGACCCTCCCCCCTTCAGTATAGATAGCCTGATGACCCTCAATCCCTTCAGTATAGCTAACTAGGTGACCTTTAACCTTCCATCTACTATAGCTTGCTGCCAACCCGCCCTTGATCCTGTGGTGCCCTAGGCCATGGCCTATGTGGCCTTTGCTTAAATCCGGCCCTGCTTGTGCAGCACTAATTAATGTCTAGGCATATTACCAAGGTGGAGTTTCCAATTAAAATTTCATCTGGTATTTCTGAACCTGACTGAGTGGATCACAAGATACCCACCTGAAATCCACGTTTAGGGGTGCCCACTTTTATCAAATCTGTGTAGTAGACGGGTAAACAGATTTTGAATACTTTAAAGAGAACTTGAACTGAAAATAAAATATCAAAATAACCATATGCAGGTCATACTTACCTCCTGTGTAGTCTACTCCTCAATCTCTTTCTCCTCTCCCGCATCCCATTTGTCCACTGTGATCAATATATTTTTCCGTCCTCCATTTTAGATATGGCCATTACCCCATAACAGCTTCCTGGTCAGCACACTGTTTAAACTGTAATATCACTCACTTGAGCCATAGGGAAACATGGATATTACCTTGCACATTCAGTTGTAACTGACAGCTGCTGATATATAACTGACAGCAACTGGTATATTTCAGTTCTGACAAAATATTGTCAGAACTGGAAGGGATCACTGTAAGAAGAAAATGGTGAGCCTCTGAGAGGAACTGACGGCGAGGCAAGTATGTAGTATTCATTTGCAGCTACGTTGTGTGTTTATTTTAAATAATTTTACTCGGTTTCCTTTAAAGAGAATCTGTATTGTTAAAATCGCACAAAAGTAAACATACCAGTGCGTTAGGGGACATCTCCTATTACCCTCTGTCACAATTTCACCACTCCCCGCCGCATTAAAAGTAGTCAAAAACTGTTTTAAAAAGTTTGTTTATAAACAAACAAAATGGCCACCAAAACAGGAAGTAGATTGATGTACAGCATGTCCACACATAGAAAATACATCCATACACAAGCAGGCTGTATACAGCCTTACTTCTGAATCTCAAGAGATCACTTGTGTGTGTTTACCTTCTGTCCCCAGCTTCTCTCATGCACTGAACATTACAGGCTTCCTGCAGACAGCTCTGCCTATGTCGTTAATTCCTTAGTATGTGACAGACCAGCTCCTTTCACAGCCTAACAGGAGGATTTTTATCCAGCTCTCTTCTATCACTGATAAGATAGCAGAGAAGCTGCTGGCTTATGTAAATAAAACACACACTGGAGTGTGCATAGAGGAACAGTTCAACACTGAAGAACTTGGCAGCCTTCCAGACACTGGCCGACAAGTCTGACAGGGGAAAGATACATTGATTTATTACAGAGATGGTTATAGTAGAAAGAGCTGCAGCAAGCCAGATCACATTAGAATAGGTTTAGGAACTTGTAGGATGGTAGAAAAAACGTTGTAATTTTTGTTACAGAGTCACTTTAAGTAGCCCTTCATATGACATAAAAGTGGTAAGATTGTACAATCAAGATTGCATCATTAGTGAGCACCCTTACACAGTCCATTCTCATTATTTGGTCAATAACGTGCAAGAGACTTTTTTTTTTAATCAAGCCATTACACATTATATCTATGACAAGTGGTAGACCTGGGGCATGTGGCTATAAATCCTGCCATACAAAGGTTACGCTGATGACATTTAGTGACGAAAGGCCTTGTCATTGCTGCCAGGAAGTTTATACAAGCTGTCCAATATAACTGTTATTACTGGCAGGTATGCTGGGGAGAATCAACCTTACTGTACTTTTCCTTCTAACTGGCAGCTATGACATATGCCCACACTAGAAGAAATGCCAGCTGGAATATAGTGTACAATAAACAGTCAACAACCTTTTCCTAATATAAGGCCTCAGCAAGAACTACATACAGTGTAAGTGGTAATTTAATGTAAAATTGGGTATCCTGAATATTTTATTATATATTATATGTGGCTATATATCATTAACCACTTCACTGCAAAGGGTTTTTCCCCTTAAAAAACCAGAGCAATTTTCACCTGTCAGCACTCCTTCCATTCATTTGCCTATAACTTTATTATTACTTATCACAACAAAACAATCTATATCTTGTTTTTTTTGCCACCCATTAGGTTTTCTTTGGGGCGTACTTTTTGCTAAGAATTATTTTATTCTAAAAGTGTTTTAACAGGAAAAATAAGAAAAAAATAGAAAAAAAATCATTATTTCTCAGTTTTCGGCCATTATAGTTTTAAAATAATACATGCTAACGTAATTAAAACCCACACATTTCATTTGCCAATTTTTTCCTGGTTATTGCAACATTTAAATTTTTTTCCCTAGTACAATGTATGGTGCCAATATTTTATTTGGAAATAAAGGTGCATTTTTTCAGTTTCCCTAATTACAAGCCCATAATTTATAAAGTAATAGTAATATACCCTCTTTACATACATTTTTTTTAAAAAGTTCAGTCACTAAGGTAATTATTTATGTATTTTTTTTTATTTGTAAATGTTTTGGTAACTATTGGGGAGTGTGGGAGGTCAGGGGTTAATTTAAAATGTAAAAAGAAGTAATAAAAAGTATATGTAATTTTACTATTTGGCCACAATACTTCCGTATGCGTAGCATTACTTTGTAAACAGGAAGCACTGCGTGGACGGTCTTTGTGAATGGCGGCACCATCTCATAGATGGCTGCTGTCATTCACACTGGGACTTAGATGAATGAATGGGAACTGTACCGCTGCTGGCTAACGATCGGTGGCAGTAACTAGTGCGGGGTGTGTGCAGGGGGGGAGGGGACAACGACGTGCGAGCGGGAACACGCGGCGGGAAGGGACGTAGTAGCTTGTGCACATAGTTATGGCATTTTAACCTATATGGCTTCTTCTCAACAGGACATTTGAGCAGTTCTTAAAGAAAATCTGTAACGTCCACCCCCCCAGGATACTTACCTCGAGAGGGGGAAGCCTCTGGATCCCAATGAGGCTTCCCCCATCCTCTTCACTCTCCGGGATCCAGTGCTGGCAGCCCCTGAACACCGACTAGGTAAATATTTACAGGATCCTGCGCCACGGCCGACATCCCATTCAGCTGTTCAGCTTTATTTTCAGTGGAGCCAGCACTGGATCCCTAATATTTTTTTTCCATTTTATTACAATGTTGTATTCATTTATAGATTATTTTGTGAGTGTTGGTCCACTGTAAAATCTTTCCTCACCCTGATTTACATTCTAATATTCATCACAGGTGGTGACATGTTTAGCTCTGAAGAATGTTCATTTCTGAGAATTCTGATGCCAGTGAAAATAATGTCTCTGGTGTCCCACAGTGCTCTGGGAGGAGAGTTCCACATAGCTAAACAGCCTAGGCCGTGACATCACTGGGAGGGCGGGGGCTACATAGCAATACACAGCAATAAAGTGGGTATCCTGAGTATTTGATTACATTTTACTACAACTCATCTTTACATCTCGTTCACACCTTCTGCATGGGGGTGGGAGTGGGGGGGGGGTTTAAAATTGACAGCTTATGTGCTTGATGTTCACATTTAATGGGGGCACACATGTTCTTTGATGAATACATAGCTATGCTGGGGTAATATTAGGGGCACAGGTGAAACTATTTGGGTTACCTGCCAGCCTCAGGGTGCTGTTTAGCAGACAAACTCTCTATTTACATTTGGAGTTATTTGGGGATATGCTGATTAATTATGTTATCTGTAAATAGGACTATATTTTATCTCAGATCAACTGACTGATGCTTTTGCAAAACACATGTAGATGCCAAAACTGCTATTTCATATGAGAAGTTTTTCCCTGTGTGAGATTGCATTCTGATAGTTGGTGTCCCTTTTGAAAGTCTTCTCATAGAAGGTCAGGTAGAACATAAAACCTAAGAAAAAATAAATAAAACAAAATTACAAAAACAAGTGTACACAATTTTTTTTAATTACAACACTGGCAGGAGTTTGGGAATGGAACTGGTGTGGACAACACTGAAGAAGACACAAGGAAAAAGACAAAGGGACCCTTCTATGGCAGTTGTCATGCAGCAGTAGTTATAGAACTTGACTGGATGGTACCTCAGGGCATCATAGAGCATCCCTGACTGGTCCTTCTCTTTGTGTTCTCTGAGAATCAGATGGACCCACCACCTCCTCAAACTTGCCTCTGCCGGTTCCAGTAACATACAACAAGGTACCTAGTTTACACTCATATAAATCAAAGCTTGGAACAGTTTTGGTGGCCCTGTACTCAAAGGTGCAACAACTCTTCAGATGGATGACGCCACCCCTTTTCAAATGTACAATAAACACAAGTAGAGTTAGCACTCAAACCTTCGATCTATTGCCTGCAAACAAGATAGTACAATGTTTATGAGACCTGTGGGGTCCTTTTATCAAGGTATTATTATTTATACGCCGACATCTTCCGCAGCGCTGTACAAGAGTATATATTGTCTTGTCACTTACCTGTCCCCAGGGGTGCAGCTAGGACCAGGCAAACCAAGCAGCTGGTGGGGGCCTCATCCACAAGAGGGGCCTCCCATGCTGCCAGGTTGCCCTTTCTGGAACATGTATGAGCAATTCTGACATCTTTGGCTACCTATACTGGGGGTGGTTATCTATACTGGTGGACACTTTTGCTACCTATATGGGGATGGCTACCTATACTGCGGCAAGGTGGAGGACTTGGCTGATTCCTGAGAGATTTCATGGTGAAATCGATTGGGAATCGGCCTGCGGTGTATGAGCAGCCAGCAGATCTCTCTCTAATCAGATTTGATCAATGAGAGATTTGTTTCATGGTTGAATTTGCCCATCATAGCTAGATGTATGGCCACCTTTAGGCCCTGTTCAGACTATGCGCGTTGGCAAAATGCATAGAGATGCAAAGAAAACGCAAGTTGAAAAACGCATGTGTTTGTATGCATTTTTCTTGCGTTCGAATGCGTTTTCTATTGCGTTTTTCACACAGGAAACAGAAAAGAATTATGGGAAATGCAGAGGGAAACATACGCAAAAAACGCAATAGTACACATTTTTGATACATGTCCATAGACTTTCATTGCGTCCTTTTCTGTGTGTGACGCACAGAACTGCGAGCAGCAATGCGGATGAGAAACGTATGCGTTGCATACGCATACAAGTGAATGAGGCCATTAGAAAACATTAGTATCCGTTTCTAATTGCGCAAAGTCTGCCCGCACGCGTTCTGGAAAAACGGCTAGGAACGCGCATAGTCTGAACAGGGCCTTAGAGTTCAGTACTCAGATGTATTTTAAAGTGGTATTAAACTCTGACATAATATTCAATAAAAATGTGTTTTCTTACTTTTTTATAACACATAGGGCTCGATTCACAAAGCGGTGCAAAGTGTTAGCACCATGGTGAAAAGGCCCTTATCACGCCTAAAGTCACTTTAGGCATGATAAGAAGAAACTCGCGCGAAGTTGCCGCGCGTACGCGCGTAAGTGTGCGCGCAACACCCGCCGCTTCGCGCGAAGCTCCCATTAAGCCCTATGGGACTTTGCGCGCGCTCTCACGCGCGTACGCGCGAAGAGCAGGAAAAATCGGTGATAACTCAGTGGTGAAAAGGTCATCACGCCTAAAGTCTTTTAGGCGTGATAACTGGGTTATCACCGCTTTGTGAATCGAGGCCATACAGTGATTATATTTGCTTTTGTGCACAAGTATTATTAGTCATTTAGAAATGACAAATTCCCAAAGTATAGTTTTTTTTTGCTCTGAAAGCTGCTGCTATTGCATTTCCTTCATAGCTACAGTATTTATATATTGTAATGTACCCAGTGAATTTTCCTGAGCTGATCTAGACACATTAGGAGTTTCAGAACTGCCAGGGAATGTTTACATTCTTCTTTTGATACAAGTAAACACAAAATAATGTTATCACCAGTTTGGATGTGGCTCTCACTGCAGAGAGCTTTCTATTGAAAAAGTAAGTCCTGTGTGTCTGAATGCTGTTTTGGTTAAAAATTGTGGTAGTATACTATATACTGAGAATAATCTTTTAGAGCAAAGAAGAAATGCTGGGTTTCATACCGGTTTAATATTTGTATCTGCCTAGAGCAGCCTTTCTCAACCTTTTTACCCTTGAGGAACCCTGAAAATAATTTTTGGATCTCAAGGAACACCTGCATTTATTTTGCAGGAGTCATGGCCAGGCCCGTTTCTAGGGGCCGTGCAGCCGTGCGTGCGACCTGAGCGCTATTGGGAGGCGGGCGCTGTAATGGAGGGGGGAGCCGCAACCACGGGGAGGGCAGCCCGACCTCTCCCTCCCTTCCTCTCCCCGGGCCGCCCTCTGTGCTCCCCCCTCCAGACTGCAGCGTTAGCGCAGGGAAGCGCTCACTGTAAATAGCTACACACCTCCCAGGTTCCAATCGCCGCTCACTCGTCGCTGGACTCCTCTCTACATAGCCGGGTATACACACGCTGCTTCCTGTTAAACAGGAAGCAGCGTGTGTATTAGCGTCTATACAGAGCAGGAGGAGACCGGCGGCGAGTGATCGGCGATTGGAACCTCGGAGGTGAGTAGCTATTTACAGTGAGCGCTTCCCTGCGCTAACGCTGCAGTCTGGAGGGGGGAGCACAGAGGGCGGCCCGGGGAGAGGAAGGGAGGGAGAGGTCGGGCTGCCCTCCCCATGGCTGCGGCTCCCCCCTCCATTACAGCGCCCCCTCCCAATAGCGCTCAGGTCGCCGGCACGGCTGCACGGCCCCTAGAAACGGGCCTGGCCATGACTCCTGCAAAATAAATGCGGCTCCCCCCTCCATTATGGGGGGGCACCTACCTAATCTATACTGGGGGGCACCTACCTAATCTAACCTATACTGGTGGGCAGCTACCTATCTAACCAATACTGGGGTCACTTACTTATCTAACCTGTATTGGTGGCACCTACCTACCTAGCTAGCCTATGCAGGTGGCAACTATACTGGCTACCTGTATTGGAGGCACCTACCTAACTAACCTATACTGGGGGCACCTACCTATCTAACCTATGCTGGGGGCAACTATAGCTAACCTGTACTAGGGGCAGCTACCTATCTAACTTATACCGGGGGCGCCCTGTCTAACCTATACTGGGGCAACTATACTGGCTACCTATACTGGAGGCACCTACCTGGCTAACCTATGCTGGGGACAACTATACTGGCTCACCTATGCCTGGCTACCTATACTGGGGGGACCTATAGCTGGCTACCTATACTGGGGTACCTATTCCTGGCTACCTATACTGGGGGACCTATACTGAGTGCAACTAGACCTGGCTAACCTATACTGCGGGCACCTATACATGGCTCTGTGCAATTTTTACACCCTCGCCCTGGGTGCATTTTAGCCTAGAAACTGCACTGGTCATGGCCTTAAAAAGTAGGTGTGACTGTATTTCACTACCCTTTATTACAGTGTCTCCTTATTCTAGTGCCTTTTATTAATGTGCCCTTTTATTAAATTAGTGCTTCTTTTTCAGTACCCCCTATAATGTGCTCTGTCATACTTCCACCACCACTAAGATGGGGAAATGCCAAGGAACCCTTGCAGAGTACTCAAGGAACCCTAGTTGAGAAAGCCTGGCCTAGAGAATAGTTAAAATGTATGAGTAGAGAAGAAACTGCAAGCTTTTTTTTCTATAATTAATTAGCACTCTGTATTTTCAGTTTAAAGAAGAGTTGAATTGAACTTAGTTGACAGGTGCAGCAGCATTTGCTACATACTTTGAATAGCGCAAGTATGGTTTAGCAGCCTATAATTATGAACTCATCTGAAGAATAACAATGGCCGGTGAGATCTGGAGACATTTTTCACACGTGAGACTGCAAAAGTAGATTTCATTATAATGCAGGAGACAGTGGCGTAGCTAAGGAGCTGTTGTCCCCGATGCAAATTTTACTATGGGCCCCCAAGCACTCTATACATAACAATTGATACGGCGCACCAAAACCTGCCATGGACAACCGCAGTGTTAGAGGAGCAAGAAGGGGGTGGGGAACAGCTTGTTAGTGATCACTACTATTCAAACTCTCTATAGAAGTGATTATTACCAGCACAGGACCAATAGAGAGCTAATACTGTAGTTGAGGGAGGGCCCTTCGGGCCCCTCTGGCCCAAGGGCCCCGATGCGGTGGCTACCTCTGCACCCCCTATTGCTACTCCCCTGGCAGGAGACTTGCTAAATACAAGACGTCTGTATCACACAATGACAAAAAATGAAGGTGGGTAAAAACCAGGGCATCTTCAGAGCCTGAATTTCTCAGAGCCTGAATTTCTCAGAGCCTGAATTTCTCAGAGCCTGAATTTCTGCTAAAGAGAAACCGTGACCAAGAATTCAACTTCATCCCAATCAGTAGCTGATACCCCCTTTTACATGAGAAATCTATTCCTTTTCCCAAACGGATCATAAGAAGGTTCTATACGGCTGATATTGTGGTGAAACTTCTCCCACAGGACACTGTAAGAACCATGGTTTACTGTCTGTGAACCTCGTTGCTGTTTACAGCTGTTTCCAACTGCAAAAAAAAGCAAGCAGCATCTCCTTCCATTGACA
This sequence comes from Hyperolius riggenbachi, assembly GCF_040937935.1. Classification (NCBI taxonomy): domain Eukaryota; kingdom Metazoa; phylum Chordata; class Amphibia; order Anura; family Hyperoliidae; genus Hyperolius; species Hyperolius riggenbachi. Next base: position 614,656,000 of record NC_090646.1, on the reverse strand, counting down.
TCACCTGCCAGCAGTAAAAATGTTGCCATGTGATAAATGTCAGAATGTAAATCAGGGAGAGGAAAGATTTTACAATGGGCAAACACTGACTAAATCATTTATACATAATTATTGTAAAAATGAAGCACTTTTATTATTACATTGTTTTCACTGGTGGTCTTCTTTAAACAGTTTGTTACTTACTTAATCTGATCTTAGGAAGGTTGCTTTGGAGCTGCCAGTAGGCAGGAGAGGAACTGAGGGGCTTTTTCACATTAGCAAACACGTACACGAACCCGATTTCGTGCACACGTTATGACAAACAGCATGACGTCGGGGAAGTTGCGGTTCGATGCATATCAATGACGCTATTTCTAATTCAACCGACGGGAAGACGATTGCATCGATTAAAAGCTCTCAGATGCGTAACACTCTGGAGCGCTTTGTCTAATGTGAAAGGTAACATGAAAGTCAATAGACTTTCTGAGCCTCAGCTCAAATGCATAAACTAGCCACATAAAACATCTTTTTTTTTGTAATGTTTGTGTACAGTTGTCCTTCACATCTCTTCACAGGAACATGAATTGGCTGATGGCTAAATGTCAATAAAAGGTAATACACATAATAAACATTAGGGGGAGGAGGTTAAGATTTATGTGTACGGGGTGAATGACCGCTGCGGGGCAACATCTCGTTTCCTTTCTCGCTATTTCATGATCTCTAAAGTTCACAGTTGCAGTTGAGTGTGTTTTAAATAATAAAAAGAAAAAAATCACCATAAAAGCAATAAATATATTTTTTAGTCTCTCCAACAAGTCGTATAAAAGCTATTTTGCCATTCAGTGGATTATTGCTGGCAGTCTAAGCTGAAATTATCCATCTGCAGATGGACTTTCAGACAAAACATTCCGGAACGCGCCGACGAGCCTTTGTTCCATTACATTTATTTGACTATAATTTGTGTAATTAATTATTGAATTCCAATTATGCTTACATTTCTGCCGGGGCTCAGGCTGCCCTCTTGGAAGCGGCTGTCAGGCTGTATGAAAGCCAACATCGCATTCAAAGCATTATTGTGGAACTTCCAGCATTAGGTGTGACTTCCAGGGGAGGCAGTGTGTGGAGATGTGTATGCAGAGAGGTTCCGAGTAATGGGGCCTAGTGAGTTCCACAGATATACAGTAGCAGAGCAGTGGAGTGGGGATGCTTTACCTGTTCCGGCGGTGGAACAGGTGCTCCTTCCTTTCTTACTGTAGCCTATCACCTTGCAGCTTCCATCTCTGCATGTCATGTGACAGGCATCTCCAGCCAGGGGCGTTTCTAGGTTCCTGGGGGATCCGGGCCACCCTTGGGCACCAAGAGCTAATGATTGTGCGGCAAAAAATGGGCTTGGTCATGCCACGAAAAGTGGGCGTGGTCATAGGTGGGGCCAAATGTACATGAAAAGAGCAGTGGAGTAACTTAAATATATTCAATAGGCAATATTTCACATAAATAAGCCCCTCACCTGGCTTCTGTCTTGTCTTCGGCTGGCTGGCCTGTGTGCTATACTTAGCTGGTGGTTATGCTGGGCTGCCTGCCTGGTGGTTATGCTATGCTGTGCTGGCCTGGCTGGTGGTGATGCTGTGCCAGCTTGGCTGGCGGTGATTTTGAGCCGGCCTGGCTTTGCTAGGTGACTTGCTGGGGGCTTTGCTGGGATGGGCAATTTGCTGGGGTCTTTGCTGGGCTGGGGGCTTTACTAGGCTTTGCTTGGCTGTACGCTTTGCTGGGATGGGACCAGGGGGCTTTGCTAGGCTGAGGGGTTTGCTTTGCTGGGGGCTGTGCTTTGCTGGGCTGGGGCCCTGGGGCTTTGCTTGGCTATAGATAGGTAGGTGCCCCAGTATGGGTTAGATAGATAGATGTGCCCAGTATAGATTAGATAGTTATGTTCCCCCAGTATAGGTTAGATAGGTAGGGGCCTCCAGTGTAAGTTAGATAGATTGGTTCCCCAGTATAGGTTAGATAAGTAGGTGCCTCCAGTGTAGGTTAGATAGTTAGGTTCTCCCTATAGGTAGGTGCCTCCAGTATACTTTAGATAGGTGGGTGCCTCCAGTGTAGGTTAGATAGGTAGGTTCCCCCAGTACAGGTTAGATAGGTAGGTGCCTCCAGTATAGGTTAGATAGGTAGGTGCTTCCTAAACATATTTACAGTATAGGTAGCCAGGTATAGGTGCCTCCAGTATAGGTAGCCTGGTACAAGTGCCCCCAGTATAGATAGCCTGGTATAGTTGTATATTGTATGGGCAGCCGGGTATATGTGCTCCCAATATAGGTAGCCAGGTATAGATGTTCCCAGTATAGGTAGCCTTGTATAGGTGCCCCAGTATAGGTATCTTGGTATATGTGCCTTCAGTACAGATAGCCAGCTACAGGTGCCCCCAGTAAAGATAGCCAGGTATAGGTGTCCCAGTATAGATAGCCAGCTATAGGTGCCCCCAGTATAGCCCATTATAGGTGCCCCCAATATAGCCAGGTATAGGTGCTCCCAGTATAGGTAGCTAGTTATAGGTGCCCCAGGTAAATAGCATGAAGCGGGAGCAGTGGGCACACACAGCAGCAGGGAGGGGGCCTGACTCCCCCAATCCCTCATCTCGGGCCCCCTTCAGCACTCCCCCCCCTCCAGAAGTTACAGCAGCAGACAGGCAGGGAATGCTGACTCACCTCTTCTGCGTTCCATGTAACGGAGCTCCGGTCTTCACTGTTGCAGCGTCCCTCTCTCTACTTCCTGATTAGTTAATCAGGTGGTAGACATTTAACTTTTACTGTTACTGTACAGGGCTGGTTTCAGACTGAAGAAGAGGAGAGGGGATAAAAAGCAGCAATATCAAGTATGGAGCGAGGAGAAAAACATCAGTTATCAATCACGCATCACCAAGTAGATTTTATGTAAATTAAAAATATTAAAATTCATTTCTTATGCATACTTTCAGAAAATCAGTCGGTGAACTGTAGGTCTCTGTGTTTGGGAGCCTCTGATCACCTTGTTTTACATGTTTTTCTGCTTTTGACTCATCGCAGCTGAAGTTTTAGAGCCAACTTTGAGCAGAAGATTAGAATTTGCGTATAATTAGGTGCAGGCAAGGATACAGCTAACGATGACTCATAGCTATTCTATTAATTAGACCAAAAACCAAGATAGCTGGGTTTTTTCTTGACAAGAACACTACCTTGAACAGCTCTGGCTGTGTCTGATACTGAGTGTGAGTCACTAACACAGCAAGGGTCCACAACACCAATTATCTTACCACTGAGTGCCTGTGAATCATATCGCTCTCCCAGGGAACACTCGCAGCACATTGTTTAGATTAACACATGGATTTTATGTAAAAGCCAAAGTCCAGGATCAACGGCTTTCCTAGTCCTGTGTAAGCTCTACAAATGAGTTGCCAGTTAACTGGTCATCAGCCAGTGGCGTAACAATAGGGCATGCAGCCCCTACACCTGCAGGGGAAGGGGGGGTCCCGCTCAGGGCCGCAGCATGAGGGGAGAGCATTGCACATCGGCAGGGAAGGGGGACAGCAACCCCCTCACCTCGGTCTCTCCCCTCAGCGTTCCCTCCTGAATCTATCACTGGCAGGGGCGGCAGGCAGGGCACATACAGTGGTTTGCAAAAGTATTCGGCCCCCTTGAAGTTTTCCACATTTTGTCACATTACTGCCACAAACATGCATCAATTTTATTGGAATTCCACGTGAAAGACCAATACAAAGTGGTGTAAACGTGAGAAGTGGAATGAAAATCATACATGATTCCAAACATTTTTTTACAAATAAATAACTGCAAAGTGGGGTGTGTGTAATTATTCAGCCCCCTTTGGTTTGAGTGCATTCAGTTGCCTATAGACATTGCCTGATGAGTGCTAATGACTAACAGAGTGCACCTGTGTGTAATCTAATGTCAGTACAAATACAGCTGCTCTGTGACGGCCTCAGAGAATATTGGGAGCAACAACACAATGAAGTCCAAAGAAGACATCAGACAGGTCAGGGATAAAGTTATTGAGAAATTTAAAGCAGGCTGAGGCTACAAAAAGATTTCCAAAGCCTTGAACATCCCACGGAGCACTGTTCAAGCGATCATTCAGAAATGGATGGAGTATGGCACAACTGTAAACCTACCAAGACAAGGCCATCCACCAAATTAACAGGCCGAACTAGCAGAGCGCTGATCAGAAATGCAGTCAAGAGGCCCATGATGACTTTGGACGAGCTGCAGAGATCTACAGCTCAGGTGGGGGAATCTGTCCATAGGACAATTATTAGTCGTGCATACAGATGGCCCCATCGGTTCGCCAGCAAACTTATTTATGCGAACTTAGGTGGTTCGTGAACAAACGCAAACTTTATGGCGGTTCGACCCGCCCCTATACTACATCATTAGGGTCAACTTTGACCCTATACATCACAGTCAGCAGGCACAGGGTAGCCAATCAGGCTACACTCCCTCCTGGATCCCCACCCCCCCCCCCCTCCTTATAAAAGGCAGGCAGCGTCAGCCATTTCACTCACTCGTGTGGCTGCAGTAATTAGAGAAGGGAAAGGTGCTGCAGAGACATTAGGGAAAGCTTAGTAAGGGCCTTTTTCCACTAGCCTGCGATTTGCTTCTGATCGCAAATCGCAAGGTACATTAAACTAATGGAAACTGCAGCAGCATTTTCCATTAGTGCGATCCGATTGCGATGCGATTTTGGTCAAAGCGCAATCGTCGTCCTGCCGCGTTTTGTATGCGATTGAGCTGGACTATAATGAATATAGTAGCTCAATCGCAATCGCAATCGCATGGTGGAAATTGAAACGCGATTACATTCAGTGACTACAAGTACATTCAGTGACTACCTGTGTGTGTGACAGCTGCACATTTGTAATACCCATCACTGCATATACCTACCTGTTGGTCAGTGCACCCACCTACCTACGTGAGCGCACGCAGTGTCACTGCACCTGTTCACGGTACCTGTGTGTGACAGGTGCACATTTGTAATACCAATCACTGCATACCCACCTGTTGTTGTTCAGTGCACCTACCTACCAACGTGACCACACACAGTGTCACTGCACCTGTTCACGGTACCTGTGTGTGTGTGTGACAGCTGCACATTTGTAATACCAGTCATTGTATAATTGTTCAAAGTACCTCTGTGACTGCACGCTGTGTAATATACCACTCCGTGCATACCTTTTAACTGCACCTGTGTGACAGCTGCACATTATATTGTAATACCAGTCACTGCATACCTTTCACTGCACCTGTGTGACTGTACATTGTATTAGTCAAGTCAGTGCATTCACTTCATCCCCTCCGAAATGGACAAAACAGGTAGAGGCAGAGACAGAGAGGCAGACCCAGAGGAATGCCACCCGGTAGGTCTGTTCGAGGTTGCGCTAATATGATTTCGTGCAGCCCTGGACCAAAGTACAGTGCTCAGAAGAAGGCACGTCCCATCAACTCCCAAGATTGTCAGGATGTGTTTGACTATTTAACACAGAACACCTCATCTTCCGCAGCTACCAGCGTTACTACAAGCACCACATCCGCTGCATTTGACACTTCGCAGGAGTTATTTGGTGGGGAATTAACTGATTCACAGCCACTACTGTTACAACAAGATGAAGGTGCTAAGCAAGTTACACCACCTCATATGTCTGAGTTAGGCGACACTATGGATGTAAGGTGTGAGGAGGATGATGATGAAGTACCTGCTGTTGGTGCAGTTTATGAGGTGTGTGAGGAAAGCGAAGGAGCCTGGGGAGGATGATTATGATGATACAGATGCCACGTGGGATCTTAAGAGACAAGATGACCAAGGGGACAGTTCAGAGGGGGAGTCAGAGAGGAGTAGGAGGAGATGAGTTCCTGAAAGAAGCAGGGGGAGCTCATCATCAGAAACAGCTGGTGGCAGTGTCCGGCGCCATGTATCGCCACCTATGTACAGCCAGCCAACATGCCCTTCAATGTCAGCTGCTGATGCCACCATAGTGCCATCACCCCAGGGGGGCTCAGCGGTTTGGAAATTTTTTAGTGTGTCTGCCTTAGATCAGAGCAATGCAATCTGTTCTCTCTACCTCCAAAAATTGAGCCGTGGAAAGTAGGGATGGTCACTGGATTCTGTGGAATTAAGATTTCCGCGATTCTGGCCGGAATTTGGTGATTCCGGTTCCGTTGCAACGGAACAGAATTGCTATAGCGCTATCCGCGGAAAAATGTGGAATTCCAAAGGAATGCAATTTTTTTTTCCCAACAAACGGATTTCTGCCTAAATATAAGAATTTCTGCTCGACAGACTTACTAGTTCCACCCAAACTTTCCTCCTTCTACCCTCCTCCCTTCCTCCCTTATCTTGTCTTCCAGAGAATTGTAGGATGTCAAGAGCCATCTCACATACATTGGCCAGGAATCAAACCCAGGTCTAGCGCTTGGAAGGCAGCTCTCCTCACCGCTATACCACAACCAACACTACAGGCTGAAGCCAGCCTAGCATGTACCATTGTGATATACCCAAGAGAAAAATGAGCTTACTTAGGGAATTGTAGCATGTCAAAAGCCAGCTCACATACGTTGGCCAGGAATTGAACCCAGGTCTACTGCTTGGAAAGCAGCTATCCTCACCATTATACCACCAACACTACACACTACAATGCTACATGCTGAAGCCAGCCTAGCATGTACCATTGTGATATACCCAAGAGAAAAATGAGATTACTTAAGGAATTGTAGCATGTCAAAAGCCAGCTTACATACATTGGCCATTGGCCACCATACGGATTCCTGAATTTTTAAGGCCACTGCAATAATTTTTTGGTGCGGGTGTACATGCCTGCCTAATTTTTCTGGCTGCATCAACAAAACAAAAGGCATGTACATGTGTCAATTCCCCTTCATGATCATTACCTTGCCGCGGTGAAGGGGCTTGCGTATCACAATGAAGCAATGACCGACGGCTAGAGATGTCGCGAACCTTCGATTTTCGGTTCGCGAACCCGATTCGTGAACCTTCGCGGAAGGTTCGGTTCGCGGAAAAGTTCGCAAACCGCAATAGACTTCAGTGGGGATGCGAACTTTGAAAAATAGAAAAAATTATGCTGGCCACAAAAGTGATGGAAAAGATGTTTCAAGGGGTCTAACACCTGGAAGGGGGCATGGAGGAGTGGGATACATGCCCAAAGTCCCGGGGAAAAATCTGGATTTGACGCAAAGCAGCGTTTTAAGGGCAGAAATCACCTTGAATGCTAAATTGCAGGCCTAAAGTGCTTTAAAACATCTTGCATGGGTATACATCAATCAGGGAGTGTAATTAGAGTTCTGCTTCACACTGACACACCAAACTCACTGTGTAACGCACCGCAAACAGCTGTTTGCGTAGTGGACGGCCGTGCTGGACTGATGCGCAACATGGCCAGAGTGCAGGCCGTGGCAGTTTTCCAGACCATATGGTCGCCGGGCTGTGGTAGCTCAATGATAGAACAGTGACTGTCCAGCTGATCAAATTTGGTCTGTCCACAATGAAGCAACAACCTTATTATCTTCTTGTATGTAGGTAGGCATAGGTAGGAGTCCCAGTATAGGTAGGCATAGGTAGGTGCCTCAGTAGTTAGCTAGGCATAGGTAGGAGTCCCAGTATAGGTAGGTAGGTGCCTCAGTAGTTAGCTAGGCATAGGTAGGAGACCCAGTATAGGTAGGCATAGGTAGATGTCCCAGTAGTTAGCTAGGCATAGGTAGGAGACCCAGTATAGGTAGGTAGGTGCCTCAGTAGTTAGCTAGGCAAAGGTAGGAGACCCAGTATAGGTAGGTAGGTGCCTCAGTAGTTAGCTAGGCATAGGTAGGAGACCCAGTATAGGTAGGTAGGCATAGGTAGGCGTCCCAGTAGTTAGCTAGGCATAGTTAGGAGACCCACTATAGGTAGGTAGGCATACGTAGGTCCCCTAGTATAGGTAGGTAGGTAGGTGTCCCCGTAAAGGTAAGTAGGTGCCCAAGTAGTTATGTAGGCATAGGTAGGTGTCCCAGTATAGATAGTTAGACAGGGCCTGGCTGGCACAGTAATAACAATTACCAAGGTCCAGCTGCAACAGATAGGGCTGTATAATGTCAGTGAGCAACACACAAAAAAAACCAAACACATCAGGAAAACATTAACTCTCAAAAGAGCTGTTGAGGGGGGCTATTTTAGCAATAACAATCAGCCAGGAGCAAGCCAAGAGCCTAACTAATCTTTCCCTAGGAGAAAAAATCTGCAGCAGCTCTCCCTAGTCTGTCTATTTGCAGCAGGCACACGAGTGAGTGTCATGGCCAGCAAGCCTGCCTTATATAAGGGGGTGGTGGGGCTCCAGGGCTTAGTGTAGCCTGAATGGCTACAATGTGCCTGCTGACTGTGATGCAGAGGGTCAAAGTTGACCCTCATAGTGCATTATGGGGCGAATCGAACTTCCGAAAAAGTTCGGCTGGTGCAGGCGAACGCGAACCCCCAACGTTCGCCTGGAACCGTTCGCCGGCGAACCGTTCGCTACATCTCTACCAACGGCTGAGTGTCCCGAGGGGGGGGGTCTTTGCTTCATTGTGGACAGACCAAATTCAATCAGCTGGACAGTCACTGTTGTACATTACCTGACATTACTGAGTGGGAAAGAGCAATCTCGCCATGGTGCGCACCAGTCCAGCACGGCGGTCACTACACAAACAGCTGTTTGGGGTGTGTTACACAGTGAGTTTGGTGTTGGGGGGGCACACCCAAGATAATAAGGTCTTTGCTTCATTGTGGACAGACCAAATTCAATCAGCTGGACACAGTGGCGTAGCTAAGGAGCTGTGGGCCCCGATGCAAGTTTTACAATGGGGCCCCCCCAAGCACTCCATACATAACGATTGATACGGCGCTCCAAAACCTGCCAATGGCAACTACAATGTCAGAGGTACAAGAAGGGGATGGGGAACAGCTTGTTAATGATTACCACTGTTCAAAGTATCTATAGAAGTGATTATTATGAGCACAGGAACAAGAGCTAATACTGTAGTTGAGGGAGGACCCTTCGGGGGCCCCTCTAGCCCAAGGGCCCCGATGCGGTCGCTACCTCTGCACTCCCTATTGCTAAGCCCCTGGCTGGACAGTCACTGTTAGACATTACCTGACATTACCGAGTGAGGAAGAGCAATCTCGCCATGGTGCGCACCAGTCCAGCACGGCGGTCGCTACACAAACAGCTGTTTGCGGTGCGGTACACAGTGAGTTTGGTGTTTTTTTTGGGGGGGGGGGGGGGGCACACCCAAAATAATAAGGTATTTGCTTCATTGTGGACAGACCAAATTCAATCAGCTGGACAGTCACTGTTAGACATTACCTGACATCACTGAGTGAGGAAGAGCAATCTCGCCATGGTGCGCACCAGTCCAGCACGGCGGTCGCTACACAAACAGCTGTTTGCGGTGCGTTACACAGTGAGTTTGGTGTGTCAGTGTGAAGCAGTAGACTAATTACACTACCTGATTGATGTATACACATGCAAGATATTTTAAAGCACTTTATGCCTGAAATTTAGCATTGCAATGTGATTTCTGCCCTTAAAACGCTGCTGTGCATCAAATCCAGATTTTTCCCTGGGACTTTGGGCGTGTATCCCACTCATCCATGCAAAAACTCAGATGTTAGACCCCTTTAAACATCTTTTCCATCACTTTTCTGGCCAGAATTAATGTTTCTAGTTTTCAAAGTTTGCCTTCCCATTGAAGTCTATTGCGGTTCGTGAAAGTTCGGGCAATCCGAACTTTTGCGGAAGTTCGCGATCGAGGTTGGCGAACTGAAAATCGGAGGTTCGAGCCATCTCTAGTCGTGCACTGCACAAAGTTGGACTTTATGGAAGAGTGGCAATAAGAAAGCCATTGTTAACAGAAAAGCACAAGAGACTTGAGACTGGGGCGGAGGTTCACCTTCCAGCAGGACAACAACCCTAAACATAAAGCCAGGGCAACAATGGAATAGTTTAAAACAAATCATATCCATGTGTTAGAATGGCCCAGTCAAAGTCCAGATCTAAATCCAATCGATAATCTGTGGCATGAGCTGAAAACTGCTGTTCACAAATGCTGTCCATCTAATCTGACTGAGCTGGAGCTGTTTTGCAAAGAAAAATGGGCAAGGATTTCAGTCTTTAGATGTGCAAAGCTGGTAGAGACGCACCCTAAAAGACTGGCAGCTGTAATTGCAGCAAAAGGTGGTTCTACAAAGTATTGACTCAGGACTGACTAATTACGCACACCCCACTTTGCAGTTAATTTTTTTCTAAATGTTTGGAATCATGTATGATTTTCATTCCACTTCTCACGTGTACACCACTTTGTATTGATCTTTCAAGTGGAATTCCCAAAAAATTGATTCATGATTGTGGCAGTAATAAGACAAAATGTGGAAATCTTCAAGGGGGCCGAACACTTTTGCAAACCATTGTACCTCCATCCACCACCAGAGTGCTTCACACTACTTCCTGTTTAAACAGGAAGTAGCGTGAAGCACTTAGAGATCGAAACCTCTGGCGGTGGATGGAGGTATGTGTTCCTGCCGCTGCTGCCAGTGATAGATGCAGGAGGGGAGTGCTTAGGGGAGAGCCCGAGGTAAGGGAAGGTGGAACTGTCCCCCCTCCCCGCTGATGTGCAATGCTTTCCCCTCATGCTGCGTCCCCTCCTGCCCCCCCAAAACGGCCCTGAGCGGGCACGCGGGTGGCTCAAATTCTTGCAGGGGCCCCGGTGACTTCTAGTTACGCCCCTGTCATCAGCTAGTCGCTTTTATTTGCTACTGTGACTTTCACTGCCTGGACAGTGGACAAGTTGTGAATGGGATAGGGGAAATATCCACTAGATGGAATTTAGTGACAGAGCTCCTTTTCAAGCTACTTGATTAGGAGATGTCAGACTCAGGAATACCTGCAGCACGGACTTTGTGAGCTGGAGGCTGAGGAGTTTCAATAGAAATGTGTCTCTGCCCCACCCCCTTGTAGTCTGAACAACAGGATAAGGCTGCCAACCAGGTATTTCCAGCAGCCCCGCCCACATTCCCTGTCATTAAAGTGTACCAGAGGCCAACCTAGGGTTAAGAAATACATACTTACCTAAGAAGAGGAAAGTCTTTGGATCCTATAGAGGATTCACACGCCATCCTCCGGGCCCCCCTTGTAGAGAGCGGACCTCCCAAAGAAACCTGATGAGGGCTTGTTGGATTGAAGATCGGGGGTGTGCATTTCTTTAGGAACAAGCACAGTTGTACCAGTTGTACAGTGTTGGCACGAGTGTCTCTGTGCTACTGTGCAGGCAACGGCCACACTCCTGCAGGAAGAGGATCTTCTAAAGGGTTCCAGCAAACAGTGGTGAGCAGGATACAGGAAGTTTTGGTAAGAATCTGTTCTTTGACCCAAACTTTTTCTTTGGGTTCTCTTTAAAGCAATGCTGAAATGAAAAACAAACAAAACAGATACTCACCTATGGTGGGTGGGGGGGGGGGGGGGAGTAGAGGCTCTGGGTCCAAGCACAGTTGTACAGTGTTATCACGAGTGTCTCTGTGCTACTGTGCAGGCAACAGCCACACTCCTGCAGGAAGAGGATTTTCCAAAGGGTTCCAGCAAACAGCGGTGAGCAGGATACAGGGGGGGAGGCTCTGGGTCCTATAGAGCCTTCCAGTTTCTCTCACGGTCCCCTCGTCCAGCGCTCTCCATAAGCAAGTATCTATTTTCCTATTTTAAATTCACTTCAGATTGCTTTAAATCATTCCACAGACTTTCAGTTGGGTTTATGTCTGGTACCTGACTAGGCCTATACATGCTAGACAAAACTCAACCAAGGCGGCTGATGATGACTGCCTCTGCTGAGAACTTTGACTCTGCTGACCGCTGGCCAAGAGCATTGGTCTCCTCACACACCCTATCCCCCACGTGATGCTTATCATGCACCACTCCACTGGCTCTTCTCCCCTGCATAGCAACAGAACATGTAGCAACAGAATTCCGTTCACATTCATTGATCTGCATCCCTGTGTCAATGAATGCCGGCATTGGCCGCAACAGCGCCCCCGCTGGAGCCAGGAAAGGTAAATAAATCAGCACTTGTCAGGCTTGTCAAGGGAGGATTGCTGGACACTTTGGGGGAGCCAGCACTGGACTGCCTGCAGCTACAGGGGATGGGGAAGCCTCATTGGGACCTGAGGCTTCCCCCTTTCCGAGGTGAGTTCCCCCCAGGGGAACATTTTTGTTACAGGTTCTCTTTAACACCGTTGCTCCCAAACACTTTTGTAAGTGTTTTACAGGCTACTGACAGGCAGTGAATTTATTGCCTGTCAGCTGCTCTTATGCACAGGCCAGGCACTTGTTAGGGCTTGGTACCAATGGTAGACAGGCGGCTCCACCATAGGGTCAGATTTGAGCTTGGCTTCAGCCAGTGTGTGACACGTGTGGTGTTACTACCGCTGCAATTCCGCAGTATTTAAATTGCACCCAAATTGCATTGGAGGGTGGCAGACAGACACTCACCTGCTTGGCGAACGCGTAGTTAAGCCTCCCATCTGAAAAAGGCCTCAGATTTTCTCATTCAATATAATGGAACTTGTCTTCGCAGTGGTAAATCAAATGGTTCTCAATGGAAAACCAGGAAGAGACAGTGTAGATCATCAATGAGACTATAATTCTGAGTTGATACAAATAGTATGCTAAATAAGTGGGATAAAACTCTGACATAACATTCAATAAAAATGTGTTTTCCTACGTTTTATTACCCATACAGTTATCATATTTGCTTTTGTGCACAAGTAATATTATCTGTCTACGTACAGGTATTACAAATTCCCAAAGAACAGTTTATCTGCTCTGAAAGATGCCATTGCATTTTGTGCGCAGCTGCTGTATTTATATATTAAAATCTATCTAGAAATCACTGCTCAGCTCGTTCTGCTTCTCAGCCTAGTATAGCACAGTTTCCACAGTTTGCTAATGTTTACTAAATGTATCTGACAAAGGAATGTAAAAAAAAGATAATGTTATCACCTCTTCGGATGTGGGGAGAAGCTGCCCACGGAAGCAAGGAGCTTTCCACTGAAGAACAAAGTGCTGTGTTTAACTGTTTGAATGCTGTTCTGCTACAATTTTTTTCATTGTGGTAGTAGATTTTATACTGTAAATAATATTTTAGAGCAAAGAGGAAATGCTGAGTTTTAATTTCTGCAGCTTGGAAATGGGCCAATCAAATACAGCAGCTGAATTTCTTTTGATAAATAATCTGGGCCACCTGTAGCCAAAAACAAGTGCACTTTCTGCCATTCATTTCAGTGGGACATCAGTCGCGGCTTCTGATGTGCAGAGAAACGCGGGAATCCACAGTCTCTGCATAGTAAGGCCGCATTGCCACCCAGGGCAGGATTTAATGGCCTATCGCCTGGCGATCCCAGGCGCAACACTTCAGCAGAGTGATCAGAATTTGCAATGCTTTGGCAGTACTTTTCCCTTGAAAACTGAAAATAGTGATTCAGGCGCTCTGTACATCTTCTGTCTCCTGGAGTTTTGTAATGACGGGATGGCAGATATCTCAGACCAGATACAAATAATCATCCGCCATGCATGCGTTACACACTGTTACACAGAACAATAAGCCTCATTCCCCCGGAGTGAGTATCTGCATGAAGGGAACGTGTTTGTACTTATTATCTAGTACGCCAGCAGGCGATAGTCTGCTTTTACGAGTTTAAACATTTTAAAACAATGGATGGGCGATAAAAAAGAGCATAATGGATGATGTTATGAGTTGACCGTATAATAATAAAACGCTATAAAAACTACATTAACAAGTGAAAAGCCATGTGTTCCACTTTTTTTTTTTTTATATATTCGCTGGGAGTCAGATGAGAATGAAGAATAATGCACCTGACTTTAGAACTGCCAGTAACTATGCCGACACACTTTTGTCAGACACATGTACACCCACACACTCATATGCACAAACACATATTCACTCCTACACACACACACACCCACACACACCCACGCATGCACACACACACATCACACACAGATGTATGCATACACATGTAAACCCACACCCTCACACACACACACACACACACACATGCACGCACGCACGCACGCACGCACACACACACACACACACACACACACACACACACACTCTCCCACAACACCAGACCCACACATGCACTCCCACACAAACCACACCCACACATACACACACATATCACAAACAGAACCCACATACACAACACCCTCCACATGCACACAGATACACACGCATACATACCAATCACTGCACTTGCTGCTACTCAGCGCGTGTTGTGATTGGACCAATAACAGAGCCCTGGTCCCACATTTGATAGCATCGGCTCCAGGAGAAACACAAATTTCCATACTTCTTCCCCATAGGCTAAAGATTGAGGACACAGTAGCATGGAGCTGGAGTAAGAAGTGGATCAGGGTGTCATCACAGGACACGGGGGACAGCGTGACATGGAGCTAGGGGTAAGAGGAGGATGCATTGGAACATTTGAGGACCAAGGGGACACCAGGAGGACATAGTGTTACATGGAACACAGGAGTTTAGGTGATAGAGGAGAATACAGTTACAGAGGGGGACACCAGGAGGACACTAAAGGTACAAGGAGGACACAGGGGCAAACAAGCGGTGGATCCAGCAGTGGAAGAGGTGGCACAGTGGGGAAGGCAGGAGGACACACAGCACAGGAACTTGTGTGTTCATAGAAATATAAGACATCCACTGAAAATAAGCCCTAGCATAGGGTGACCATATTTTGATTTCCAAAAAAGAGGACGATCACAACAGCATGTGGGCGTGGTCATGGGTGGGGCCAAATATACAAGACCTTAGCAGTGTGCTGTCCAACTTCGCGGGCATTGAGGGTCGTTTTTTTTTATTCCAGACCACATGGTGGAGGGCCGGCCGACCACAAAATGCTATCAGATTCGCAGAAGATTTCCCCACAAAATGCAATGAGATTGGCAACAGATTTCCCCACAAATGGAATGAGATTGGCAGCATATTTCTCTACAAATGCAATGAGATTGGCAGCATATTTCCCCACAAATGGAATCAGATTGGCAGCATATTTCCCCACAAATGGAATCAGATTGGCAGCAGATTTCCACACAAATGCAATGAGATTGGCAGCAGATTTCCCCACAAATGCAATGAGATTGGCAGCAGATTTCCCCACAAATGCAATGAGATTGGCAGCAGATTTCCCCACAAATGCAATGAGATTGGCAGCAGATTTCCCCACAAATGCTATGAGATTGGCAGCACATTTCCCCACAAATGCAATGAGATTGGCAACAGATTTCCCCACAAATGGAATGAGATTGGCAGCAGATTTCCCCACAAATGCAATGAGATTGGCAGCAGATTTCCCCACAAATGCAATGAGATTGGCAGCAGATTTCCCCACAAATGCTATGAGATTGGCAGCACATTTCCCCACAAATGCAATGAGATTGGCAGCACATTTCCCCACAAATGGAATGAGATTGGCAGCAGATTTCCCCACAAATGCTATGAGATTGGCAGCAGATTTCCCCACAAATGCAATGAGATTGGCAGCAGATTTCCCCACAAATGCTATGAGATTGGCAGCACATTTCCCCACAAATGCAATGAGATTGGCAGCACATTTCCCCACAAATGCAATGAGATTGGCAGCACATTTCCCCACAAATGCAATCTTATTGGCAGCACATTTCCCCGCAAATGCAATCTTATTAGCAGCAGATTTCCCCATGTATGCAATCTTATTGGCCGCAGATTTCCCCACAAAATGCAATCTTATTGGCAGCAGATTTCCCCACAAATGCAATCTTATTGGCAGCAGATTTCCCCACAAAATGCTCTTTCCCCCATGCTGCGTGAGGCTGCCTAAATATACCTCCCTCGTTCTCCTCTGCGGTTTAGCTGCCACCGCTAACACACCTCAGATCGGCGGTGAGCAGGAGATAGGAGTCATCATCGGTCACGTCCAGCATTTAAAGTCCACTGTGCGGCTGCTATGCGCCAGTCTGGCTGGTTCTCATCTCCTGTTCACTGCTGATCTGATGTGTGTTAGCGGTGACGAAGAGCCGTTTTGGGAGCCGAATGAGCCGGCTCTTTGGGAACCGAGCGACAGAGCCAGAAGAGCCGGTGCTTAAAGAGCCGGAATTCCCATCACTAGACTGAGTCTCAGTCTAGTGATGGGAATTCCGGCTCTGTAGAAAGCATCGGCTCTTCTGGCTTGGCCGCTCGGCTCCCTTTAAAGAGACGGCTCGTTCAGCTCCCAAACGGCTCTTCACTTACCCAGACATTTCTAAAACCCACCAGGACGCCCCGGACAGGTCCGAAAAAGTGGACCTTTTTCGGGCAAAAGAGGATGCCCGGTCACCCTACCCTAGCACAACATTTGGAGCAAAAATTAATATAAGACGCTGTCTTATTTTCGGAGAAACACGGTAGTAGCGTATCCTAGATCTGACACCTTTTTGTGGCATTGTCAAACATACACCTTTGGGTTCCACTAAAATGACATCCTGATTAGGCATGAGTAGTGTTGGGCGAACACCTAGATGTTCGGGTTCGCGAACGTTCGCCGAACATCGCCGCGATGTTCGGGTGTTCGCGCCGAACTCCGAACATAATGGAAGTCAATGGGGACCCGAACTTTCGTGCTTTGTAAAGCTTCCTTACATGCTACATACCCCAAATTAGCAGGGTATGTGCACCTTGGGAGTGGGTACAAGAGGAAAAAAAATATTTGAAAAAGAGCTTATAGTTTTTGAGAAAGTTGATTGTAAAGTTTCAAAGGAAAAACTGTCTTTTAAATGTGGAAAATGTCATGTTTCTTTGCACAGGTAACATGCTTTTTGTCGCCATGCAGTCATAAATGTAATACAGAGAAGAGGTTCCAGGAAAAGGGACCGGTAACGCTAACCCAGCAGCAGCAGCACACGTGATGGAACAGGAGCAGGCGCAGGAGGAGAAGGCCATGCTTTTTGAGACACAACAACCCAGGCCTTGCATGAGGACAAGAAGCGTGCGGATAGCATGCTTTTTAACGCCATGCAGTCATAAATGTAATAAAGATAAGAGGTTCCATAAACGGACCGGGCGTCAACGCTAACCCAGCAGCAGCAGACGTGATGGAACAGGAGGAGGCGCAGGAGGAGAAGGCCACGCTTTCAGGTGCAACTCAGGCCTTGCATGAGGACAAAAAAATGTGTGCGCAAAGCAATGCAATGAGTAGTTTTCAGGACACAATGGGCTATTCGGAGGAGCTATTCCCACCCCCACAATCTTCTACCTGTGAAAGGTCAATGGAACAGCCACAAATGTTGTGCCCGGATTCGCAACCTTTTTCTGTGGAAAATGCACCTCGCACTGAAATGCAAGGCGAGGCCGAGGATGAACATGACGTCAACAACTCAACATGACGCAAAATGGGGGCGGAACAGAAAGCTGCTTTCAATGTTTTGAAGGCCTTAATTGCCTCCGGTGGCCAGTTAGATGCATCATTCATCACACCCAAATCCCAGAGCAATGTGTGCAGGAATTTGAATCGCAGGAGGTGTACCGAGATCATCTGGACAAGTGACCAAGTGACCAAGTGACCAAGTGAAAAGTGACAAAGTGACCAGTGACAAAGTGACAAAGTGACAAAATGACAAAGTGACAAAATGACAAAGTGACAAGTGACAAGTGACAAAGTGACAAGTGACAAGTGACAAAGTGACAAGTGACAAAGTGACAAAATGACAAAGTGACAAAGTGACAAGTGACAAAGTGACAAGTGACAAAATGACAAAGTGACAAAGTGACCAGTGACAAAGTGACAACTGAGAGGTTGTTCTGGGGAGCTCCACTGCACTCAGTCGCATATGAGGAGAGGTCTCGTCGGGACTGCTGATCCTCCTCAGCTTGCTCAAAGCCTTGAGGGTTCCTGAAGATCCTCTGCTTGGAGTTCGCCGGGGTTCAGCTTGGTGTCGGGGTCGGCGGCGTCCTCCTCACTCCAACGTGGCAGATCTTCTGTTGAAGGAAAAAAAAAAAAAACATTGTTAAAAGTCCAGTACCGCTTCTGAAGGACTCACCAAGAGATGCAGGGACGCTTTAATCTAGCGCACCATCGCTCGCTGGGTGATGTCCCTCCCTACGCGCTGGAATTCTACGCTGCACATGCTAGCACGCTTTTGCGCAGTGCCGAGGCGCATTCCAGCAGCTAGCTACCAAGCTTCTGTGGATCTGATTGGGCCACCATGTTGGATCTCTGCCAAGTCCTCCAAAATTTTGAGCAATCCACGTTGCGTGACTGAGCAGTGACAACTCTACAGTCAGCATTACAATACCACTGCTGTGTTTACTGAAGAAATCAATGTTGAAGATGGAAACCGCTGGCATGATGCAAGTGGGGGATTCTGAAGATTAAAACGATCAGCGTGATGATACCAACATCAGGCAACCTGCCTCAGGAAACGCTGTCCCAGCTATGACAAAGAACAGGACGAGGAACAGCTGGAGTTGGAGCAGGAATTGGATGCCCCCACTGCCGAGGGACAGAGCGGTGCACGTTGGACTTCCACAATTTAGCGGGAATGGACAGCAGAAGAGGAAGAAAGTGATGCTGGTGACGAATATGGTGCATCACAACAATCACAACGCTCACAAGAACATGAACACAGAGGAGTCTGGCAGGACTCTCTGGCACACATGGCTCAATTCATGCTAGACTGCATTGAACGCGGCCCGCGCATTATTCACTATTCATTATTATTCATTATTCTGGAATCTGGACAACACCAATTACTGGGTTTATACCCAGTTTATACAAACACAATGTTAAAAAACTGATTGAAGAAAGTGTCAGACAGGTCAAAAATGGAACAATTCCAGCAGGCCCTTGAGGATGGAGACTTTAGAGAGGAGATTGACATCCTCCTCCTTCTCTAGCCAGTTGTACGCCGACAGACTGACTTCAGCAAACCCAGGAGGACCAGGAGGGCAGCAAAGAACACAAGCTGCTGCTAGTGCCGAAAAGGGAATGGTATTGGCAGTGTCCTTGGAGTGGGAACATTTTCTGACACCCATGCAGCAGCCCACAGAACAGCAATCGGGCAGTTCCACGTCCTCCAACACCAATCGCCTGGAGAAGATGGTCAAGGTCCAGGACTACATGTCAGATGGCGTAGCTGTGTTGAACAATCCATCTGCAGACAGACGGTGAGTGTGACAGGCAGCACAGAAGGACCATGGCAACTCACTCATAGTACCACAGTTTGATAGTGCTGCCCAAAAAATTATATGGATCCGTGGACCCGGGCACTGCGGGCAGTACTGGGAAGTGGGAACGCAGATTTTAGTACCTAAACACACGATACAACATGTTTTCCGGGGTCGGACTCTGAGGCACATACAGATGGTCCCGATCATCATCCTCATCATACAACTCTTCTCCTGAGTCTGACCCACCCACCACCTCTGCCACCCCAACATCCCCAGACACAGACCCCTCATCGTCCTCAACATTAACTTGGGATGCTGGCCTGAGCCAGACCTCCTCCTCCACATCAGGCCCCATCATCTCCTCAATGGCAGCCCTCATTAATCGCTCTGGCGACGGACCGATGGACACAACGTTCTCCTCCGGGGAGGGCTGCTGCTGACCACTGGCTGCTGGGGTGGATGTTATAGCTTGCGTGGGGCGTTGGCTGTTGCTGTTGTTGGGAGTGCTGCTCACAGCGGAGGTCTCTGAGGAACTCATGGTGAGCTCATATAGTGGTTGGCGGTGAGTGGAGTATTACTGATCCCAGCAATATACACACTGACTGGCAGAGTACGCAATGCTATATAGTCTGGCTGAGCGGTGTACACAGAGTGGCAGTACACACAATGCTATATAGTCTGGCTGAGCGGTGTACACAGAGTGGCAGTAAACAGAATGCTATATAGTGTGGCTGAGCGAGCGGTGTACTACTATTCCCAGCAGACACAGAACAGTAAACAGAATGCTATATAGTGTGGCTGAGCGAGGTACACAGAGTGGCAGTAAACAGAATGCTATATAGTGTGGCTGAGCGAGCGGTGTACTACTATTCCCAGCAGACACAGAACAGTAAACAGAATGCTATATAGTGTGGCTGAGCGAGCGGTGTACTACTATTCCCAGCAGACACAGAACAGTAAACAGAATGCCATATAGTGTGGCTGAGCGAGGTACACAGAGTGGCAGTAAACAGAATGCTATATAGTGTGGCTGAGCGAGCGGTGTACTACTATTCCCAGCAGACACAGAACAGTAAACAGAATGCTATATAGTGTGGCTGAGCGAGGTACACAGAGTGGCAGTAAACAGAATGCTATATAGTGTGGCTGAGCGAGCGGTGTACTACTATTCCCAGCAGACACAGAACAGTAAACAGAATGCTATATAGTGTGGCTGAGCGAGGTACACAGAGTGGCAGTAAACAGAATGCTATATAGTGTGGCTGAGCGAGCGGTGTACTACTATTCCCAGCAGACACAGAACAGTAAACAGAATGCTATATAGTGTGGCTGAGCGGTGTACCACTATTCCCAGCAGCGACACACAGCACAATGCTATACAGTGGCGGGTGAGCGGTGTACCACTATTCCCAGCAGCGACACAGAGCACAATGCTATACAGTGGCGGGTGAGCGGTGTACTACTATTCCCAGAAGACACAGAGTGACAGTAAACAGAATGCTATATAGTGTGGCTGAGCGAGGTACACAGAGTGGCAGTAAACAGAATGCTATATAGTGTGGCTGAGCGAGCGGTGTACTACTATTCCCAGCAGACACAGAACAGTAAACAGAATGCTATATAGTGTGGCTGAGCGGTGTACCACTATTCCCAGCAGCGACACAGAGCACAATGCTATACAGTGGCGGGTGAGCGGTGTACCACTATTCCCAGCAGCGACACAGAGCACAATGCTATACAGTGGCGGGTGAGCGGTGTACCACTATTCCCAGAAGACACAGAGTGGCAGTAAACAGAATGCTATATAGTGTGGCTGAGCGAGCGGTGTACTACTATTCCCAGCAGACACAGAACAGTAAACAGAATGCTATATAGTGTGGCTGAGCGAGGTACACAGAGTGGCAGTAAACACAATGCTGAGCGAGCGGTGTACTACTATTCCCAGCAGCGACACAATGACTGGGGGGACCCTGGCTAGCGTGGCTGGAGCGCGAACTACCCTGCCTGCCTACCCAAAGCTAAACCCACAGACAAATGGCGGAAATATGACGTGGTTCGGGTATTTATTTACCCGAACCACGTGACAGTTCGGCCAATCAGAGCGCGTTCGGGTCCGAACCACGTGACCCATTTGGCCAATCACAGCGCTAGCCGAACGTTCGGCCATGCGCTCTTAGTTCGGCCATGCGGCCGAACGGTTTGGCCGAACACCATCAGGTGTTCGGCCGAACTCGAACATCACCCGAACAGGGTGATGTTCTGCAGAACCCGAACAGTGGCGAACACTGTTCGCCCAACACTAGGCATGAGCTTCCGAATACCGTGGAAGCGAATTCTCCGAAATTCTGGCGGAATTGGGGTTTCCGCATTGTACCGCGGAACGCGGAAATTACAAAGCGGTAATCGCAATATGCGGAATACCGTCAATTCGGAATCGGAATTTTATGCAAATTCTTATGCAAATATATATAGCTTGCAAATGGTCCAATCAATTTAAACCTGTGTTAAAATCATTTGTTCCGTTTTCATACTCCATACATTTGCATAAAGATTTGCATAATTTCAGAAAAATTTGCATCTCATTGATCATCCCTAGTAAATAATCATCACGCCACCGGCACACATTATAAAATAAGAAATATATCAGTATCAAAGATAGGGAAAAAAATTATTAACAATATAACACAGTTATCTGTAGAAAAATAACGTGTTAAGGGACACTTTTCAACAGTGAAACACGATCACAATTGCATATCAATTTCAATGATGTTATTAGAATTTATACTGAGCTACTTCACTCAATATAGTAGAGAATAGAGATCAATCGCATCATAAACACAGCAGGACAACGATTGCTCTTGTACCAAAATTACAAGGCAATCAAATCACACTAGTAGAAACGGCTGCTACTGCCTCCATTCCGGACCCAGTAATCGCAAGGTACATTATACCAATGCAAACAGATGCAGGGATTTGCCTTAGTGTGATCCGATTGCGTCACGATTTGGGTCCAATCACAATTGCTATCCTGGCGCAGTTTGGTCGTGATTTTGCTCTACTATACTGAGCAAAGTAGCTCAATCACAATCCCAATAGCATAGTGGAAATTGAAACGCATTAGCGATGAAGATTGCAAACAAAAGTGTGATTGCGTTTCATTATGGAAAAGACCATTACAGTTTACGAAAAAGGAATCTAAACACAAATCACATGGTAATTGAAAAGGCAACTTACATACAGATAATATGTACAACAGTGAAAAATATGAAACGGTGACAATGATTAAAAAGAATCCGAGGTGGGTTCTAGAGGCTGGGTATGCATATACTGCCCAGCCTCTATTGCTATACAGCTGCCCCCCCCCCCCCCCCCCCCAGGCCTCCTCTGCTCTCTGGT
Organism: Hyperolius riggenbachi; assembly: GCF_040937935.1. Taxonomy (NCBI): domain Eukaryota; kingdom Metazoa; phylum Chordata; class Amphibia; order Anura; family Hyperoliidae; genus Hyperolius; species Hyperolius riggenbachi. Next base: position 614,633,360 of record NC_090646.1, on the reverse strand, counting down.
GGCCCCCCATAGATCACGCAGCCAGCTACGGCTAGCGACAGAAAGCGTGTCACAGCCGGCTGTTTACTTTTGGAAATGTCATTCTCGACGCTCCCCCGCCTCATCCATAGCACCAGTCCCGGGCCCCGCCCGCGTCCCTTCCCTCCCCGCTGATAGAAGGGAAGGGACGCGGGTGTGGACCGGCACTATGGAGGAGGCAGGGGAGCGGCAAGAATGACATTTTCAAGGGTAAACAGCCAGCTGCGACATGCTTTCTGTCGCTAGCGTGGCGATTTAATTTGGGGGCCAAGCAGAGCGCAGGGAGGGCCTGGGGAGGCAAAATATAGTAATAGAGGCTGGACATTATATTCAGACCCAGCCTCTGTGTGCTGATAGCGTTCTCTTAAAAAAAAAAATGACTGACAGGTCAGGGACTTTCCATCTTTAAAAAAAAAAATGGTAACTACTACTAGCTAGCTAGCTAAAGTGAATTTTAAAAAAAAAATACTAAAAAGATTATATATAAAAAAATAATATGTATGCATATATATATATATATATATATATATATATATATATATATATATATATATATATATAAATACATATATATACACATTAATACACTTACCAAAAAGCTGGAGAAAACACTTGAAATCAATGATGCTGACGTCGCTCCTGGTCACACTGTTCACTCTCGCCGTCGACGTGTACTCAGTGCTCACTCAGGGACTCCTGGAAGTGACATGTGCGAAATTCCACCTGGGCGCTGCCTAATTAGTCCGCGTTACAAAATAAATGGATTTCCTCAGACAAAGGCGTAAATTTACGAAAGTGTGTTTTCACATTTTTTTTGGCAAATTTGAATACAGATCAACTTTATTGACAATAGACTGTAATCCTCAACCGTATTGATGATCATCTTACAGTGCGGAAACGAAAACGATGTTTCAAATGAGCCTGTGAGTAATACCGCGGAAATTTACGGAAATCCCTTTAAAATTACGGAAATTGTATCGTCGGAATGCGGAATAACATGGAATGCCGCAAAATACCATCGGAATGTAGCAGAAGCGGAATTTCGTTATTACGGTAGGCAGAATTACCACGGAATCGGAAATCGCCTCTTCCGACCATGCCTACATATCACACTTTAATGATTTAAGCAAGCTGTTGGGGATTTGCCATGTCTTTCTATACACATGCTAGTTACAAAAAATATATTTTAGATCACAGTTCTCTTCTGAGGAGGAAATATTTTGATCCCTACCAGCAACAGAGCAAGTAATTACAACTCTCCTTCCTGTAACCTGAGAAATCATTTGCAGCCAGTTCCTGATAACTGTAAGGCATTTACGTAATATTAGAAATTATGACAACTTGTTTAGTATAGTACAGAGGCGTTGGCTTTAAGTACCCCCTCTCCCGCGGCAGCGCCTCTCCTCCCCACGCACAACGCTCCTGGCGACTGCCTGGTTGGCCTGGTGCACCAGGCTCCTGAGTTCTGTGTAAAGCAGTAAACAATGTTACCATTTTACGCACCCAAATTACGAAAAAGGCAAAAATATTCCTTAAACAACACCACTGCGATATTCAGAGATAACCTGAGAGCAGTCAAGCATCCACTCATGTAAGGTATCAAAATACATATACAGTAACTTTATTAATAATCAACCAAAAAGGGACAAACAACTTTAAATACAATTAAAAAATATAGGGACCTGAAGGTCCACACCACAGATATAGCAGGTTGAAACATATATGTATAGGAAGAGCCAGGGGCGTTGCTAGGGTTCGAAGAGATACGAGGCACTGGGCTCTCCAGATGGAAAATGGGTGTGGTCATGCACCAGAATGTGGGTGTGGTCGTGGGTGGAGCCAAATTTACATGAACTTAAAGCGGATCCGAGATGAAAAACTAACTATAACATGTAACTTGTTTATATATCTTATCTAAAGTTTAGATAGTTTACAGCAAATCTAGCTGCAAACATCTTCAACAGTTTATGATTATTTATTCCTGTGATACAATGAGGGCAGCCATGTTCTGTTTGTCACAGGCTGAGGGCTGGAGATGCTATCAGATTACCTGTGTGTAAATTCAGTCAATGGAGGGGTAGTGTTACCTGTGGTTACCCATACAAACCAATAGTCAGTCTAGTGGGAGCAAACTCCGCCATTCAATAGAGCGTCCTTAATGCATAGCGTGGTCAAATGACCACTTCATCAGAAGGACCTGCTGTCTGTGGCAAACTGTCTGTGGCACCCAAATTACAGGGATTTCTTGAAAAATACCCCGGCGCCAAAACAGCCATAATACCGTTACGGTCTATGGCAGCGCCCAAGTCAAGCACAACACGGTGCGGATCGGACGCTGAGATAACCTAATCTGCTAATCTCTGCCAGGGTGTAGTTTTCAGTCTTCTGTCACTGCTCACTCTTGTAGCTATTACTGCTGCTGTACTCTGTGTATTGGTCAGGAGCCAATATCATTGATCCTTAACCCTGTGATCACTGTGAGCCAATCAATAGTGTCCCCCACCCAAAACAAGCATCTAATCTGCATGCTTGTTTAGGGTCTATGGCTAAAAGTATAATGTTGGGAATACACGGCTCGATCCGCAGCCGATTAGCCGCCGGATCGACCCCATCCACATCCCCGCTCGTCCTCGCGTGCGCACGGATTGATTACCCTTCGTCTCCGCCGGCGCTTCCTTATCAGCACTCACTTCTCTGCCATTGTCCGCCGGCGGGGATCGAGCGGGCGCGGGTCGAGCGGCTTGATCGGGCCAGCTGACTACTGGATCAACTGGTTGATACATGGTACAAAAACGCACGGTGGCGTAGAGGTTAGCGCTCTCACCTTGCAGCTCTGGGTCCCTGGTTTGAATCCCAGTCAGGTCAACATCTGCAAGGAGTTTGTATGTTCTCCCCGTGCCTGTGTGGGTTTCTTCCGGGCACTCCAGTTTCCTCCCACATCCCGAAAACATACAGATCATTTAATTGGCTTCCTCCCAAAATTGGCCCTAGACTGTGATGCATATACTGCACGATACATACATAGACGTAGTGATTCGATTGTGAGCCCCTCTGAGGGACAATTAAGTGAAAAGACAATATATACTTTCTACAGCGTTGAGTAAGATGTCAGCGCTTTATAAGTACTAAATAATAATAATATAAAATGGCAGATTGCTGGCTGGGAGTGATCATTTTCTTCTCGTGTGTAAATCTTCTAAATTCAAAGGTGAGGAGGCAATTCTAGTGAGGACAGAAGAAGATGAACATCTGAGAAAGGAAGAGGAGCAAAGGGACAAGCTTCCAAAATAGGGTCTGTCTCTTGAATAAGTTTTTGAACAAGTGGGACAGCTTAAAGAGACTCTGTAACGTCAAAAAGATCCCCTGAGGGGTACTCACCTCGGGTGGGGGAAGCCTCCGGATCCTAATGAGGCTTCTCACGCCGTCCTCTGTCCCACGGGGGTCTCGCTGCAGCCCTCCAAACAGCCGGCGACAGACCCGACTGTAGATTCAATATTTACCTTTGCTGGCTCCAGCGGGGGCGCTGTGGCTGCTCTCGGCTCCAAACTACACGGAAATACCCGATCTCAGTCGGGTCCGCTCTACTGCGCTGGCGCCGGAAACTTGCGCCTGCGCAGTAGAGCAGACCCGACGGCGATCGGGTATTTCCGTGTAGTTAGGAGCCGACAGCCGTCCGAGCGCCTGCGCAGGAGCCAGGAAGGTAAATATTGACGTCATCTTTCACGGAGGGCTGCAGCGAGACCCCTGAGGGACGGAGGACGGCGTGAGAAGCCTCATTAGGATCCGGAGGCTTCCCCCACCCGAGGTGAGTACCCCCCAGGGGATCTTTTGATGCTACAGATCCTCTTTAAAGCGTACCCGAGTTGAAGCTCAGGAACAAAATGAGATATTTACCTAAAGAGAGGGAAGCCTCAGGATCCTATTGAGGCTTATCTTGGTGCTCTGATATCCCCCTCGCTGAGGGTGGCCCCCCAGAATATTAGCGACAATCGCTAATCATATCAGGGCCACACACGTTCTCTTCCTTCAGCGTGGCCGCGCAGTAGCCACTTTGTGCTACTGCGCAAGCGTGGCTGTGCTCACGTGGCTACTGCCTGGCCACGCTCATAACAGAAGAGGAGTGCAGCCCCGATGTGGAGGGGGGCGCGCTCAGTGATGGGGAACATCGGGCCACCGAGACAAGCCTCAATAGGATCCTGAGGCTTCCTTCTCTTCAGATTAATAATTTATTTTGAACAAATCGCTTTAAGCTGTGCATAATGCGGCTGTATCTGCATTGCAGGGCAGTAGTTGTAGGTATCTGACTGCTGCATTGTGCTGTGTATTGGAGCCACATGTCCCCCACTAGGCACGAATGCCATCTGGTTTGGGTTTTCCAATGAAGATCTTGTCCCAGTAGCCTTATTTACTTTTACTGCTACTGTAAAGATTTACCTGTTCCTGTAGGAGTCAATAAAACATTCTTTTTGAAGCAAAGCCGATAAACAAAAAAAAGAATCGTACATTTGTTATTCTTCTTTTTCCAAGCATGCAGTAAGTAATATTTCACTTACAAATGAGGAGCTATTGAAACACACTCATGCCACCTGGGAACAGAAGCATTGGAGATGCGTGTGTTAGAGCATATATCAGCATATGTGTTCAATGCTAAGCAGTGTAGAGTGTAATTTATGTGTCCCCCCCTCCACCATCTCCCCCACTTGGCTGGTAGTTGTCTGCACTCCAAGCTGGCTTTGCTATCCTCATCATTGCTGGTACAGCTTCCTGTACTTTCTATCTCTATTACTTCTGCCTTCTGGAAATGATTACGGTGAAAATCCAGTTTCCCAACTAGCTAGCACTGCATAGTATTTTATTATTGATTGGTATAGTGCCAGGCTCTGTACAGTCAGTGGTGTAGCAATACGGGATGCAGAGATAGTGACTGACAGCACTAGAGTTCCTGGACTTTGAAGGGTGTTCCTTCAACTGCTGTATTAGCTATTCATTGGTGCTGTAGTGGTGATTGTTCCCCTCATACTTACACCTTTTTGACAGCTGTCTTTTGGCAGATTTTGGTGCTCCATATAAATTGCTTTTAAGAGGGGCTCAATGTTTCCGAGAGACAAGAATATCATCTGCCTACCAGCCAACAAGATCTTCTCAGATAATTGGGAAAGTCCTAGAGGTACAATTATTCCCTCAGCTGCAGGCATGACAGTGCCTCAGACTTCTAGGAATGTTATCATCGATCATATCTATGGTAAGCTGGGCACACTGACCATTTCAGTGGGGTTTTCTTTTACAGTGGATGTACTGATGTAGAACAGTATTAAGGTGTACAGACATTTTGGTCGTACCATTGGTCTAGCACCACACAAAATAAACGGAATATAGATGGGAAAATCAAATTTGGAGAAGGACTTAGAAGAACTCATTGACAACAAGTTAAATAATCGTACTCAATGCCAAGCCGCTGCAGCTAAAGCGAATAAAATTTTGGGATGCATTAAAAGGGAAATAAAAATTCGAGATGTTAGCATAATATTGCCCCTGTTTAACTCTCTAGTAAGGCCACATCTGGAATATGGAATTCAGTTCTGGGCACCACATTACAGGAAAGATATTGCAGTTTTAGAGCAGGTGCAGAGATGAGCAACAAAATTGATACGTGGGATGGAGGGTCTCACTTACCAAGAATGGTTAGATAAACTGGGTTTATTTAGTCTAGAGAAAAGACACCTTAGAGAGGAACTAATTAACATGTATAAATACATCAGAGGGCAATATAAAAGCTTGGCGGATGAGCTTTTTGTCCCTAGGCCTTCTCAAAGGACTAAAGGACATAATCTGCACATGGAGGAAAAAGGTTTTAGCCATTTATTTAGGAAAGGGTTCTTTACAGTAAGAGTGATTAAGATGTGGAATGCATTGCCACAGGAAGTCGTTATGGCAAACTCTACACCTGCATTTAAAGGGGGCTTAGATGCTTTCCTTGCATTGAAAGACATCCATGGCTACAATTACTAGATAATGCCCAGTGATGTTGATCCAGGGATTTTATCTGATTGCCATCTGGAGTCGGGAAGGATTTTTTTCCCATTTGGGGATAATTGGACCATGCCTTGTAAGGGTTTTTCGCCTTCCTCTGGATCAACAGGGATATGTGAGGGACAGGGGCGCTTTTGGGCACTCCATCCGGAAATGGGTGTGGCCATGCACCAGAATATGAGTGTGGTCATGGGTGGAGCCAAATTTACATGAACTTAGCAGTGGTCTAAGTAGGCCTGCCCAGCAAAATGTAGGATGAAGTCCCACTCTCCATTAATACAACCCCCCCCAATGCAGCATAGCACACAAATAGGCAGTGCCACTTAAAATTAACTAGGCACTTACCCGGCTTCTGTGCTGGCTGGTCTGGCTTCCTGTTGGGCCGGATGGCCTGCTGCCAGGTTATCTGACAGTTCCCCCATAGCATTCCCTGACCATCTAGTGTACCCCCTCCCATGCTCCCACGGGCCTCCCATTGAGGCACCACAACTCACCAGAATAACCACAGCATCCTGCATGCCCCCATAAAGGCATCACAGTGCCCAGTATGGCACCACAGCACCCAGCATACCCCTGATTGATGCACCACAGCTTCCAGCATACCTACCACAGCTGACTCTGCCTGAAGGACATCCGGGGCACACCAGAATAGATCCGGGGCACGTGCCACTGATCTTTGGGGCTTGCAACACCCCTGGTGAGGGAGCAGGCTGGTGTTGTACTTCATTTTCTGGTTGAACTTGATGAATGTATGTCTTTTTTCAACCTAAATAACTATGTAGCTATGTAGATCAAAACAACTTGTCCAGACATCATCTGATCCAACCGCATTCCCCTTTAGTAATATCCTGAGACACCAGTCTCAAAGGATGGGGAGCCCACTGTGGAACCCTAAAGCTCAGAGTCTTTGAATGGATAATATACGTCATTGTAACGATTGTGTAATTATTTCCGTGGTCAGCGCACAGGATGCGCGCTGACACTGCACAAATCCTCCACAAGCGAATAATCGGAGAGAACCCAGCAATGGTGCTATGCACCTGTAGAGGAGAATTCCTGCCGGCAGATGGAGCTGTGGAGAACAGAGGAACAACCCCTCTGCACTGCCACAGATGCCAGTTGGGAATTGTACGAGGGGAAGCAATGCAGGGCAAGATAGCCCTTAAAGAGAGAGAGCACAGAGACAGGATGTATGTGTGTCCACCAATCTAGTCGCTACCCAGCGACGATGAACACACAACAGTGAAGACCAAGTGGAAAAAGCAATCGCAAGAGATGGCGATTGCTAACAGCGACACAAGACTGAATAAGCACAGAGAAGGAATGTATGTATGTCCACCAATCTAGTCGCCACCCAGCGACGGCGAACACACAACAGCGGAAACCAAGTGAGAACGCAATCGCAAGAGATAACGATTGCCAACAGGGAAACAAGACTGAGTAAGCACAGAGATAGAATGTATGTGTGTCCACCAATCTAGTCGCCACCCAGCGACGGTGAACGCACAACAACGGAAATGAAGTGAGAACGCAATCGCAAGTGTAGCGATTGCCAATAGTGACACAAGACTGAACTAGACAGAGCACAAGTATAAAGAAAGAGCACAGGGACAGAATGAATGGGGGCCCACCAATCTAGTCGCCACCCAGCGACGGTGAACAAGCATCAGCAGAAACAAAGTATGAATGCAATCGCCAGACTGGCGATTGCCAACAGACACAAGACTGAGCAGGACAGGGCACGCAAGTAGCAAAAGGCACAGCAAGCAACAACAATAAGAACATCAAGGAAAAGAACAAACACTAGCTAAATGCGAACACCACACTCATTCGCAACAGCGAACGCGTTTAAGCATGATCACTGCGCGTTAGGCGCCCAGTGATAAGCGTGCCACCCTAACTAACCAAAGTACACAAACATGAAAAAGAGACGCGAACGCTTGCTAAATGGTTACCTCACCGAGCCTACAGCAAACGTTCGTACCAGACAAGACAGACAGACAGACAGATGGGGCTACCAGTAGCAACCGCTGCTCTGGCTAGCACCCCTAAGGCAGAATATAGAAGGAACCACCGCTGCTACCGCTAGAGCGGATGCGATCCAGACAGACAAACAGATGGGGCTACCAGTAGCAACCGCTGCTCTGGTTAGCACCCCTAAGGCAGAATACAGAAGGAAGCACTGCCACTACCACTAGGGCGAATGCAATCCAGACAGATGGAGTAGCCAGCAGCAACCGCAGCTCTGGCCTACACTCCCAGACAGACAGAACGATTTCCTGTCGACCACCTCTGGCGACAAGACAATCGAAGCAGAGAAAACAGAACAAGGCAATGCAAGTAATACAACCTGACTGCACTAGAGGGATGCCTAGTGAAGTCCCCAGGAATACTCTAAAATAATCTTTAGCAAACAATAGCAAGACTGACACTCCAGGAGTGTTTTAGCAGTAACAAACCATCATGACCAGCAAAGGATCCTGGGAGAACATGGTATTTATACTGCAAGCCTTCAAAGTAGGCGGCTAGGCAATTTGCATGACAAGTGTATGCAAATTCCTCAGTGACAGAGCAAGTCTGAAACTTGCAAAGTAAAGACAGGTCTCTTTTCCAGAGACCTGCAGCCCTCAGACTTAAGGAATAGTCAAACAGCTGTCTGCCCGTGCAGCCAGCTGAGCGGATCATTACAGCAGCATAATTTCCAGCAGAACAGCCCTCTTGAGGATTGGCAATTGTACGGCGGTGGCATATATTAAGGAGCAAAGGGAGACAAGGAGTCTCAGTCCAGGAAGTGTCAGCGGATTTTCTGAGTCACAATCTTATAAACACAATGAGTGGTCATTGTGCCAGGAGACATTCTGGTTCTGCAACCACTATGGTATGGAGTACCAGAGATAGATTTGATGGTAATTGCGATTTGCAAACAACACAACAAGTCGCATCCACACTCAGGCAATCTGATTTAATGGTATGGTTGCTGAAGGGAAGAGGTTAAAGGACAACTGAAGTGACAGGGATATGGAGGCTACCATATTTATTTCCTTTTAAGCAATACCAGTTGCCTGGTTGTCCTGCTAATCCTCTTCCTCTAAGGCCACATACACACATCAGACCATAGTCTTTTGAAAATGAAAGATCACAGACCAATCTTACCACCCTTCATGTAGTATGAGAGCCATACTCTACACAGTCTTTTCTATGGAGCTGAACTCCACATCAGAAGAAAATCTTTGCAAGATGCTGCACACACAGATGCTGTACAGACACAAAAGATCAGTATCTGCAAAAGATCTGTTCCTGCCAAAAATCCATTCCTGCAAATTGCAATAATAGTCTATGAGATCTGCAGATCATCATACACACATGATTTAACTGACATTCATCTGCAGATCAGATCCACCAGGATGGATTTTCAGATCTGCGGATGATTGCTTGATCTGCAGATGAATGTCAGTTAAATCATGTGTGTATGATGATCTGCAGATCTCATAGACCATCATTGCAATTTGCAGGAATGGATTTTTGGCAGGAACAGATCTTTGGCAGATACTGATCTTTTGTGTCTGTACAGCATTTGTGTGTGCAGCATCTTGCAAAGATTTTTTTCTGATGTGGAGTTCAGCTCCATAGAATAGACTGTGAAGATATGGCTCTCATACTACATGAAGGGTTGTAAGATTGGTCTGTGATCTTTCATTTTCAAAAGACTATGGTCTGATGTGTGTATGGGGCCTAATACTTTCAGCCATAGACCCTGAACAAGCATATGCAGATCAGGCGTTTCCGACATTATCGCCAGATCTGACAACATTAGCTACATGCTTGTTTCTGGTGTTATTCAGACACTAATGCAGCCAAATGGATCAGAAGGGCTGCCAGGCAACTGGTATTGTTTAAAAGGAAATACATATGGCAGCCTCCATATTGCTCTCACTTCAGTTGTCCTTTAAGGTTGTTTGCAGATTGTCATTAGCACAATATTAAGAACACCAACCACCATTGTCACATTTCACAGACTATGGCAGAAATATTTTTTGTTTGCTAAACAGCCAGGGAACTGCCATTTTTCAAGATATAATAAAGATGGCATCTTCCACATCTGGTTAGATACTATTTAAAGGTTTTTTCATTAGATTGGACTGTTTTAAGGCAGGGTTTACACTGATCAAAATCCAAACAGTTAACCGTTTTTCAAAATGCAGTCCTACTCACACTCAGTGTTCCCCCATGGCTCACTCAATCTGCGTGAGTTATTGCATTCATGTTCAGTGTGCTGTGTAAAAACGGGCAGGTTGCAACAGCTTTTCGCATGCAGTGTCTGGATCACCACAGTCCACTTGCATAAAATAGTGTGTTCCTGTAAATCTCACACAATCACCAATGCACAATTGAAAAATGCAAATAAAAAACACAAAAATGCACGTGTGAAACTAAAAAAATGTGTTTCCGCACAGGACAAAAGTGAACCCTGCTATAGGGATCTCCAAAGCTGCTAATTGGTAATTCCACCAAGAGTTAAAAATAGGGTTTTTTTTTCTTGTTGCAGAAATCTTTCCTAAGCGCAAAGCAGATTTTTATTGCAAAATCATTCCACATAAAAATACACAGGTATCTCCAACAATTGCCTATATAGGTAGTCCCCGACTTCCGAACTCCCGACTTACAAATGATCTGCCAATGCGAATGGCAAGGATCCTGTGTTTCCATGGGAACAAGTCAATTTTTTTTTTCAAATTGGACTTTAAACTTGTATAAGCATGTACACAGGGCAGAGGGGACACAGAGGGGGACACTGGAGGCCCAGGGGGGCACAGAGGAGGTACAGGGGACAGAGATAGCACAATGTTCCGACTTAAGAACAGATTCACGATTAGGACCAACCTACTCTCCCTATCTCATTCGTTAACCGGAGACTACCTGTACTTAGAAACAGACCTTGCTGTATCTGTGCTCTCAGCCTGCAGCTCTAGATGCAGAGCTGAACCCAGGGGCATAAAGGGAAGGTCAATGCCCATAATCTTGACATAAAGACTAATGGTGGCCATACATGGTACAATTTTTTCATACAATCTCTTACCATTTCTATGTAATACAAGGGAACTTCCTAAATTATCCTTTCAGTATATTCACTTACTTTACCCTTATACTACATAGAAATGGTAAGATTGTATGAAAACATTGTACCATGTATGGCCACCATTAAGCTGAGTACTCATAACCCGACAGGTCCAGCGATATCCCCTTGATGACCAGCGTTAGGCACTTCCTCTTCCTTCTTGCCACATCACGCAATGTTACACGATGGGCTAGAACAGGAAGTCAAGTAATCGGGGTACTTTGCATGGAGTCGTCGGGGATCTTAAAAATCCGATTCGCCGTGACGGTTGTTATCAGCATGTGTCGCTAAATGTCGTCCGTGTGATCGGGAGCCTGTACCTACGTTGTGTGATCGCAGAAACGACCGCTCTTCGCGCAAAAAAAAATCACCGGTTGCCAGAAAAATTGGGGAAATCACGTTGTGTGTATGGGCCTTAGGGGCCCTTGACACAGGGAGCAATTGGCGATTGCTGGCGATTGGCAAATTGCAAGTGCAGTCTCTCCCTATTGGAGCATTCAGACTGCAGCACTGTTATCGCAAAAGCACTGCATGTAGCATTGCAGGAATGATCGCACAAATGCAATTACCGAAAAATCGTCATGAAAAATCAGGATCGCAAAGCGCTAGCTTGGGGACTTTCAGTGTGAAACAGCCCTAAACACCTCAAAATGGCATGGAACTGGTTGTAATGCCTTTATATGAACAACTTTTGTATCGTTTGTATGGTTATTGTGCCAATAAAATATTATTCCAAGAATTATTTGTAATGGCGTATAAATAGCTTCTGTTTACAGAGAGTGTTTAAGTGAAGAGTTTTTGGTTCTTTACAGCTAATAGGCTGGTTACACGGTGCCAAGTTTTGCTGTAACTTGTTCTGCTTCTTGCCACATAATGAATGTGATATGATCAGAGCACACACAGTGCTTAAGGAACTACCAGGGGTATTGCAACACGGCTCTCATATTTCAAACTAAGTACTGTACTCAGCCTGCAACAGGAAGCTCAGAGTGTAACAGCACTTACCTAACATATTGCGTGCATTTGAAAACGTTGCACGCTAGTTTGGGCGTGGCGTAAACTGAAAAAAACAATTTGGTTAAGGGCGCAGAAAATAGCGGTAGTAGAATATTGGTAAATTTACGTAATTGATATAGTGAAATATTGGTAATATTTGCAGATGTTTCACTATGACCTTACCTCTCCCTACTCTCACACAGAATTTATCCGGTGGTGCCTAGCTTACTAACCTTAACCTCCCTGCTGGTGGTACTTAACCTTAGCCCCACCGAGGGCCGGATTTCTGGGAAGGCCACAAAGGCCATGGCCTAGGGAGAAAAATCAGATAAGATCAGAAGGGCGGCAGGACTTGGAGAGAGAAGAGGTCATATGTCAAAGTAAATCATCTCTTCTGGTCCCGCATCTCAGCCAGCCAGCGCCCTGCTCTGCACTAATAGCTGAATCCCAGAGTTCCCCAATCCCTGCATCTCTATCTCTCACTTCCTGATGTGTTATGACAATCAGCATCTGCTGTCACCTGATGATCCATTCCTCTGTATGATGGACATTCAAGTCGATTTGGGAAATACCAGGGATTTACATTACAAAGCAGGTAGAACTAAGTTCCGCTGAGTTTTAATGCAGGCATTCACAGATATCAGTGAGTTCTGATAGTTTCTTCACCTTTTCTTTTTTACAGCTGTGACACTGACCCCAGCAGCTGTTAAATACACTCTTATCTAACCCTAATTTATGACTGTTTCTCTTTTGCTTTTTTCTTCCTAGCCAGCCGTGATCTCTTGTCTGCTTCAGTTAACTCTTTCCTGACTCATTTTCTGTCCCTCAGCTCCTACCATCTATGAGAACTGCAAGAATAAAAATGTTGTTTGCTTCCCTTTCATTGCCAAACTGTCACTTTAAAGGACACCTGAGCTGTTACTACCTCTGTGCTAGTGTGTATGGTTTGGCATCCTTCTACTTTCTTGTAGCAGTAGAGCCTTGTACCATCTTAGCCATTATTCAAAGCAGAGAGTTTTGAATCAGGATGATACAGTTTATTAGTTTAAAAGAAAAAGAGTAAGCTTTCTGCTAATAAGCCTTCTTCAGACTTTGTTCCTATATACTGTCAATATGTTAGAGCACACCGTCATATGTACATTCAACATTCAAAAGAGATACATAGATTTTTCAGCAAATATAAATAAATGTCATTCAGATGCTTTAAAGTGGAGCTGAACTCTTGCACAGGACAGAGGGAAAACATAGAGAAATGCACCCTGTATGTATTTAGAGAGCCTGTCTAATTCCCCCTCATCCGTGTCTAATCACAAGTTGTAATTTGGTCTCTACTCTGTGTCACCTGACTGCCACAACTTCTAAGCTCATTTGAAAGCACAGGATGTTAACGATATGTCTGCTTCCATGAAAGCAGGAAGTAGACACACTGCAGATTTATTGGATTTGTATCAGTTGTAACAAAGAAATGTTTTTCTTTATAGGTTATGTTGTTGCATAACTTTTAGAGCAGAGAGGAAGTTCTGAGTTCAGGTCCACTCTATGTACAACCAAACATCCAAAGTGGGTATTGACAGGATGTTTGCTACTTACCTGTTCTCTGTTTTGGATGGGCTTCTCTCCATTGCGCTGCCCTGCCACCTGTTTGTGGCTCTGACTGCAGCCAGTCGCACAGAGGACAAAGAAGCAGCGCATGCTCTGGCCACTTGCACTCCCTGTAATTTCTCGCTCCTGCCCAGATGTGCACAGCAACCGAGGCAGGAACAGTGTTATGCATTCTTGACAAGTACCAGACATACATCAGCGTCATTTCTCAAGTATGCATGCCCAGAACACTATCGACTGCTATGCACATTCAGGCAGGACCGCAAATTACAGAAATTATTTGTTGAATGGGGAGCGGAGCAGCACAACTGAAATGAGCCCATTCAAACCAGTGATCGCTAGTCAGAGTATTGGACAGAATGTTTTTTGGTGGTGGTGTGGGGGAGGGGGGGGGGGAGGAGCGGTTGGTGACAGCAGGCCTAGGGCACTGTAAAGTACAAATCCGTCCTGGCCCCACCCAGGTGGTGCCTAACCTTGACCACTCCCCCTGGTGCTTACCCTTAATCTCCCTGTTGGTTGTGCCTAAATTCCATCCCCCGTGGTGCCTAATCTTAACCTCCCTGATGGTGTTGCTAAACCTTAACCCCCCCGCGTTGGTGTCTAACCTTAACCCCCTCCGGTAGTGCCTAACCTTAATCTTCCTGCTGCTGGTGCCTAAATTCCATCCCCTGTGGTGCCTAACCTTAACCTCCTCGATGGTGGTACCTAACCTTAACCCTCCCAGGTGGTGTCTAACCTTAACCCCTCCCTGTTGGTGCCTAACCTTCACCCCGCCAGTGGGCAACTCACCTTAACCCCTCTATATCCATATATAACCCCTCCTTTGCCCGCCCCCCCACGCACTTACCACCCACAACAATTATGGGCATCCACTAAAAATACAATACAATACAATACAATACAATAACATTTGTAAAGCGCTTTTCTCCCATAGGACTCAAAGCGCATAGTTGTGTCTCAGATTAATACAGGGTTGCAGGCTGGGTTGTGTTACAGAGGAGATAGTCAGATGTTCATGAATGCCAGACTAAAGAGGTGGGTTTTCAGTTTAGACTTAAATGCTTCCAGGGATGGAGCTGTCCTGATTGGGTGTGGCAGGGAGTTCCAAAGTGTAGGGGCAGCATGACAAAAGGCTCTGTCTCCAAAGGTTTTGAGGTGGACTCTGGGGGTGACCATGGTGTTACGCCCTTTTGATCTAAGATTGTGGGGGGTGTGATGCAGTTGCAACAAGTCCTTCAGGTATCCAGGGCCCAGATTGTGCAAGGATTTGAATGTCAGTAAGCCAATCTTAAACAGAATTCTCCATTTTATCGGTAGCCAGTGGAGTGAGCTCAGGGTTGGTGTTATGTGGCAATGGCGCGGTTGGTTCGTTAACAGCCTTGCGGCGGCATTCTGTACTAATTGCAGGCGGCGTAGGTCTTTCTTATGAAGGCCTGTGTAGAGGACATTGCAGTAGTCCAGCTTTGATGTGATGAAGGCATGGACTAGGGTTGAAAGATCCTCTGAAGGAATTAGGTGTTTAATCTTTGCAATTTTCCTTAGATGAAAGAAGGAATGTTTCACAACAGCTGAGATTTGATTCCTGAAGCTTAATTTCCCATCAATCAGTACTCCCAGGCTGCGCACACAGTCTGAGTTTTTCAGGTCTGAGCTCCCTATCCTTAGTAGTATTGGTTGAGACAGGGGGCTGCTTTGCTGTTGAGCCCTGGTCCTCGATAACAAGAACCTCCGCATTAAAGGGATACTGTAGGGGGGGTCGGGGGAAAATGAGCTGAACTTACCCGGGGCTTCTAATGGTCCCCCGCAGACATCCTGTGTTGGCGCAGCCATTCACCGATGCTCCGGCCCCGCCTCCGGTTCACTTCTGGAATTTCTGACTTTAAAGTCAGAAAACCACTCCGCCTGCGTTGCCGTGTCCTCGATCCTGCTGATGGCACCAGGAGTGTACAGCGCAGGCCCAGTATGGTCTGTGTCTGCGCAGTACACTCCTGGTGACATCAGCGGGAGCGAGGATACGGCAACGCAGGCGGAGTGGTTTTCTGACTTTAAAGTCAGAAATTCCAGAAGTGAACTGGAGGCGGGCCGGAGCATCGGGGAGTGGCTGCGTGGGCACAGGATGTCTGCGGGGGACCGTTAGAAGCCCCGGGTAAGTTCAGCTAATTTTCCCCCGACCCCCCCTACAGTATCCCTTTAAGTTTTAGCCAATTAATATTCATCCACTCCTGAAGCTCAGCTAAGCATGAGTTTATTTGTGGAGTAGGGTCTGTGATGCCAGGTTTGAATGACAAATATAGCTGGGTGTCATCAGCAAAGCAATGATATGTCAGGCCATGTTTTTGTATGATTTCTCCAAGTGGCAGCATGTATATGGTGAAAAGTAAAGGGGATAATATTGCGCCATATCGGGTGCTGGGCCCGCTATGCAAACGACAGCTACTAATTCATCATGCTCAAGCTGCTCCGTGGTATTGCACAGGCGTGGTCATGCTTGCACGACTGTAGCACAGCTGTGCTCCTCCCAGAAAAGGAACACAGCCTGATCAGCTGGTGGGTCTGGGAGGGGCAACAGGGGACCAGAGGACACCGTGTGAAGCCTCATTAGGATCCAGAAGCTTCTCTCTAATGTAAGTATGTGTTTCTGAACCCAAACTTCGGCTCAGGTTCCCCTTAACATTCACCACGGTGTAGGACTAATATGGAGGCGTGGAAGTACTTGACTTGCTGGCATCAGTGTGCCAGTCCTTGTACTAAAGGGAAGTGGGAAGCTGACCTACCTCTTCCTTCTGATCCCAGCAGGTAAACGATGTCAAATTCCAAATCTAAGCGAAATTCCATAATTTCTCACCGATTCTGAACAAATTCCAAATTTTGCGGATTCTCAATCTGCATTGCAAACTTGTAATTTAATGCTAACCTAATTAATGTTAGTGCGGATTGGAAAATATGGTGACAATAGGTACCAATTTTAGCTCTCAAACATACTCATTAGTCATTTTTCGCTATTTATGCCAAAAAAGTTTGTGCCCTACACACAATTTTTGGGAATTTACGCGTCAGAATTTGGTGAATATTGACTTTTAATTTGAAATTGCAATATTCTGATGCGAAGGTTGGAACTGTCTGTGTGCTCATCCCTACTGGTGGGCAACAGTCCTTGTTTGTGTGCACAGGGCTATAGAAAGTGCAGGCACCTTGAAGGCGCACAAATCTTGGCTTTTAACACAGTGAGGCACTTGATTTGGCCTGAAGAAGTTGGCAGGGACCCACGAAACACATTGCCGGTGCTATTGAAGTTCATTTTTATAAGAATTTGTCTTCATTGAGGTAAGCCATCTCAAACGTTATTTATTTTATTGTTTTTAATTCATTTTGTCATTTTCTGTGCGCATTGTATACCCCCCCTCAGCACAGGGTAGGGGATACCTTTGGACCCCATTTGTGGGATCCAGGGCCTTTTTCTCAAAAAGTGCGACCATTTTAGGGATGCTCATTCGGATTTCGCAGAATTGAAATTTCCGAATTTCCGATCGGAACTCAGAAATCGGAAAATGGAACTCGGAAATCAGATTTCTGCAGAAATACTGCATTACTGCAACTCGGTAATTTTAGCCCAATCATAGAACTCGAAATCAATGGACCAATCAGAGAATGCAGAGTCAACTCTGAAGTATTTGGCCTATTAGAGAATGCAAAAAATTACAAAAATACACTACTCTGAAATCGGAAACCGATCGGAAATCGGATTTCTGTGGAAATACTGCATTACTACAACTCGGTAATTTTAGCCCAATCACAGAACTCGGAAGCATTGGACCAATCAAAGAAGTTAATACTTCCGAGTCAACTCGGAAGTATTTGGCCTATCAGAGAATGCAAAAAAAAAACACTACTCGGAAATCGGAAATCCGAACTGGGAAATCGGAAACCTGTGAAATCGGTAATCGGCATTGGCGGAAATCAGAATTTCTGCAGAATCGGAAATCGACATTTCCGACCATCCCTAGACCATTTCTGGCTAGCCTGGACCCTCTAGTGGAGTCTGGTTTATTGATCTCCACCTGCCTGCAATGCTTGGTTGCCCCTTTGCAACCTTCCTTTGTGAGTACCCTCTGTTTATATTGTTTTGCTTCTATCATACTGCACCATCTGGGCTTCCAGTGTCTCTGTTTTTTTTTTTTTCATTCTCTGTCTCAGTGTCTCCCAGTGTCTCTGTTTTTTTTTTCATTCCAGGGTTACTGTTCACACTCTACTTTATCCAGTGAGGACGAAGACTGAAGCACACAGACTGGTGGAGAAGCGCAAAAGCTCAGGAGACCACTATCAACCGGGGGGAGGGGGTGTGACCTGGGGGGCCTGTTAGCCGGCTCTGTGGCCCATGGGGAGGTGACAACCTAACAAAGTATAGGAGATAGAGGTAAAAAGACCAAAGGGGCCATTTCATGCAGTTATCTTGGGAGGATGGGGTGGTGGTGGTTTGGCACCCAGGGCCGCCATCAGAATTTTCTGGGCCCCATACTGGGAAACCAACTGGGTGCACCTTACTCCCGTGTGCCACCAGATGTCAAATCACAATCTGATAGGTGGCTTGTAGTTGCAGGTAGGTAGTGATAGGTGTATTGTAGTGGCCAGCAGGTGTGGGCAGCAGGGCCTCTTGGTGTAGCAGGCCTCCTTCACCTGCCATAATAGACTCATAAGGGGGTGGAGCCATAGCATGACAGGGCAGAGCCACAATGCATTTTAGTTCCCCTCCTGCATTGCCGCATGTCCTCCAGTCACACGGTAAGGGGAAAGTGGACATACAGCCGCTGGCATCAATGGCGTTTCACCACACTGCTCATGTGGCTGAAAGGCACTAAGACAAGATAGTGATTGACAGCTGGGGGCCATGTGGAACTGCCACTGTTTGGGCCCTGGAATGTCTTGGGGCCCCATTCAGCAGTACCTGTACTGTACTTCCCTGAAGGCAGCCCTGTTGGCACCTAATGCTTCATGGGGGGGGGGTGGCTAGAACTGGTTTGGAAGATATGTGCCATCTCTTAGCTTCCATTCGGAGCTGGGGCACCAGGTCCTGTGGCCTCCTCTCTGGCTCCTATCAGACCTGACTATAACTGTTTCAAAGCAGTTCTCCCTCACATGCGTACAGCCAGTGCTTCCATGTATACTGCTGCTTGATATCAATGAACGTATTCCCTTTTTATTTTCTTGTTTTATTCGTTTTTTCCAAAATCTACAGTGATTATCTCCACCCACCACATAGCGTCTTTATGGTAATTAGGCCCCATTTATTAAACATCAAATTGTACCTTCCAGCTATTTAGATTAGCATGCTCTATCTACTCTCATGACTCTTATGAGAGAGTGAGATAATTTTATTTTTGTAACCAAGAGGAATAACTTGGTTAAAAGAAGCAGAGAGCTCTGGGATCAGCCAAAATGAGCCATAATTACACCCTCGTTTTGTAATGTGTGTGAGATCATATTTATGTAAATAACCTACTTTTCTTTTCAAAACATTTTAATGTGGTTGTTCGTCAATTACATTGGTACAACTCCTGTATGGAGTGCTACCTGAATATGAGTCAAAATGGGAACTATGGGATAAACAACTCACTAGCACAAAACAGAGGTGTCAGGCTTGTCTGGTCAATGACTATAGGTCAGGCTGTATGCCTATATGACTGACCTATTGCCCAGCCCGTAACACCTGCGCAAGCTCCTGCCTAACACAATACTACAATACACCCTGCAGGTAGATGTAGCATACAGACTGACAGATAGTATCCACCAAACAGAACCAAGAACAACCATACAAGGCACAGTATCACAAGTATAATAGTCACCAGAGGGCTGAAGGATGAGGCAATCCAGATGAGAGTCAGATGACTGACTGCAAGCAGGGGTAACGGTATGCAGATCACAGGGGCGTAGCAATAGGGGGTGCAGAGGTAGCAACCGCATCGGGGCCCTTTGGCGAGAGGGGCCCCGAAGGGCCCTCCCTCAACTACAGTATTAGCTCTCTATTGGTCCTGTGTTCACAATAATCACTTCTATAGATACTTTGAATAGTGGTAATCATTAACAAGCTTTTCCCCATCCCCTTCTTGCACCTCTGATGCTGTAGTTGCCATTGGCAGGTTTTGGTGCGCCGTACCAATTGTTATGTATAGAGTGCACCTTCTTGGCGCCCACACCTGCTACCTCTCTCACATCCAGGTACAGCTGAAACACTGAGTGTTGTTTTCCTTGATGTTTGTTCAAGCTATGCTTGTTGCAAGTTGAAGGCACTATACACCATCCTGTTGTTTTTTGCTGCACAGAATAAACCATAGTGCCAGATTTTTCTTGTCCTCTTGTATTCCTGCTTTTTGTCTTGAGCACATGGTTTGCTGGGTGTTTTGAGCCAGCCAAAGACAGCTTTCTCCGAGTGCCTGCCAGCTCTCCCACAAGAGTTATGTATAGAGTGCTTGGGGGGCCCCATTGTAAAACTTGCATCGGGGCCCACAGCTGCTTAGCTACGCCACTGGCAGATCAGGCACTTTAGAGATAGCATGGCCAGTACTAGCCAGATGTCAGTCCAGGCAGCGTTCTTGCAAGTCCTTATCCAGGCAGAGGTCGATCCATGCGGCAAACAGACAGAGTCCAGGTACAATAGCAGAGTCACTGTAGGAGGCGCCCGGTAGGAAAAGTGGAATTTATGTGGTTCTAAATGGTAGGTACAGCATTATAAGAACAAAATGGTGTGATCCTACCTTCTAGATGTCCCCTGCGGGAAATATATAGATCAAGACGTATACTTGTATAATCGAATTTTGTTTGGGGCACAGACAACGCGTTTCACGGTCAAAACCGCTTCCTCAGGTCAATTGAAGTGCCTTAAAAACAGCGCTCAGGCACAATTGTATATATAAAACACAGCATATGGAACATATAATGCATAAAATATAATAATAGCATATAAAAACATATAAAAACAGAAAAATAGCATAAAAAATTGTGTTAGAAACATGAATATGGCGTATATTCAGTACGAACTAAGATATGTGTATATCTGTATGGCAATTAGATACGGACTAAAATATGTGTATATCTGTTAGGTAATAGGTGGATTTATGCAATTCTGTATTTACTATGTTAGAATCTAATCTATATATATATATATATATATATATATATATATATATATATATATATATATATATATATATATATATATATACATATACACATCATTCCAGGGGAATCTTTCTAATTCATCCCTCCAGTCCCTACATCAAACTCACCCTCATCCCCAACCCCTTCTCCCGCCTCCCTCCCCCCCCCCCCCCCCCCCCCACGATATACCTAGCTGACATTACCTTTAGCTAATAATAAACAATATACGGCTTGTCAAATTATTCTATTTTTAATCCCCATAACACACTACTTAGATAATATGGCTATACCTTGTTGCGCCCTATACCAAGCCCCCTCAATAAACATAAGAGGATATTGGAGCACCAGAACCCTAGATATAGCTTCTTACAAAAAAGATTCCAACACTAATATAATTATGAATTTTTATTGCTTCTCAAAATAGTTCGTACACCTTTGTAGGCTTTATCTTAGGTTATATTAGGTACAACTAAGGTGTATATATGTCTGTATATATATAAATAGATTAGAGTCTAACATAGTAAATACAGAATTGCATAAATCCACCTATTACCTAACAGATATACACATATTTTAGTCCGTATCTAATTGCCATACAGATATACACATATCTTAGTTCGTACTGAATATACGCCATATTCATGTTTCTAACACAATTTTTTATGCTATTTTTCTGTTTTTATATGTTTTTATATGCTATTATTATATTTTATGAATTATATGTTCCATATGCTGTGTTTTATATATACAATTGTGCCTGAGCGCTGTAAGTTATTTCTAACTTTTAAGGCACTTCAATTGACCTGAGGAAGCGGTTTTGACCGTGAAACGCGTTGTCTGTGCCCCAAATAAAATTCGATTATACAAGTATACGTCTTGATCTATATATTTCCCGAAGGGGGCATCTAGAAGGTAGGATCACACCATTTTGTTCTTTTAATGCTGTACCTACCATTTAGAACCACATAAATTCCACTTTTCCTACCGGGTGCCTCCTACAGTACCTCAAAACGTTTAGTACCCCTTAACCTTTAGGGGAAGATCATCGTCGGAAAATCTCTGACGGATCTGCCTTTTTGTTTTCAATCATTTTTATTAAGGTTTTAAATTTTAACAGAGCATGTAAAACAGTGACATTTTCGTAACAAATAGTATGTACATAAGTGAATAGACACTCATGTGTAAGAGAGGAAAGCTGTTGACAAGGCATTAAGATAAGGTTATAAGTTTACAATAACAGTTATTAAAACAGAGTAAAGCAACCAAGAAACATGAAAACATTAATTGCAGTGGAAACAAACGTTACATGTTAGTGATCTCATAAGGAATAACCAACATTTGTCCCCTCATCCAGGTAGTGAAGGTATGGTAATAAGCATTTTGTGTGCGGTGCTTGGGGAGTCAGGAGCCACCCATTCATAAAACCTGAAAGGCCGGGTGGGGTCCGACTTCCCAAGACTAGAGATTTGTAAGCTCAGTTGGCCTAGTCACCTGCGTGACTAGGAACTATCTATTTAGCACATGTGTTGGGGGGAGGGGGGGTATATTGTGGGAGGGCCTTTTTGGAGAGCGACCAAGAGAGGATCAAAGGCCGAGTGGGGACGGTATTTTCCCACCAGTGAAAACGAGTGGTTGCCTCTTTCAGCAACCCACTCTTGTGAGTATAATACCTACTACTTTTGCGAAACTTATTTCGTATATATTAACGTGCTACACCAGATTGGGCTCCCGGACCCCTGTGTTTTTTGTCTTCTACTACTACTAATAGCAGAGTCAGCAACAGTTGATCCAATAGAGCGTGGTCAGGAAACAAGCAGAGTCGGCAACGGGTAATCCAATAGAGCGTGGTCAGTATACAGGCAGAGTCGCACCAGGGAATCAATCTAGAATAAGCGTGGTCAAGATACAAGGCAAAATCGGCAACAGGAGTCAAAAGGTTTTGTGAGCGCATACCCAGCAACAAGCCAAAAGCTAATGCTATCACGGGCGATGTCTGGGGGCGCTCACCATGCCTAAATACAAGGAATAACCAATCAGAAACAAACAGAATTGAAAACAACCAATAGAGACCCAGCGGGTTAGCTGATCAGCTGACTCGCAACACACACACGTGGTTACTGTTTACAGCGGCGGAATGCTTACTGAGAGCGCGTCCGCCGCCTATCCAATGGGAGCTGAGCGCCAGGCTGCGCTCCAGTGACGTCAGCGGTCTGCCGAGACCCGGAAGCTTGCGCCTCAGCCCGGGTCTCGGCGTTCCCTTGCCATGAATGCCCCGATGATCTTACAAGAGGTACTTTAAGAATAGAAATCACAAACTGTAACTCATTAACTATGAAATAATTGCAGTATAGATTCGGATCTAGAGTTTAAAAATTAGAGTTACTGTATAAAAAATAAGATACTCCTTACGTTTAAATTAAATTAAACCTGTTGTTTTCTTCACCAAAATACAGAAGATCTGTACTATAAAGACTTGTTAAAGGACTTCCGAGGCGACGAACACAATCTATTTTTACTCACCTGGGCTTCTTCCAGCCATCTCAGTCCTTCGCCACAGCCCCAGACCTCATTGGTGTCCCTGCTGGCTGCCCGTAATGATCGCGACCCGCCGGTGGGGTCGGCTGCGGCAAGGGGCTGAGACGGCTGCTGGGGGCTTGAAGAAGCCCCAGGTGAGTAAAAATAGATTATGTTCAATGCCTCGAAAGTCCTTTAATGTGTTATTATGCATTTTTGAAAATGGCTAACCAATAAAAACATACAGATAAGTTAATTGGCTTAACATAAATTGGCCCTAAACTACTATGGACATATGACTATTGTAGGGATCAGATTGTGAATCCCTCCGAGGGACAGATAGTGACAAGATTACACATTCTGTCAATCGCTGCAGAAGATGTAAGCGCTATAGAAATACTAAATAAAAAGAATAGTAATCATCGTTTGCATAGTGACGTTTTATCCCTCGGTGTTCTCCATCATCAGGGGCGTCATATTCTGACGAAGAGCGCCGGGAGGAGCCTGGTATTATGCTTACACTCCAGCTTGTGATTGAGAGGAACTGAATTCCACAGTGCAGCTGTCATTATCTGCTATTACCCGTTCCTCTTTATTTGTTTTTACCTAATAAATCTGCTGAAGAAAGTGTGGAGTGTGTGTCTGAAGTGGCTTGATGATCATCAGAGGTCCAGGGTGTTATTACATGGAAAGTATTAAGTGGTTCGTCGAGTAATCCCACAGAATCTCCGATAGGAGAAAACTGAATTTGGAGCACAGCTTCCCAAAGCATATGTGGGGGATTAGAGTAAGGTGAGTATTTGAAATGAAGATACCCTGAAAAGTAACGTTTGTTATTTTTGGTTCAATGAAGCACAGTCTCTTTCTGGTTTGTTGGCACTTAGCTGATCATGTGACTCTCCTTGAAACTACAGCAGCCAGGAAGCTTTCCTCTTCGCATCGAGACCTGTTTTCCCCTATGGAACAGCTTTGATGTTTTTATGTCACTATTGAATCAGCAATAAATGTATCCCTAGATTAGAGATATATATAGTGGGCCAGATTTATGGGAAGGCCAAGCAGGCCCATGCCTTGGGTGGTGGGAGGGCTGGAGCAGAGTGACTGATAGTTACCTGTCTGTTTGGCACTGTCTTCCCACTCGCCCCTCCATGCATGCTCTATTCTCCACCCCTACACTCCACTCTGACACTGAGGGGAGGAGCTGAATGCAGGGAAGGCTTGGGAGATCGAAGGCCCTTTCACATATAGCACGTTACGTCTCTGGGTGGTATGCTACCCCATTGCAAAGGTAATGAATGTCTATGTGCAGTAGCAGGACCGGCTTGGGCTCAGCTTTTTCTGCCAAAGCCTGACCGGATTCGTGCTACAGCGAATGTGCCACTGCACTGCGCCTGTGCAGTAGCACGGACCCGTTCAGGCTTCGGCAGAAGACAACAAGCCCAACCCGGTACGTGCTACTGGAATGGCCTGGCGGAGTACGAAGGGTGATGATCCAGAGGTTTCCCTTTGCTGAGGTAAGTATCCAAACTTACAGATTTGCTTCAAAGAGACTCTGTAACAAAATGTTGAGCCTTATTTCTTCTATCCTATGAGTTCCTATGCCTGTTCTAATGTGCTGTGTCTTACTGCAGCCTTTTCTAGTTGCACTGTCTCTGTAATAAATCTTTTCTTCTTTCCTCTGTCGGCTCTGTCGGGCTCAGGCTGGAATGTGTGGAATGTGCAGCATTGCTTGTCATTGGCAGAAGCTTTACGCATCCTCTCCAAGCTCTCCTCTCAGCCTATCATACTCTGGTTAGCAGCCATGCCTTTTGTTTGTAAAAACTGCCTAAAACTGACAATTACAAGCCAGGTTTGCAGCATGGAGTGGCAGAAACAGCACAGAGGGGCCCAGGAGAACATAATGAATAGAATGGTATGCTTTTTATTGTAAGAATTTTAGAGTACAGGTGCTCTTTAAACTGAAAGAAAAAACAGCCTCCTGCTACATACACACAGGAGCAAAAGGGGAGGAGTTTGAGACTGACTGGGAATGAGCAGCTAGCTGTAGGTTGCTGAAGATCTATAAACTAGTGCAGCTCTGTCTCTTTAATTTAATTTTTTAAATACTTTGTTCCGAAATGTTCTTTGAAGTGTAAATAAAAACTGTGTCCAAACTTAAGCTCTAAATAACATAGAATAAATATAGGATGTCAGATAAATATTTATTTAAGGCAGGTAAGACGTCAGTTATTCCACAATGGGAAGTTGCATAGGGCTTGCTGTGCCTCCCCCCCCCCCCCACTGTTTGTCACCTGTGAGCGCCGGTGCCGCAAGGTGGTTCCACCAAGATTATTCTTCTTGGAATAGTTTGTGAACAAACAAGACTTTATTGGCTGTGACCAGACAGCAACACACTTTATAGAAGGATTTGGTTGCAGCTGCGCAGCAAAATAAACATTCGAGGACACTAAGTGACTCGGGGCGGCTATGCAGAGCTTAATAAAGACGCTGCCGCAAGGCACCAAACTGAGATGACTTCAACTTGTTAGTGGAGGACTAATATAATTACAGCAAAAAGGATGGAACCAGGCACAAGTTAAAGCTGACCTGCCACCTACATCCTCAGCCTACATGTATAAGCTGCTTAATGATCACATCGCATACAAACAACAGCCTTTTCCCAAGGACTTGTGTGTTTCATTTGTTGAAGGAGAACTTTACAGAAAGATAGTAGTAGGGGGGAGGGAAATCAATACATTGCAAAGTAAGAAGTAAAAAAATAGAAGATATGTAGAAGATATGTACATAGGCAAACGCGGGGGGGGGGGGGGGGGGGATTACAGCTGCCTGGAATCCCCCCTCAGACCAGGACCTGTGCAGTGTCTGGGGACAGGCACAGGTTGAGACAACAGAATATGCAGCTCACAGCACTGCCCCCTTTCTTTCCCTGCTACAGTTGATTTTGGATGAAGCAGCAGTGTGTGTACAGAGCATGGAGCAGCAGTGTGTGCACAGAGCATGGAGCAGCAGTGTGTATACAGAGCATGGAGCAGCAGTGTGTACAGAGGATGGAGCAGCAGTGTGTGTACAAAGCATGGAGCAGCAGTGTGTGTACAGAACATGGAGCAACAGTGTGTGCACAGAGCATGGAGCAGCAGTGTGTGTACAGAGGATGGAGCAGCAGTGTGTGTACAGAGCATGGAGCAGCAGTGTGTGTACAGAGCATGGAGTAGCAGTGTGTGTACAGAACATGGAGCAACAGTGTGTGCACAGAGCATGGAGCAGCAGTGTGTGTACAGAGCATGGAGCAGCAGTGTGTATACAGAGCATGGAGCAGCAGTGTGTATACAGAACATGGAGCAGCAGTGTGTGTACAGAGCATGGAGCAGCAGCGTGTATACAGAGCATGGAGCAGCAGCGTGTGTGCAGAGCATGGAGCAGCAGCGTGTGCAGAGCATGGAGCAGCAGTGTGTGTACAGAGCATGGAGCAGCAGCATGTGTACAGAGTATGGAGCAGCAGTGTGTATACAGAACATGGAGCAGCAGTGTGTGTACAGAGCATGGAGCAGCAGTGTGTATACAGAGCATGGAGCAGCAGTGTGTGTACAGAACATGGAGCAGCAGTGTGTGTACAGAGCATGGAGCAGCAGCGTGTATACAGAGCATGGAGCAGCAGCGTGTGTACATAGCATGGAGCAGCAGTGTGTGTACAGAACATGGAGCAGCAGTGTGTGTACAGAGCATGGAGCAGCAGTGTGTATACAGAGCATGGAGCAGCAGTGTGTGTACAGAGCATGGAGCAGCAGTGTGTGTACAGAGCATGGAGCAGCAGTGTGTGTACAGAGTATGGAGCAGCAGTGTGTGTACAGAACATGGAGCTGCAGTGTGTGTACAGAGCATGGAGCAGCAGTGTGTATACAGAGCATGGAGCAGCATTGTGTGTACAGAACATGGAGCAGCAGTGTGTGCACAGAGCATGGAGCATCAGTGTGTGTACAGAGCATGGAGCAGCAGTGTGTATACAGAGCATGGAGCAGCAGTGTGTTTACAGAGCATGGAGCAGCAGTGTGTACACAGAGCATGGAGCAGCAGTGTGTGTACAGAACATGGAGAAGCAGTGTGTGTACAGAGCATGGAGCAGCAGTGTGTGTACAGAACATGGAGCATGAGTATGTGTACAGAGCATGGAGCAGCAGTGTGTGTACAGAACATGGAGAAGCAGTGTGTGTACAGAGCATGGAGCAGCAGTGTGTATACAGAGCATGGAGCAGCAGCGTGTATACAGAGCATGGAGCAGCAGTGTGTATACAGAGCATGGAGCAGCAGTGTGTGAATTTGCATTTTTGCATTTTTAGTGCGTTTTCAGTGCGTTTTTTGTACGTTTGCATGTTTTCTTCCCACACATGCCCCTTTCTTTTGAGTTTTGCGTGCGTTTTAATGCATTTGCAGTTCACATATACAAAACACATATGTGTTTGTATGCGTTTTGCATGCTCTTTTTAAATGCGTTGTATGCGTTGTAATCACTAGGAAGTCAACATGATGCAGAAATACATCATAAAACATGTTTTTTAATGCATATAAAAAGGCATGCAAAATGCACTAAAACGCAATACCTCTGCATCACCATTGACCTTCATTATGTGCGTTTTTAATGCGGTTTTTTTTAGAAATATGCAACGCATACACATGTGTTTTTTTATTGATTAACATTATACGCATAAACGCTGGGTTTTACGTAATGCTAGCGTTTCTGCTAAGTGTGTTCCCAGCCTCAGGCAATAGGAAGTCTGAGGGGGATAAAGGGACAGTGCTTTTGACATTTTGCAGAGCATTGTAGGCAGAAAATACTTACCGAGCCTCCAGACGCCGTCTCCTACGCTTCCTACAGCTCCCTTCGGCTTTCCGATGTCCATGACTGCAGGTCAGGTGACACTATGGGAGCCATACACAAAGGATGCTGGAAAGCTGCTAAGAGCTACAGGAAGAGTACAGGATGGCACCTGGAGGCTCAAGCAACCGGCAAGTACATGTATCCGGCATTTCCAAAATAGTAAAACTTATTCAAATGAGCTTGGATTGCAGGAAGGCCAAAATAAAAATAGGCAATGAAAAGGAAGAGAGTTTGAATTTACAAATGGAGTCAAGCATGGAGATGGTCTGTCCGCAGTGTTGTTTAATCTTGCTCTACATAATGACATCAGTGATGAGCAAACATGCAGATATTCTTTTTGCATTCATTTTCGTGAAAGTAATGTAAAATTGGGCTTCCGAGCGAAAATGCTATCGAAAATCATTTTGTAATAAGTTTGTGATTTTTTTTGCAGATTTTTGCGCTCAAAATACATAATTTTTTTGCACTTTAGCGAATTTTAACCTTGTTATGAAAATACAATGTATTTTTGCAACAGTTTTCTCAAAAAACAAAAATGCCATTTACGATGAGAAATTGACTGGCGAAAATTTGCAAGCAACACTAAATGTCATTCAAAAAATCAACCAGAATGGAACGATATTTAATAAGTCCAGTCAAATTTATGCCTATGCAGATGATATAGTGATCCTGATTCCTGACACAAGGAATGAAACAGCATTAAAGAAAATATTCTGGCGTATAAGACTACTTTTTAACCCTTGAAAATCTTCTGAAAAGTCAGGGGTCGTCTTATACGCCGGGTGTCATTGATGCCGGGTGATACACCCTATCCTGTTACCGACTCTCGCTGCTGAGGACTGTAGTGAAGCAGTGCAGGCGCACATGTACGAGATCTGAGAGGCAGAGAAGGAGGTAAATAGGATACAAGGGCGGGCCAGATGGGTGAAAGAGGCGTGTTTTATGGGCACAGCATCATCTATTCTTCCATACCGCTCTGATAAACAATAAGACAGGTAGAGCTGACCAATCTGCTTAGGGAGAGGGAGAGTGGACCAATCCAACCAGTCAATCGCCTATATACTATTATATACTGGATACCACAGTATAGCACTAGTGTCTGTTCATACATAGCACCAGTTTATGATTTTTAAAAAAATTTTTTTGGTGTAAATTGGAAGAGGGGTAGTCTTATATGGCGAGTATATCCCAAACTCTATATTAACTTAACTTATATTAACTTATATTAAAAAATTAAATATTTTAACTGGAAAAATTGATGGGTCGTCTTATACACCGGAAAAAACGGTATATGAGAATGCCTAATTCTCAATGTAAACAAAGTCCACAAAATCACAATAAACAGAGCGGTTACAAGCAGGCAATAGAGCTTACTATGCCAACAAGAACCTATTCAAAAACAAGCCGATACCAGGAAACCCCAAAGGCAAAAGACATTAGTGCGACCAGTGGGGTCATGTCATATGGAGCAGAAATATGGACAAAAAAATTAGTCACAAGCCTTAGGAATATTCAAAAGAAAGATACTAAAAAGAATTACTGGACCAATGATAGAAGGTGACATCTGGAGAATTCGCTATAAGCATGAGCTAGAAGAAATAATAGAGGGAGAAAATATTATCAGGGATATAAAAGCACAGTGCATAAGGTGGCTGGCAGGGCCAGATGTTTGGAAAGGCCACAGAGGCCCGGGCATTGGGCGGCAGCAGCCCAGGGGGGCACCTGGACCTGAAATAGGGGTTGCTACATCACACAGGTGCCCGAGACTTTACCACATTTCTGCAAGGCACAGTACTCGGCCTGATGAAGCGGGTTACACGGCGAAACACGTTGTCGTTTTAAGTGCCCAATAAGCAAAACTGATGGACTACTGTTTAAGGTAGGACCAATTATTACCTATTATTGATACATTGAGTTGATACTATCTTATATCCTGTAAGCATATACATATGTACACCCTATTGCAAGAGTTCTTTGGACGCCTCCTACTTCCTTCTGTCTACATATGAAAAAGAAGGCTACAAATGAGCAACACATGAAAAAGGGAAGCTGATCCCCTAGGGAGTTGTACATGAAAGAAAGGGGCTGCAGTACATGGCTGGTATTTATGGAAGAGAAGGCTACACATGTAATGGTAGGGAACTTATATACAGGGAAGGAGAGCTCCAGCATACTTGGCCTAGGAGCGAATGGAGGAATTAAATATGCCTTAAAAATTAAGAAATGCTGTACACAACAAGAAGAAGAGGAAGGCCTCGTGTAAGATGGATGAAGGAAATAATAGTAGACCTAGGCAAGATGGGGATAAGAGAATGGCGAAAAAGAGAGAGAAGGATGGAGGCAAATTGTGGAAGGGGCCAAATCCTACCCAGAAAAAGGAGAAGTAGATCAAGAAAATATTGATAAATGCCATGTAATTGGGGACAAGTTCCTGCTATGGCCGACACTTAATTGAGTCCAGGTGTGCTTTAAAGTTGTCTGTCAGCATTTCTACTTTGCTCTAAAAGATTCCTCACAGCTTTAACGCTACTATCCCAGAATTTATTTTAGCAGAACATCACTGAAATGGTTAAACAAAGCACTTTGTCCTGCTATTCAGCTTCAAATCCACATCCAACATGGAGATAACAGTATCTTTGTTTACATTCCAATGTTGATACATGTGTGTGTAACAAGTAAAAAACTGTTTCTGAGAATCTGTCTCTGCTTCAGGCACACACACAGTTCAGGACAACTCATTAGAAGATGTTAGTATATAATAAAAAAAGCAGTTGGAATAAAATGCAATGGCAGATTTCAGGGCAAGAAAAACTACACTTTGGAAACTTGTAGTTTGTAGACAGACAATATTACTTATGCACAAAAGCAAATATGATAACTGTATGAATAATAAACAGTAGAAAAACACATTTTTATTCAATGTTATGTCAGAGTTTCAGACCACTTTAAAGTGATAGTGTAAGTATATCTGAGCATGGTTAACATATCTAAAATGAGACTCTTAACAATAATTCAAACCTTCTATTACTGATTTTAGACTTTTTGACTCACATTGTTTAAAT
The DNA here is from genome assembly GCF_040937935.1 of Hyperolius riggenbachi. Taxonomy (NCBI): domain Eukaryota; kingdom Metazoa; phylum Chordata; class Amphibia; order Anura; family Hyperoliidae; genus Hyperolius; species Hyperolius riggenbachi. The sequence goes on along the minus strand of NC_090646.1, from coordinate 614,601,997 downwards.
CAAGAATTGACTTATCCTTTGTCCTTGCTACACATATCGTATGCTGTAATGCTGATAATATAGTATGTGCACAGCGATAATTAGACCAACAAGTTTCGTCGCTCAGCACTGAGCGCCACGGTCACAGCATTACAAAAATCTTAAATAGTTACCTTAGGGACTATTTTTTAATATCTATGTCATAGGGGTATATAACTATTATTTTTGCAAATTAGGGCTTGTAATTATTGATATAGTATAAAACACAAACGGAAAAAAAACACTTTATTTCCAAATAAAATATTGTCGCCATACATTGTACTAGGAACATAATTTACATGTTGTAATAACTGGGACAAATAAAATGTAGCACATTTTATTTTAAAACTATAATGGCTGAAAACTGAGAAATAATGTTTTTTTTAATTTTTTTTTCTTATTATTCCTTTTAAAGAGGATATAAAATAAAATAATTCTTAGCAAAAAGTACCATCCAAAGAAAGTCTAATTTGTGGTAAAAAAAATAAATAAAAATATATGTAGATAATTTTGGTGTGATAAGTAGCGATAAAGTTATTGGTGAATGAATGGGCGGAGTATGAAATTGAAAATTGCTCTGGTTTTAAGGGAATGTAACCTGTGGTGGGGAAGTGGTTAAGTATGGAACACAAAAGACCACCCACAATGCATTGTTGTTATTCAGCACCTGACCTGTGTTATGTATAATCTTCTTCCCATAAACCAGGTCACGTAGTCAGGGCTTCGCTGTACTCATGCCTAGGCATGCCATTCCTGAATATACATTGAGTTACGCATCACTTCTATGGAAAGAAGGTCACCACTTTCTGCGATGGAATCATCTGCGTGTATCAACAGCGGCCTGCTCTGGAAGAGCTGCCGTAGAATAATGATAATGGAAATGTTTAAACGTTATAAATAATCTTGTCAGTCGCTGTTTGCAGTATAAGCAGTCATGCCTGTTTTTCCACCTCGGTTGCTTAATATGTGGATGTTATTTATTATGTTAGGCACTGTCCTCCCATCGCTTCTATTATCTATAGAGCTGTAATCACTGTATAATGCAGATCACGTATTCTAAGCATGGTTATAAAACGACTTCTCTAGCACAGAACCTTCTATTAGCTTTCATGTCAGTATAACACCTTAAAGGGACCCTGAACAGACATATTAAAAGGAAATCTGAACTTACCTAGGGCTTCCTCCAGCTTACCTAGGGCTTTCTCTACGGGGTGTAGACTCCGAGGTCCCTCTGCCTTCCTCTGTGTCCTGTCCATGGTCCGGCTGACGGCTCCATTAGTGCAAGGTCTTCAGGCAAGGCTGTGCGCAACTGTGCATGCACAGTCTTTCGAGAACTGTGCATGCTCAGGACACTTACGGCGACGGGTGTGTGATCGAGTGCGCTGTGCAGATGGGCTGCGCATGCGCAGGTGCGCACAACTCAGATTCAGGAACACATACTTACCTAAGACTAAGCCTATGGATCCTAATGAGGCTGCCCTTGTTGTCCATTGCCACTCGCAGACCCTGACAGACCCTGACAGACCCTCCAGCTGATCCGGTCGTGGTGCTCCTCTTCTGGATCTTGCACAAGCGGCTCCACCTTACTGTACAGGCACAGTCACACTTACACAGGCGCAGTACACGCCCAAGTCCTGAGCCATAGATCATTTGTTCACACAGCTATTACCTCTTCACGCTTATTTATTGTAATAATGCACGCCATCTATTTGAACTAAAAAATAAGGAAACAGGATATTGATTAGCAATGAAAAGTAAAAGCAAAAAACCCAACAGAAAACAAACATTTTCTGACTAACTAAACACAAACTTATGACTGATCCTTGATTTCAGGTACAGAAGAGCACATGTTCAAAAATGTGTGATTTAACATCCTTGCCGGTTATCCCGAGCTCAGCTCGGGGTAACCTGCGCAGGAGGATTTCTCAGTCCCCGCTGGGCCGATTTGCATAATTTTTTTTAATTGCACACAGCTAGCACTTTGCTAGCTTCGTGCATATTCCGATCACCGCCGCTCGCCGCCGATTCGCTGCTACCCGCCGCGCCGCCCCCCCCCCTCCAGACCCCTTGCGCAGCCTGGCCAATCAGTGCCAGGCAGCGCTGAGGGGTGGATCGGGATTCCCTCTGACGTCCCCGACGTCCATGACGTCGGTGACGTCATCCCGCCCCGTCGCCATGGCGACCGGGGAAGCCCAGCAGGAAATCCCATTCTAAACGGGATTTCCTGCTTACTCTGATCGCTGCTCAGCGGCTATCATGTAGCGAGCCCTGGGCTCGTTACATGATTTAAAAAAAAATGAAATAAAAAAAAAAGTGCTCTGCTGCCCCCTTGCCATGGGAATTGGACCGGCAAGGGGGTTAATTTGTCTTTGGTATTGTATATACCATTTATTCATTTGTTCTTATAGCTTAAGCACTTCACATCCAGACCTTATGGACCAGAGCAGTTTTGACACTCAATTTGTGTATCACTTATGTTATGTTATGGAAACAGAGGTATATTTAGGGAAAACAGAGCCTATGGCAAACACTGAAACCAGGTGGTGCATCTCCAAATACTTAGTCTTGGTTTAATTGCCCAAGCTAAGGTGAAGCATGGCCTGTAAGGATGGAGTATCGTAATAGGTCAGCCTATACATATCTCCCAAATAACAGGCAGCTTGTACCCTCAAAAGATGTAACCAGGCAGCAGAATTAGAGATGTCGCGAACCTCCGATTTTCGGTTCGCAAACCCCGTTCGCGAACCTTCGCGGAAGGTTTGGTTCGCTGAAAAGTTCGCGAACCGCAATAGACTTCAATGCCATGTGTTCTCCTCCCCTTCTAGCTGCTTGTTATTTATCCAGGGGAAGCTGTGAAGATTGTACCTGTGACTTCTCTAAACTCTTTGAAGCAAAGTTTACTATCTCTACACCCCCCTGCTGATGAAAGCTTTTATTTGTTCTCTGCTAATGTATGCACAAGCTGTGAAGATTGTACCTGTGACTTCTCTAAACTCTTTGAAGCACAGTTTACTATCTCTCCACCCCCCTGCTGATGAAAGCTTTTATTTGTTCTCTGCTAATGTATGCATTAAAATAATTACGAGTGCTTATCTGCCTGAAATGTCTGCAGTTGGGCTGGCAATGGAAGTCGGGTGATAAACGCCTCTGCTAAACTTTTAAATGTAAAAAAAAGATGGTTTTGCTTATTAATGAGCTACATTGTTGGCAATCATATTTATTGTGCTATTGAGATGGCCTGGAGGATAGAAAAAGGTGCTTGGTTCACTTTAAGGGGTTAGAGGTTAGAATCAATAAGTAAAGGTGAGTAGAGATGTCGCGAACCTCCGATTTTCGGTTCGCGAACCGGGTTCGCGAACTTCCGCGGAAGGTTCGGTTAGCGGAAAAGTTCGCGAACCGCAATAGACTTCAATGGGGAGGCGAACTTTGAAAAATAGAAAAAATTATGCTGGCCACAAAAGTGATGGAAAAGATATTTCAAGGGGTCTAACACCTGGAGGGGGGCATGGCGGAGTGGGATACATGCCCAAAGTCCCGGGGAAAAATTTGGATTTGACGCAAAGCAGCGTTTTAAGGGCAGAAATCGCATTGAATGCTAAATTGCAGGCCTAAAGTGTTTTCAAACATCTTGCATGGGTATACATCAATTAGGGAGTGTAATTAGAGTTCTGCTTCACACTGACACACCAAACTCACTGTGTAACGCACCGCAAACAGCTGTTTGCATTGTGACGGCCATGCTGGACTGGTGCGCATTGTGGCGAGAGTGTAGGCAGTGGCGGTTTTCAAGCCCATATGGTGGCCGGGCTGTGGTAGCTCAATGATAGAACAACAGTGACTGTCCAGCTGATCAAATTTGGTCTGTCCACAATGAAGCAACAACCTTATTATCTTCTTGTATGTAGGTAGGCATAGGTAGGTGTCCCAGTAGTTGGCTAGGCATAGGTAGAAGTCCCAGTATAGGTAGGTAGGCATAGGTAGGAGTCCCAGTATAGGTAGGCAGGCATAGGTAGGTGTCCCAGTAGTTAGCTAGGCATAGGTAGGAGACCCAGTATAGGTAGGTAGGCATAGGTAGGTGTCCCAGTAATTAGCTAGGCATAGGTAGGAGACCCAGTATAGGTAGGTAGGCATAGGTAGGTGTCCCAGTAGTTAGCTAGGCATAGGTAGGTGTCCTAGTAGTTAGCTAGGCATAGGTAGGAGTCCCAGTATAGGTAGGTAGGAATAGGTAGAAGTCCCAGTATAGGTAGGTAGGCATAGGTAGGTGCCTCAGTAGTTAGCTAGACATAGGTAGGAGACCCAGTATAGGTAGGTAGGCATAGGTAGGTCCCATAGTATAGGTAGGTAGGTGTCCCCGTATAGGTAAGTAGGTGCCCCAGTAGTTAGGTAGGCATAGGTAGGTGTTCCAGTATAGATAGTTAGGCAGGGCCTGGCTGGCACCGTAATAACAATTACCAAGGTCCAGCTGCAACAGATAGGGCTGTATAATTCAGTGAGCAACACACACAAAAAAAAAACACATTAGGAAAACATTAGCTCTCAAAAGAGCTGTTGAGGGGTGCTATTTTAGCAATAACAATCAGCCAGGAGCAAGCCAAGAGCCTAACTAATCTTTCCCTAGGAGAACAAGTCTGCAGCAGCTGTCCCTAGTCTGTCTCTAGCAGGCACACGAGTGGGTGTAATGGCCGGCAAACCTGCCTTATATAAGGGGGGGGGGGGGGGCTCCAGGGCTTAGTGTAGCCTGAATGGCTACAATGTGCCTGCTGACTGTGATGCAGAGGGTCAAAGTTGACCCTCATAGTGCATTATGGGGCGAATCGAACTTCCGCAAAAGTTCGCTTGGTCCAGGCGAACGCGAACCCCAAAAGTTCGCCTGGAACCGTTCGCCGGTGAACCGTTCGCTACATCGCTAAGCAGAATGTTCCCCAGATAAAAATGATGCTATGGAGAAGCACCCCCAGTAAGTGGTGCCCATGGTGCATGCCATACATGCACCCCTGTAGATACGCCTCTGTATGGAAACTCTTGAAGAAAGGCACCTATGACAAACTAAGGCTCTCCCATGCAGAGCCTGATCATCCACAAGGCATCCACAAGGCAGTCTAGGTGTCTGGTAGATGCTAGCCTCCACCAAATCTTACAAAAAAATGCCAGGTGACCATCAGCGGTGAGCAAAAACTGTTACCTTGCCAAGGCCAGGGCCAAATTTCACCTTAATCCATTTCTACTCCCACAAGATCTGAACATTAAGGGATTCATTCGTGGTCAGTTTGTAGTTAATGTGAAAAATGGCAGATCTACAGGAATCAACTTATCACATCATCTGGTTTATTTCTTACAAAACAGAACAAGTGGAATGGGGAAATTCTAACCTTATTCCACATTCTATGTTGAATTCCTCAGTTTTTTACTGCTGGAAAGTTGTGGATGCGAAGTTTAGTAGCAATCTGGATTTAAATGGGTGAGTTGCAATTGGGAACGTAAACAAATTAGAATATTTGTTTTTACTAGTATCCAATAGTGTAATCGGGTAGGTTAGCAATTTGTTACATATGTCCTTAATTTGTGAAAAAGTGTTGTAAGCCTATAACTGGGACCACAATAAGCAAAGAGCGCATACAGCTAATTCAAACAGGACCTGTAATGCTTTAGAGGAATCTGAGTTCCAGGAGGCCAGTAGTACAAGGCATACTTGCGACTTTATACAGTGGGTTGCAAAAGTATTCGGCCCCCTTGAAGTTTTCCACATTTTGTCACATTATTGCCACAAACATGAATCAATTTTATTGGAATTCCACATGAAAGACCAGCACAAAGTAGTGTACACATGAGAAGTGGAACGAAAATCATACATGATTCCAAACATTTTTTACAAATCAATAACTGCAAAGTGGTGTGTGCATAATTATTCGGCCCCCTTTGATCTGATTGCAGTCAGTTGCCTATAGACATTGCCAGATGAGTGCTAATGACTAAATAGAGTGCACCTGTGTGTAATCTAATGTCAGTACAAATACAGCTGCTCTGTGAGGGCCTCAGAGGTTGTCTAAGAGAATATTGGGAGCAACAACACCTTGAAGTCCAAAGAACACACAAGACAGGTCAGGGATCAAGTTATTGAGACATTTAAAGCAGGCTTAGGCTACAAAAAGATTTCCAAAGTCTTGAACATCCCACGGGGCACTGTTCAAGCGATCATTCAGAAATGGAAGGAGTATGGCACAACTGTACACCTACCAAGACAAGGCCATCCACCTAAACTCACAGGCCGAACAAGGAGAGCGCTGATCAGAAATGCAGTCAAGAGGCCCATGGTGACTCTGGACGAGCTGCAGAGATCTACAGCTCAGGTGGGAGACTCTGTCCATAGGACAACTATTAGTCATGCACTGTACAAAGTTGGCCTTTATGGAAGAGTGGCTAGAAGAAAGGCATTGTTAACAGAAAGCATAAGAAGTCCCATTTGCAGTTTGCCACAAGCCATGTGGGGGACACAGAAACCATGTGGAAGAAGGTGCTCTGGTCAGATGAGACCAAAATGGAGCTTTTTGGCCAAAATGCAAAACGCTATGTGTGGCAGAAAACTAACACTGCACATCAGTCTGAACATACCATCCCCACTGTCAAATATGGTGGTGGCAGCATCATGCTCGGGGGATGCATCTCTTCAGCAGGGACAGGGAAGCTGGTCAGAGTTGATGGGAAGATGGATGGAGCCAAATACAGGGCAAACTTGGAAGAAAACCTCTTGGAGACTGCAAAAGACTTGAGACTGGGGCGGAGGTTCAGCTTCCAGCAGGACAATGACCCTAAACATAAAGCCAGGGCAACAATGGAATGGTTTAAAACAAAACATATCTATGTATTAGAATGGCCCAGTCAAAGTCCAGATCTAAATCCAATCGAGAATCTGTGGCAAGATCTGAAAACTGCTGTTCACAAACGCTGTCCATCTAATCTGACTGAGCTGGAGCTGTTTTGCAAAGAAGAATGGGCAAGGATTTCAGTCTCTAGATGTGCAAAGCTGGTAGAGACATACCCTAAAAGACTGGCAGCTGTAATTGCAGCAAAAGGTGGTTCTACAAAGTATTGACTCAGGGGGCCGAATAATTACGCACACCCCACTTTGCAGTTATATATTTGTAAAAAATGTTTGGAATGATGTATGATTTTTGATCCACTTCTCACGTGTACACCACTTTGTATTGGTCTTTCACGTGGAATTCCAATAAAATTGATGCATGTTTGTGGCAGTAATGTGACAAAATGTGGAAAAATTCAAGGGGGCCAAATACTTTTGCAACCCACTGTAGTATGAAGTTGAATCAGCCCAATCCTCTGGCACTTCTGTACATTATGTGTTATTTGCCTTCTTAAAACAGAAGATAAAAATAGATAATTTTGCTTCAATTGTGCAACTGTGGTTTCCCATGATGCATCACTACTAAATATGCAAATTATCTCTTTATGCCCTGAAGTTAGGCTTACATCCAGAGCCGCAGGTATATAGCAAGCCTATAGCCCTCATTTTTAGGGTAGCCCCCTTCAACACCTTCAAGAAGGTCCTCAAAACTCACCTTTTCACTCTGGCCTACCAACCCTCAAAATTGCTCTAAACCCACAGCTGAACTCTGGTCCCCTCCCTTTTGTGTCCCTACCTCTCTCTCTAGATTGTAAGCCTTTGGGCAGGATCCTCCTCCTTGTGTGTCCTACCTGATCATGCACCTCCATTACTGAGCACCCATGCCATGCATTTGAGTGAACCTAACTTGCCTAATCTCCATGCTCCCCTCCAGTGACTGACTAAGCATTACCTTGTACTCATACTGTGCTGCATGATCTGGTTTTCTTGTATACCTGTATTGTCATTTTGCTGTACGTCACCTCTACATATTGTCTGTAGCCTAAATTAATGTTCAGCGCTGCGTAATATGTTGGCGCTTTATAATTACAATAAATAAATAAATAACCCAACATGCAGACCAGGGGTGTTGCTAGCCTCAAAGATCAGTGGCACATGCCCCGGATCTATTCTGGTGTGCCTCGGATGCCCCCCAGGCCGATTCAGCTGTGGTGCTTCATTGGTGGGCATGCTGGGAGCTGTAGTACATCAATCGGGGGTATGCTGCGGTGCCTCTATGTGGGCATACTGGGTGCTTTGGTGCCATGCTGGGTACTGTAACGCCTTTATGGGGGTATGTAGGGAGCTGTGGTTCTTCTATGGAGGCAAGCTGGGAGTTGTGGTGCCTCAATGGCGGGCATGCTGGGAGCTGTGATGCATCAATCAGGGGTATGCTGTGTGCTGTGGTGCCTCTATGTGGGTATACTGGGTGCTGTGGTGCCATGCTGTGCTCTGTGATGCCTTTATGGGGGCATGCAGGGAGCTTTACTTCTTCTATGGAGGCATGCTGGGAGTTGGGGTGCCTCAATGGAAGGCTCGTGGGAGCATGGGAGGCGGTACACGAAAAGGTCAGCTATTGCTATGGGTGGACTGCCAGATGACCTGGCAGCAGGCCAGCCCACCCAGCAGAAAGCCAGACCAGTTAGTACAGAAGCCAGGTAACTCTTCCTAGTTATGTTTAAAGAGAACCCGAGGTGTGTTTAAAGAATGTTATCTGCATACAAAGGCTGGATCTGCCTATACAGCCCAGCCTCTGTTGCTATCCCATCCCCACTAAGGTCCCCCTGCACTCTGCAATCCCTCATAAATCACAGCCGTGCTGTGAGGCTGTGTTTACATCTGTAGTGTCAGTCTCAGCTGCTCCCCCGCCTCCTGCATAGCTCCGGTCCCTGCCCCCGTCCTTTCCCTCCAATCAGCAGGGAGGGAAGGGATGCAGGCGGGGACTGGAGTTCTGCAGGAGGCGGGGAGAGCAGCAGACTGACACTATAGAGATAAACACAGCCAGCTCTGACAAGCTGTTTGTCAGCAGCGTGGCTGTGATTTATGAGGGATTGCAGAGTGCAGGGGGACCTTAGGGGGGATTGGGATAGCAACAGAGGCTGGGCTGTATAGGCAGATCCAGCCTCTGTATGCAGATAATATTCTTCAAACCCACCTCGGGTTCTCTTTAAATGCCATATATATATTTTTTTTTTTGCTGGGCAGGCCTACTTAGACCACTGTTAGGTTCATGTAAATTTGGCTTCACCCATGACCACACCCACATTATGCTGCATGGCCACACCCATTTTCCAGCTGGAGAGCTCAAAAGTGCCCCGGATCTCTTAGGACCCTTGCAACACCCCTGATGCAGACAGCCTATTTTGAACTTTTGGTGGGATTGATATGGCTCTATGGGATAGGGCTTGGACCAGTACCACAGAATACCCAATGCCCGTACTCGGAGAGGAGTGTGGCCATGAGAAGAAAACCAACAAGCTCTGTCTTACAGGGTCCCAATGTTGGATCAGGGGGTTCGAAGACTAATAGCGGAAGCCTAAGGATTATGCAGAGGCTTCACCCTACTAAAATAAGTATCTAACATTTATTAAAGATTTCCCTTTGGGTTCCACTGTAAACTACATCGGATTTCTGCAGGAGGCAAAATCGATAACATATTGGCCCTGATCCAATCCTTTTTTTCTCCTAAGTTTTCTCCTAGGAGATCATTTTTCATCTTCTATTTAAAATATATTTTCAGCCCTGGTGGAAAAGTACTGCCAAAATTATTCTAAATATTTTCTTGCTGGCTGGTGACTTAAAAGGCATTTTATTTGTAATGTGAAAATATTACCTAGGAAATAAAAATACTTAATAGAAAATGTGGGCTGGATTAGGCCCATTATATTCATATTATCAATCACAGAACTATTTTGTGTTGACTTGCGCATGATTTATAATTTTGATTATTCTTTAAAGTGAAAACAAAGTGATGAGATAAACAATGGTATCTACAGTATCCTCCTACTTCTAAAAACAACTTTGAGATATGGCAAAGTTTTATGTTATGTTTAAAATTTTTTAAAAGGAGATTGTTTAGACTGTCCCATGTCTCAGAGAGCTCAAATACATGAACTATTGACATTTTTCATCTATCAATTGTTTTTATCTATCCTCTTCTGGAGGAGAATTAGGCTTCCTAGAGCAAAGTATTTTAAATGGCTGTAATTCCTTATCAGTAGTCCGAATGGGCCCTGACTGGAGAAAAACTGTCAGTTGCGTAGCTGAATATTAACTGTTTCAGGCAGAGAAAGAAGAAAAGCAACACTGCATACTTATTTGTGTGCCATGCACTTTACATATACATGTCTATCTCATCATGTCACATGTCACTTAAAGAACAAGTGACACCCATGCTAACCTAGAAATAAAAAAACACATATATAAGTAGATAAATACTAGTTCTATTTACATAACAGATGTATTGCATTGTCCATGTTATGATTCCTGTGAATTTTATAAAGGAAAACCAGAGAATCCTATTCTAGGCAGTTTCCATAAAGGGGAAGAGGAGGAATATATTATAGATAAAAAAGACCCCCCCTCCCCCAGCATGCAACTGTTTTGCCAGCCGATGGCAATAGCAATTAAAGGGCCAGTGCTCCTAAGGTGCTCCAAACCATAACATCAGACCAGTTGCTGTTGAAACTTGATTTTTATGCTGACAATCCCACTTTAAGGTTCCCTTTAAGTCGGACAAATGATTTTTGGTTGAATCTGCCTCCATCTCTTATTTATCAGATTGTAGCATTGCATATTTTTATTCAGCCCATCACTGCAACTTTTGGATAATTAGTTAAGAAAATGAGCCTGGTTCTCTGTTGCGGTAGTAATATTTTTTTTTTATTCATTCTAGTTGTAACAAAAAGAAATGCCAGCAACAACATTATCTTTTTGATATTCAAAGAACACAAGCGAGCATTTACTTTTGGAAACATTCATAAAGGGCTTAACATTTTTAAGATGCATTTTTTTTCTAGCCGCCTGTAATGTGTGAAATGATTAGGCACTAGCACAAAGTAACGGCATCATTATTCAAAGGATAATAACTTGCCAGCGAGCTCAAGAAGAACAGTAATAAGGAGATCCGCCAAGATTAAGATGCTTCCAAAATGTCAGTTCTTGCAAGAAATTCGGAGAGTGCATGCGTGCTATTAGCAGGGAAACTTCAACAGGAATCTTAAGACTTTTTATAGTTCTCGCTAAAGCAAAGCAGTGGCGTAGCTAGAGACTGTTGGGCCCCATAGAAACATTATTATGGGACCTTCAGATCTAGCCACTCCTGAGCAATGCCAACTGCCCCCACCCCTATAGATAGGAGTTGACTGGACAATTTACATTTCCATGCAATGCACACTGTGTATAGTTCATGGGCACTGGACTATAGGGTGGAGAAAAAAAGTGAACACATCAAGTATCACCTGGGCCCCCTCCTCTCCAGGACGTAAAGGCAAATTATCGATTTTAGGTCTAGTTCAGATTTGAACAATTTGATTGACCAAAAGAGGAGAGAAAAGTCTGGCATTAGATGATCACTTGAAAAGTAGGCAGCAGCTGGCTTAGTGTTTATCAGGTACACACACAACAGAAGGACATCAAGTATACATAAGAAGAGAAACGTGGCACTCTGTCCATTAAAATCGCATCTTTACTCAACAGTTGGGTGCAAACATATTTGTATGCAGTGACAGGAAAGCCTGACAGCCGTTTCGCAGCTACACGCTTCCTCAGAGGCTATAGAATATAGGCAGACAGGCAGGCAGTTAGAGCCACCTGTGCATCACTTCTGTGAGATTGAGTTATGTGCTGGAAATGCCGTGGCTGCCTGCATGGGAGGTTTGCCCATTCTAACAGATAGGGCCATATCCTATTCAAGGTGATAAGTAGCTTGCAGATGCGAGCTACTTATCACCTTGCCATCGCGCGAGGATTACCGGCAAATCCTATTGCCCATATCCTTCGCGCGATGGCCGATCGTTAGGGAGCATTACTCAGGCGAAAGCCTGAGCGATGCTCCCTTTTACCGAGCGATGGGGAGTGAGGTTTACGCTGTGGTGCTGTCCATCAGCACCACGGCCTCACTCCTCACACATGCGCACTCGCCCGCCGAATATCGCCGACATCTTCCGCCGCAGCATCTGGGGGTCTCCTTTAATAAGGAGACCCCCAGAGCTCCCCATCGGGTCGCCGCACAGTTTAGAAGCCCCCGTGCAGCTCTGCAAAGGCTCCCCTGTCATACGTACCGCCGTCGATCACCCGACGCCTCTCGCCGCAAAATCCATCACGTAATTACAGTGTATCTAACACTGTAATTACTGTCCTCATAGAAGGAGCCCGGGCAAAGCATCTTTGAATCTGCAGCCGGGCTCCCCATTGGTCCGCTGTCTGAACCAATAAAATGGCTCAGACAGCGGACCAATGGGGAGCCCGGCTGGCTCAGACAGCGGACCAATGGGGAGCCCGGCTGCAGATTCAAAGATGCTTTGCCCGGGCTCCTTCTATGCGGACAGTAATTACAGTGTTAGATACACTGTAATTACGTGATGGATTTTGCGGCGAGAGGCAGCGGGTGATCGGCGGCGGTACGTATGACAGGGGAGCCTTTGCAGAGCTGCGCGGGGGCTTCTAAACTGTGCGGCGACCCGACGGGGAGCTCTGGGGGTCTCCTTATTAAAGGAGACCCCCAGATGCTGCGGCGACGACGTGCGTTAGCAAGTTTAGACCTGCTTTTTGCAGGTCTAAGCTAACGCTCATGTATGCCGGGAAGCATCGCTTCCCGGAGACATGATAACGGTAATTGGATTCCATGGTAAGAACTCGCTGGGCGATTATATCGCCCAAGCGAGTTCTTTTCTGCCTGGGGGGGTCTAAAGTTTAATTAGATTAGGCGATGCCCCCATCGCCTAGGTTAAGAACTCGCCAGTGCTTAGCGCTGGCGAGTTCATCAATAGATTATGGCCCATAGTGTGAGAATATGAAGACCTAGCTGTGCAGGGGTAAAATTATGTGTTCTATAGCCTCTGAGGAAGTAGGTGACCGCGAAACGGATGTCAGGCTTCCCTCTCAACCCCACTGCATATTACTATATCTGAATCCGACTGTTGATTAAAGGTGTGGTTTTGAAGGATGCAGTGCCTTGTTTCTCTTCCTGTGCAGAGTGAGTTGATTGAACAGTGTAGCTCAGTCTCCCCGCTGCTGGGGTCAGACAGTTACATTCATCAAACTGAGATGAAACCACTGCAGGAAACTTCTAGCTGCCTACTGATTTGTACCACTACCATCTCCCGCTGCCTGTGAATGCCTGCACACACAATGGTGTATGATGACACAGGCAGTGAATTCACCACAGTTATTTACATGTGTGAACTTACTGTCCAGGACAGGAGCCCAGCCTGTTACATGGGGTGCATGCCTTCAGCTCTGTTACTTTGAAAATGCAAGTCACTAAAGTTTACCTTAAAGGTACAGTGTGAATACCAGGAACAAGAAAATACAGACTGCTGCATCATAAAGATATATATATATATATATTTCTCAAAGAGCATACAAAGGAATCATATATTAATCAATGGAGGTTATTTGGAAATCAAAATATTAGCGACAGTGACCTCAGGCAAAGATTTGATCTGAGTCATCCTTTTCTTAGTTACCGGCAGGTAAACAAGCTTGAACCAATCCGGACTAGACAACAGAAAGGTAAACAAACTGGCACTGGTCCAATGCTGAATCAACAATTGCTCTGCTGAGATATGGATACTAAGCATATTCTAAAAAATGTGATGATCAGATATTATGTGCAGTGAATCCTGCATGTCACACCAGTAATTAGTTTCAGGGATATAGCCTTAGCAATGATCAGAAAATTATCATGGCATTTAAATCTCCACTGACCCAAACAGAAAAAGCTGCTGGTCAGTTAAAGCAGCCCCCAAGAAAAAAAAACTTAGATAAAAATAAGACTAAAGGTGGCCACACACCATACAATTTTCATGCAATCTGACTGTACAAATTTTATACAATCTTTATCTTACCAACATCCATGTAGTATAACAGCACTTGGTGATTGATTGTACAGCCAGATTGCATGAAAATTGTATGGTGTGTGGCCACCTTTAGATACCCACCTAAGAAGAAGGAAGACTCTGGATCCAATAGAGCATGATACAGTTTCCTGGTGTCTAGTGCCCACCCTCCCCTATACAGTTCCCTGGTGTCTAGAGGCCCCTATTGTTTAGTGCTTTCCCCTACATCCACCATATGGCTTCTCTGGTGTTCTAGGGCTTCACCTATATAGCTTCCCTGGTGTTCTAGAGGGGGCCAAACATAATGCAAAGTGGGGAAATCACTTGAGGGCCAAATTGAATGGCTCTGAGGGCCATATTTGCCCCCCCTGCCAGAGTTTGACATGTATGCCATAGAGCCTTCTCGGTCTTCTCTCCGTGTTTCTGTTCGAACGATGTGCCCCCAGTGAAGTTCTTCTACCTGCAGGTCAAACATGTCTTTGGCCCTCCTTGAGCAGCATCAGAAGTATGTGTATGTCCCTGAGAATGCTTCAGAAAATGAGCGAATTCCCACTACACACACGCGAGTCACACGTCTTTGGGAGCAGGATAAAGGGGATAGAGGCGCCCAGAGAAGATAAAATGCATTAAAAACAAATAAAATGAAAAAAAAGTGAGGTGGCTTACCTCAATGAAGACAAATTCACATGTTAATAGAATTTTATTGCACTGGCAAAGCGTTTCGTGGTGGGTGCATACCTACTTCCTCAGGCGAAATAGCAGTGCCTACAATCATCAAACAAGGCGCTTTATGCCACAGCACTGACAGCATATCAAAAACATAATTATACCTATAACAAATACTACAGACAACAATGTATAATGAGAATCAAAAAATAAATAAATAATAATTTACAGCATTCAAACAAATGTATGCATAAAACATTTAATTTCAACTATCAGAGGCAACTATCAATGCCAGAGCAGTTACATGCAATTTAAGTAAGGTTATAGTATGCACACAAAATACATGACTATAGTGCATTCAATGCTCAAATGCTTTGCATAAATTTGCATGCAGGTGTAGCGGATGTAGATAAGTTCCATTTAAACGAAAGTTATTTTATTACATGAGGTCATGCTAAAATATGTGCATAATAAAAAAAGTATTAAATCTAATGTCTTTGGGAGCAATCAGAGACTCATGTGCTTCTAAAGCCTTCCGAGAAGACCCAAAGTTGCCAATTTTGAACAGGGGACAGCAGAAGTACGAGGAGGAGACAGAGAGAGGACCGGGAAGACTCTATGGGATTCAGAACCTTCTTAGGCCTAATTTCCATGCTTAGTTTGCAACCAACGTAGGTGGCTGCCGCCACGACTGTTGCTGTTACCAGATGCGGGAGAGCATCTCCGGGAGAGTTGATCCAGGGATATTATGGGACTGCCATCTGGAGTTGGGAAGGAATCTTTCCCTTTCCCACTAGCCACCTCTAATCTGATAATGTCTGTAGGGATCCAAGTCCAAGCAAGTCAACTGCAGAGTTGTTTGTGAATTTTGCTTTGCTAATATGTCCTATTTCACAAATCGAATGTACGGAATAATATTAGTAGCAGTAGGGTATTGTACCGTGTTAGCCATCAGTAAAAGCAAGAAGTTTCAAATCAGGATGATACCATTTATTGGATAACTAAAAATGAATAAAAATAAGCAAGCTTTCGGGCTTGCAGCCTTTGTCGGGCTTATATCCTGTTAGTTTGCAGGCTGGTGGTACAGACAGCTTATATACATGCAACATCAAAAGAAGCATAAATACATGTCATTAAGATGCCTTTATTCAAACAGACCATCTGAATGGGGTTAGAGGTTATTAGCTAAGATAAGGATCCTTGTTTACGCCATGCTCACAGACCTGGGATTAAGATTGACCCAGAGGTATCGTAAATTCTTAGTTCACAAGTTCAGCTAGAATGGCTGAGAAAGTTTAAACTTTCTCAGCCATTCTAGCTGAACTTGTGAACTAAGAATTTATGATACCTCTGGGTCAATCTTAATCCCAGGTCTGTGAGCATGGCGTAAACAAGGATCCTTATCTTAGCTAATAACCTCTAACCCCATTCAGATGGTCTGTTTGAATAAAGGCATCTTAATGACATGTATTTATGCTTGAACAAAATATCTGTTTTCCCTTTTGATGTTGCATGTATATAAGCTGTCTGTACCACCAGCCTGCAAACTAACAGGATATAAGCCCGACGAAGGCTGCACGGCCGAAAGCTTGCTTATTTTTATTCATTTTTAGTTAGCCAATAAATGGTATCATCCTGATTTAAAACTTCTTGGAATAATATTACAGGTTGAGCAGAGAAATGATCAGTTCTAATTAGCATCTTTCTCAGACATGGAATCTTAAGTATGATGAATTAGGCAGACAACACACAATTCAGAAGCTACTTGTGTAACGTGGAGCTATCTGTGACCCATTTACAGCTTCCAGCATTCACCACCAGTGCTGTGTAACATTTACTGAATTAATGAACTGCGTTATGATGACTCTTCAGGGAACCAGATGGTAAACTCCTTGCATTAGTCTTAGCTAATGTGGTCTAAAACTCAGCATTTCTTGTTTGCTCTAAAAGATTATTTACAGTCTTAAATCTACTATCAAACACACACACACAAAAATGTAGCAGAACAGCATTCAAACAGTTCAACACAGCACTCCTTCTGCACTGGAAAGCTCCTTCAGCTTGTGATCCGCATCAGAAGAGGTGATGACATTATCTTTTGTTTACATTCCTCAGTTGTTACATTAGTTACCAGTACACTCAGCCACGGAACTGAAAGGAAGCTGTACTGAGCTGACAAGCAGAGACACATGAGAAATTTTCACTAGATAGCTGTTGTATTTATATATGAAAATATATGAATAAAATGCAATAGCAGCTTTCAGAGCAGATAAACTGTACTTTGGGAATTTGTAATTTGTAAACAGGCAATATTACTTGTGCACAAAAGCAAATACAGTATGATAACTGTATGGGTAATAAAAAGTAGGAAAACGCATGTTTATTGAATGTTATGTCAGTGTTTTATCCCACTTTAACTGTTTGATCCTAGTTGGTTATGAGTTCCCCACTTACTGATGTGCAGCTTTATAATAACTGAACTCAAGCTCCCAATTTAATCTCTTGGCACACCATAGCCACCAATTACATTACGTTCTGTAGCGGCACCTAATTTCACGAATGCTTGCAGTGCCAAAATTAAAAGTTTCGCCCCTGGCTGCTTTATAGACAGCAAAGTACAAGGTAGTGAGGGTGACGTGAGGGGTGAGGTGGGACAGAAATCGGGTCTACTGGATTTTCAGGAGAGTGTCACTGCTGACAGCTGAGTACACTGCTTGGCTGCAACCCTACCACCACTTTTATGTATAGTGATGCACTACTAGATGTTCAGAATCAGAAACTTTATTAGCTAAGTGAGACCCAAATGTTGTACCCAGAATTGTTTGTGATTGACATGGCAATGAAAAGAGCAAAGACAGACATGACATTGGCAATAGAGTAAAAAGACGGACATAGTCTTGACAGCCTGGGAGATATACGATCATACAGACAAAGGATACGCGAACATGCATTTAAGCATAAGAAGCAGTGATGAGCCACCACCAGGGTGTGGAGAAGTGCTTCCCAGTGATTACTATAAGTTCAGAATAATGGCTGGGTTTTAGCTGTCCATTTAAGCTGAGCTGAACTAGAGTAATACTAAGGGGCATGACGGGCATGGGGGGCTGGAGTTTAGCAGGAGGTCTGCTGGGGGGAAGCGGGGGGGGGGGGGGGGGTAACGATACCCCTACGCCTATAAGCTCTTGAGGGGATGGTCCTGTAGCGATGGCCCAATGGGAGGAGCTCGAAGAAGGTATTGGTTCTGGAAAATCCCGGTAGCACTTGTCTTCATTCTAACGCATACATGTCAAACTCCAGCCCGTGAGCCAAATCTGGTCCTCAGGGCGATTAAATTTGGCCCTCAAGTGGTTTCCCCACCGTGCATTATGTTTGGCCCACTCTAGACCACCAGTTAAGCTGTATTGGAGGTGAAGCCCTAGAACACCAGGAAAGCCATATGGGGGAGGTAGGGGAAATCACTAAACACTTGGGAACTGTTTAGGGGAGGGAGGAGGCCACTAGACACCAGGGAGCTGTATAGGGGAGGGAGGACCACTAGACATCAGGGAACTGTATAGGGGTCAGAAGGGGGCCATTAGACACCATGGAACTTTATAGGGGAGGAGGTTGTTCAGTAGACATTGAGGTTGGCTCACGAATAGGTCCCAGTATTTAATTTCGGCCCACTTTGTATTTGAATTTGACATCCCTGTTCTAGCATACCGCTAGAAAAGGGGTGTCAAACTCAAAGGAGGAGGTCCAGAGATGGCAGAAGCAAACCGATGATCCTTTCCATTGAGCTGAGGACTCTTTGAAGTTTATACTTATCTCTGGCACATGCACCCTCATCCGCTGTTATCAGAATTGCAGTGTTCTTCCTGCTAGAGAACACAATGATATTATTGACACTAAAAACAATTAGATTTTTATATGAAATGAAATCCATTAACTTCGGCTTGAAGTTATAAAATGAAATGATGCGTAATACAAGTCAAATCATAACAGAAACAACTAGCAAACTGTGTTATGAAATACTAGCAGCCAGGCACATGTATCTGGCCAGGGCGGACTAATAACTATTGCAATCTGTTGCACTTCTAACAAGGTTTCTAGCTGATTGATTTGGTGACATGATGCCAGAGCATGTGCTAGAGTTCAGGTCTCATACTGGCAACAGCTGTCCTTTAGGAATAAACCAAATAAAACCATGTGTCCTTTCACAAAATGCTATCAGCAGCTGAAGAACCTCCAAAACAAAAATAAAAAGCTTTTTATTGATTCACCTTATTTAGAAAATTAAAAGAAACAGAAAACAACAAAGGGATTAACAATGAAACTTTTGAAATGTTTATTTTTTTAACTTTGGGTTACATAACGCTATTTATTTTATTTTTCACTATTGACGCTAGCAGAGTAATGCGGTGGTAGCAGAATATTCACCGTAAGTCAAGCACATTAAGGGATTAAAGCAGAGGATCTTTTTTTCTTTTGGAATTTAAAACAAACCAGAAGTGAAAATAAACTGATAGAAAAAAAAATTGGATCTATAGAACTTATCTGTAAGATCGTGCCGCATATGGTGGCGGAAAGCCAAGATCCCTGCTGAGGCGCAAGCCTCTGGGTCTTGGTGAATCTCTGACATCAGTGGAACGCATGGTTCTCCTTCCCTATTGGCCAGGCGGTGGATGCCTCCTCAGTACTGGCTCCGCCGCTGTAAACACTAGCAGTATGTGTACCGGCGTGTCAGCTGACTTGCTGACACGCCGCAACCTGATTGGTGATTTCGGATTCTGTTACTTTGTGATTTGTTAGTGCTAATATAAAAGAAAGGTGAGCGCCCTCAGTCTTCGCCCGTGATAGCCTATGCTGGGCTTGTAGCTGAGATTGCACTCACACCAAGTGCCTTGTCTTGCTGCAGATTTGTCTCTTGACCAAGCTTCTTGCAGATCTGATACCTTGTTGCCGACCCGGATTGAACTTGACTGCTCTTCTTCTGATCTACTGTTATCGACCCAGCTTGTACCTGACCTTGTATCTTCTGGATTCCCTGTTGACAAACCTCAGATTGTTAAAGGGCCTTGCTTGAACACCGCCTGCCCTGAACCCGGCCTGTCTGACCTTGCATCTGTATTGCGATTATACTTTTGTCTGCATTGCCTCAGCCTATAGGCCTCAGGTGACTATTCAATATTACTGTATCTGCATTTCTGTACTGTGTTTGGTGAATGCTATATGCCAGGTTGTATGCTACATCTTTTAATGCGATTCAGCTCCCATGCAAACAAATCTAAGTGTGTGTATCCTTATACTCCAATACAGCTTGTTGCTGTTCACAGCCCTCTGAGTGCTGTGTCTTTTGTTCATTCTGTGGCTATTTGTTGAACAGGATTGGTGTACCTGTTGGACGCAGAGCACCGGCTGGCCGGTTTCCTTACTGGTGAACCTGAGCCTGGGAAGCTGTTTTACTTATGCAGACAAATCTAGAACTTTTTAACTTGTTCACTGCAATCAGGTGTGTTTCTTATGCTTGGTATTCAGGATGCGTTTTTTCGGTCGATTCTCAGTCCAATCGATTCTCCGCTCGTTTTTTCCATTCGATTTTCCGCTCAATTCTCTTATCTATTCTAATCAATTTCCATTCACTTCTATGAGAAATCGACCAGAAAAACGATCGGAAATAATATCGGACTTGACGGAATCTATCGAACCCTCCACCTGCCTAAAAAACGTATGGTGTGTACCCAGCATTAGCCACACAGCAGTTGTATCAGCTGTAATTAGTTATCAGTGGGAGTCACACGAAGGTTAGATTGAAGATTGCAATCCGAGTGTTATTTAGGACCCTGGGTTCTTAATTCTTACAATGTCAAAAAAAGGAAACAGTTTAGTTCTAAGCATGATTGGAGCTATAATACACACATTTATCTCATCGTGTCACTATAGGTACCCTTTAAAGGTCACTCCACTTTGAATTTTGTTCTATTAAGATATCAGCACTGTACAAATTATAAACAATCATGTACCATAGACATATAGAAATTGGTGTCTAAAGAGAACACACAGTATCTCACAAAAGTGATTACACCTCTGTACCATCAAAATACCTCAACACACAACCATTAATGTCTAATCCGCTGGCAACAAAACTAAGTACGCCCCTAAGTGAAGAATGTTAAAATTGTGCCAAGTTAGACATTTTCCCTCCCGGGGGTCATGTTACAGATTAGTGCTAAGGTCTCAGGTGTACATGAGGAGCAGGGTATTAAATTTGAGGTTATTACTCTCACACTCTCTAACACTGATCACTAGAAGTTCATCAAATTTGTTGGTACCCCCTCTATGAAAAAAATTCAAAATCACTTCCTGAAAGAACTTGAAACTGACAAAAGTATTTGACGGACAGTGTTGTTCCTTTTTTAATCAGTGGAAAAAAAGAGACTTTTCTTTAGAATCTAGGATTCACAACAAAATGTACTGTACGTCAAACAATCACACAAATGAAAATGACATAGTCCAGGAAAATGTAATTATTAACCTGATATTTTGTTGGATAGCCTTTAGAGGCAATCACGGTTATTAAGCAATTCATGTGGCTCTCAGTGTAAGTAACTCACTTGTCAACAGGCAGTTTGGCCTATTTTCGTAGTAAGCAAACTACTCTAGTTATGTAACGTGTGAAGAGTTTTTTGTCCGGACTGCAGGTTCCAGTTCTTTCTATAGGTGTTTGATTCATGTTAGAACTTATAGAGGCCATTTCAGAACAGACTAAGGTTTAGTACTTAGCCATTCTTAGGTACTTTGGGATGAATGTTCTAGGTCATTATTCTGTTGAGGGATCCATAGGCAAATGCAGGGGGGGATTACAGCTGCCCAGAATCACCCCTCAGACCAGGGCCATTGCCATATATGGGGACAAATACCAGAATATCTGCAGGCCTTCTGCAGCTCACAGCACTGCCCCCTTTCTTTCCCTGCTTGACTTTGGATGTAGCAGCAGTGTGTGTACAGAGCATGGAGCAGCAGTGGGTGTACAGAGCATGGAGCAACAGTGTATGTACAGAGCATGGAGCAGCTCTGGGGAACTTAACAGAGCCAGGTATGAGCACAGTCCTGTGCCCTTCTGTGTGAATGCTTAACTTTTCCCTTCATTACCAATGTCGACTGTCCTCATTATTATCTGTATCCAAACTGCCCCTGATCAATCCCGTTGTCGGTCGGTCAGTCGGATGGGAAATTGCATTGTGCATACCCAGTATGATGTCCTACCATATTCTTATACTGTTGTGTGTGGCTGAGAGAGACCTTTCAGGAATCCCCCCCTTGAAAATCCTGGGTTTGCCCCTGGGATCCATGACCTGGGACTGGGGAAGAGCTTTCTGATAGTGGCCGTTACATTTCACTCCAGAATGTTTTGATAGTCTTTAGACTTTATTGTTGCCGGCACAGCATCCAATGCCTTTACTACTCCGTGTTTCATAGTAGGTATGATTTGATTTTCTTTTCTCTGAAAACTTCATTTTTGTCTGTTGTGAGGTGCCACAAAGCTCCAGTTTTATCTCACCTAGCCAAAGGACATTTGCCCCAAAGCACATTGACTTGTCAGTAATGCATTTTAGCAAACTCCAGACTAGCTTTCTTCATGCTTTTCTTTGAGCCATGGAGTACTCCTTGATCTTCTTCCATTGAGCCTTGACACTCAAAAAGTGATTAATGTTTTGACCAGGCACTCATGGACCTTGGCAAGGAGTTCAACTTGCATCTCTTTGGAAGTTGCTCCTGGCCTTTTGTCTCTCTTTCTCAATATCTGTCTGCCCATTCTGAGGTCATTTGTTCTCTTGCAGTCACATGCAGGGACATTGGCTACAGTCTGTGGACCTTAAACGTCTTAATATTTGCAACTGTTTTCACAGAAACAGCAAGCTGCTTGGAGATTGTCTTAGTGTTGTTGATTCAGGTGTCTGTTGAGGCTGCTAGAACGAAGCAGGTTATTTTGGCACGTGGCACTGAGCACCTGAGCGCCATCATAGCAGCAATGCTATGCTGCGCGGCCCGCATAATGGTATTTTGGACCCCGAATTACATCTCCCTTCGAGTTGCGACAACTCAGAGGGGGAATAGTATTTAAAGCCGTCAGGGAGTTTAGCAGCAGCAGGGAGAGCGTTATTCGGCTCGCCCTGCGCCGAACGTGTGTATCAAAAAAGGGCGCCTGGAAAAAAGGGAGCGGGGTATACCCAAAATTTTAAGTTGTAATGCAAAACCATATTTTTCGTTTAAGAGGTTGTAAATGAAAATTTAGTGCTAAATAGGTCAAATAAACGGAAATGAAATGGCAAAATACCGTCTATAACATGAAACGTCAAATAGCGTCTATAACAAAAACGATATTTACACTTGTATTAAGCATAGCAATGCAATGGTATATTTTACAGATATTTTACTGCAGTTATACCTAACTGTAGGCTCACACAGATCTCTCCCTATCCCTATCCCTAACCCCTAGACCCCCTCTTTGTTTAAATATACATAATTTAAAAAATTGTACATATTACATATATTGTGCTGTAAGTAACTATACCTATCCTTACTCTCACACAGAGCCCTCCCTGTACCTATCCCTAACCCCTAGACCCCCCTGGTGGTGCCTAACCCTAAGACCCCCCTAGTGGTGCCTAACCCTAAGACCCCCCTGGTGGTGCCTAACCCTAACTACCCCCCTGGTGGTATATATTGTACTGTAACTATACCTAACACTACTCTCACACAGAACCCTCCCTGTACCTATCCCTAACCCCTAGACCCCCCTGGTGGTGCCTAACCCTAAGACCCCCCCTAGTGGTGCCTAACCCTAAGACCCCCCTGGTGGTGCCTAAACTTAAGACCCCCCTGGTGGTGCCTAACCCTAAGACCCCCCCTGGTGGTGTCTAACCCTAAGACCCCCCTGGTGGTGCCTAACTCTAAGACCCCCCTGGTGGTGCCTAACCCTAAGACCCCCCTGGTGGTGCCTAACCCTAACTACCCTCCTGGTGGTATATATTGTACTGTAACTATACCTAACACTACTCTCACACAGAACCCTCCCTGTACCTATCCCTAACCCCTAGACCCCCCTGGTGGTGCCTAACCCTAAGACCCCCCTTAGTGGTGCCTAACCCTAAGACCCCCCTGGTGGTGCCTAAACTTAAGACCCCCCTGGTGGTGCCTAACCCTAAGACCCCCCTGGTGGTGTCTAACCCTAAGACCCACCTGGTGGTGCCTAACTCTAAGACCCCCCTGGTGGTGCCTAACCCTAAGACCCCCCTAGTGGTGCCTAACCCTAAATTTCCCCTGGTGATGCCTAACCCTAACCATATACACCTGGTGGTGTATATTGCACTGTAACTATACCTAACCCTCCCTGTACCTAACCCCTAGACCACCCTGGTGGTGCCTAACCCTAACCACCCCCTGGTTGCATATATTATACTGTAACTATACCTAACCCTCCCTGTACCTATCACTAAACCCTAGACCCCCCTGGAATGCCTAAACCTAACCATCCCCACCGCACAAACACCCTAAACACATATAAACAATAATATATTTAATCCTTAAAATACTTCACTACAAATAACACGAATAAAATAATTTATATATTTGTAATAGAATAAATAGCCTTAAAATCACGTATACATTAATGTTATAAATAGAGAAAAATATATATAAATATATACAATACAATAGATAGCCTTACAATCACGTACGCATTAGAAATCTTAAAATAACAGTAATATTAAAAGCGATATTTTAGTAACTATAATCCACGCATTATAAGTGTAAAAACAAAGTTAATTAATACCAAAAGCGATGTATTTGTAATACAATAAGGTTGAAAATGGTATTTAAGCATTATACATATGAAAACGGATTTTTAAATGATCAAAGAAGTATAAACGAAAATGTAGTTGTTATACTTTTGTAAGTGAAATTTAAAACGAAAAAATAAGTAAAAACTGATATAAGCGAAATTTAAAAACGAAAAAATAAGTATAAACACAAAGTCAAAATGAACTTGTAAATGATATTTGTTATAAACCTTATTCTGTAAATGAAAACTTTTGTTAATACGATACCTGTAACCGCTATTTCTCGGGCGCCCTTTTTTCCTGTCGGGCACCGAATAGCCGATATTTTGCATTGCAGTCTATGGCGGCGCCCTTTTTGTCCACTATCCCTGTGCGCCCTTTTTTACTAGCACCGCACCGAACTGCCCAGTGCCGATAAAACATGTACTCCGCTAGAAAGTTAGTAAAGTTCTACTCAGTGTCTGTATTTTCATCTGAAGTTTTCTGCACTTTTTCCCACTTATTAGCTCTGCTCAATGATGCCCTATTCCATCCTAATGCCCCTCTTCAATAATCTGTATCACTTCCTGATGTATAATCCTAAACTAGCTCTAATGTAAATTCTTGCCTAATCCTAACTCCCTTCCACTATATTGTGTTTTGATGCCAAAACCTAACCTCACCACTGCAATGTTAAAGGGAAGGTTCAGGGTGGCTCTTAAAAAAATAAAAATGCCCATCCACTTACCTGGGGCTTCCTCCAGCCGTGGGCAGCCAGGACGTGCCCTCGGCGCCGCTCCGCAGGCTCCCGGTCCCCTCCGGTGGCCGACCCGACCTGGCCAGGCCGGCTGCCAGGTCGGGCTCTTCTGCTTTTCAAAATGCGCCTCATGGGGGCGTGCTGACGTCATCGGACGTCCTCCGTGCTGTACTGCGCAGGCGCAGAACTACTGCGCCTGCGCAGTACAGCCCGGAGGACGTCCGATGACGTCAGCGCGCCCCCGTGAGGCGCATTTTGAAACGTAGAAGGGCCCGACCTGGCAGCCGACCTGGCCAGGTCGGGTCGGCCACCGGAGGGGACCGGGAGCCTGCGGAGCGGCGCCGAGGGCACGTCCTGGCTGCCCACGGCTGGAGGAAGCCCCAGGTAAGTGGATGGGCATTTTTATTTTTTTAAGAGCCACCCTGAACCTTCCCTTTAAAGAGGAACTTCAGCCTAAACAAACATAATGTCATTAAGTTATCCCATCATGCTTTGCACAGCATCAGGGGTAAAATGCCCGGGCAGATTTCTTTTATGGGGCGGAACTTAGCTTCTGTGCAGCTAAAAATGAGGCTTGGGTAAATAAAAAAAGTTCTGATGCTGTGAAACTGTTAAAGAAACACCAAGCCTTTTCAGTACTGCTCAGTGGATTTTTAGTCTGGAGGTTCACTTTAAAGAGTAACTCCAACCAAGATTTGAACTTTATCCCAATCAGTAGCTGATACCCCCTTTTACGTGAGAAATCTATTCCTTTTCACAAACAGACCATCAGTAGGTGCTGTATGACTGATATTGTGGTGAAACCCCTCCCACAAGAAACTCTGAGGACCGTGGTACTCCTGGTGAGTACATTTGAATTCGGCGCTGGTAGACTTGGGCGCAGGATCCAGCGGTATATGGCTGATCCTGCTTCTGCACAAGTCCGTCCCAAATTAATTACTATTCCCCCTCCAGGCCGCCATGGATAGTGGGGGAATGAAATAATTCGGCTTCCAGCGATTGCTGGAAGCTGAATTATTATGATTTTTAAGCAACCTCGGCTCCGTCTCCTGATGGCGCCGACGTTGCTCACTGAGTGCCGCTATAGACTGAATCCCTCTATAGTCTATGGCAGCGCTGGCTGCGCCCAAATCTAGCAGCGCTGAAAAGCACTGCTCCGCTCCTGGCAGTTTCCTGTCTGTGAACCTTGTTGCATTGTGGGAAATAGCTGTTTACAGATGTTTCCAACTGCCCAAAAAGCATGCAGCAGCTACATCACCTGCCAACAGTAAAAATGTCACCATGTAATAAATGTCAGAATGTAAATCAGGGATTTAAAAGATTTTACAATGAGCAAACACTGACTAAATCATTTATACATAATTATTGTAAAAATGAAGCACTTTTTTATTACATTATTTTCACTGAACTTCCTCTTTAAAAGGAACCTGAACTGAGTAAAATTATAATTAAAATAAACACATGAGGTAACTTCAAATGAACATTACATAGTTACCTTGCCATCAGTTCCTCTCAGAAGCTCACTATTTTCTTTTGACAATGATCCCTTCCAGTTCTGACAACATTTTGTCAGAACTGAAATATATCAGTTGCTATCAGTTATATATCAGTTAATGTCAGTTATAGCTGAGAGGACAACTGACGTGCCAGGTAATGTACTTGTTTCCCTATGGCTCAAGTGGGTGATATTACAGTTTAACAGTGTGCTGACCAGGAAGCTGTTATGGGGTAATGGCCATTTTCAAAATGGAGGACGGAGAATTCCATTAATCACAGTGGACTAACAGGACTCAGGAAAGGAGAAAGAGATTGAGTAGTAGACTACACAGGAGATAAGTATTACCTGGGTATGGTTATTTTGACTTTTTCAGTTCAGGTTTTCTTTACACTTAATCAGTTGTTCTCAGTTATAACTGAAAAGGACAACTGATTTTCAAAGTAATGCCCATGTTTTACTATGTGACAGTTCACACTTAAAGGACTTACGAGGCCAAAACCTGTAAAAAAGTAAAGCACCTGCATGTTCTTTAAATGCACGGAGGACGCCATCTGTGCCCTCCGTGCAGTTCCGCCGGGTCCCCTTAGTGACATCGCCCCCCCCCCGTGCGCTTGCGACCCCACAGGCTGGGTCGGGCTCTCCAGCCACTCCTAATATGGCCGCCGGAACTGGCCGCGCCTGCGCAGTCCGCACTGCCGCAAGTGCGGCTGTGCAGCTCTAGGGCCAACCCCTCCACTATCGCGTGGATCGGGGGGTTGGCCCTAGAGCTGCGCAGCCGCACTCGAGGCAGTGCGTACTGCGCAGGCGCGGCCAGCTCTGTAGCTTTCTGTACAAGCAGGAATGCGTAACATGGTACGCATGGCGGCCGGCCGACTCCCAGTCGGCAAAAACGAAACTAGCTAGCAGCGGGGGACCGGAGGAGCCATGAGTGACTGCGAGGGCACAGGATGGCTGCAGGGGACTGGTAGATGCATTGGCATACCAATAGGCCCTGCAGCCCCTGCGCCTGTCTAGAGCGAGGAGTATGCGGTGGAACGCACGGAAGGTATGTATCTGCCTGCCGCTGCCCGCTGCCCACACTGTAACTTTAGCTGGAGGGGAGAGCCCCGAGGTGAGGGAGAGGGGGGGAACTTCCCCTCTCACCGCCGACTGTGGCCAAGGCTTTTCCCTCATGCTGCCACCCCTCCAGCCCCCACAAAACGGCCCCGAGTGGGCCCCAGGGAGAGGGGGCACAATGAAATTCTGCAGGGGGGCCCGGTGGGGCCTAGTTACGCCCCTGGGTAGATGCCCCAGGTAAGTTAAACTCATGGGGGTTTTTTGAGTTAAGATTCCCTTTAAGGGTTTTTCCACTGCTAAACCCACCTTTGAGTCAGTGATATATCTACACTATATTGCCAAAAGTATATGGGAATGGATGCCTTCATTTACACTGATATAAAAATTTAATGAGTTAAATAAATATTGAAGAGAGAAAGCTGGTGGCACTGCAGCTCATGAAGGTTACAGGAGGATGGCTTTGCGTTGTTACAGGAGCAGGATGCGCACTTACGGAGATACTGCATGGTCTGGCCTCTGAGTTGATAACAGTATTCAATGGAGAAAAGAGGTGAAGGTCGGCACTGCAATCTTCAGTATTTATTAGTAGATATGAAAAGCAACAAGCAATAAACAATTGTTGTGAACGTAGGTGGTCCAAACAAGTTGAGATACACATACTGGTCCTAGTGAGCAGGCAGTGGGTGGGCGGGTGGGGGCACTAGTAGGCAGCCTGATGGCCGTTTCGTGCTAAACAGGCTTTTACTGAGGCTCTGTGGAAGCGCGTTTAGCGCGAAACAGCTGCTTTCATATCTACTAATAAATACTGAAGTTTGCAGTGCCGACCTTCACCTCTTTTCTCCATTGTATACTAAAAATTTTATGAGATCCTATTTTTAATTCATGGGCTTTCATATCGAGTTGGCCAATCCTTTGCAGCTAAAACAGCTTCAACTCTAATTAGCATCTCATTGGTCATCTCAAGTGGGGGAAGGAGGAGAGGGAGTGCGAATAAGGGATGCATAGTGTGAGATAGAAGCAAGTGCAGTATAAAGGATGTTTAGCTTAAATTGGGCCTGAACTCTTGCACAGGGCATAAGGAAAACAGAGAGAATGCACCCTGTATGTATTTAGAGAGTTTAGCTTATCTAATCCCCCCTCACCTGTGACTAATCACGACCATAATTTGATCTCTCAGCTGAGTTAGCTGACAGCCTCGGCAGAGCAGATAATTTGTAAACACAGGATGTTAACCCTATGTCTGCTTCCATGAAACCATGAAAGTAGACACACTGCAGATTTATTGCAGGATTTGTATCAGCTGTAACAAATACATATTTTTCTTTAAAGGTCTTTATGCTGTTGCTTATCTTTACGAGCAGATGTATAACTTTTAAAAAGTTTGGACATTTCCCTGCCAAGGAGCAATGGAGGTATACTCTTAAAACTTCCCATTTTTATTGGGTCCCCCCAAACTCCAATCAAATATATCATGCTGGGGCTTCTGTGCAGGTCATTGTTATTTCCTGGAGGTCACCCTCAGTGATTACTGGGAGAGGGTAACAGGATCATGTGACTCATCCCTTCCATTTTCTGCTGTTTGAAGAAGAGGCACGGCTGTTATAGTTACAGTTCCCTGCTAGTATATTGAGCCATAGGGTGCATGGTATCCAGGGGCGTAACAATAGACCCTGCAAGGGATGCAGCTGCAGGGGGGCCCAGAAGCAGCAGGGGGCGCTGTTGGGGGAGAAGTTTCAGCCACTGATAAGGAATCATCCAAAGTTTTGCAGGCAAAGATTTGAAGACAGTCCCTATTCAGTCTTCAGCAGGGTCTTGTGTATAGTGCTGCTCTTCCTTCAGCCTTTCTACCCCTCCCTAAGTGCTCTGTAATGTAGTGGTGCTTGAGGAGTCTGGGCACACAGAGAGAAAAAGCTTCTGCTCTCTGCACGATTGTTCTAATAACTGCATCTGCTCAGCCACTGATAACGAACGTTAAAGCTTTGTAGACAAAGATTTTTGGACGGTCACTATTCAATGTGCAGCAGTCTCTTGTGTGCAGTGCCAGTTCTCAACCTCTCTACCCCTCCCCATGTGCTCTGTACTGTAGTGATACTGGAGAAGGCTGCAGAGCCTGTTCTGCTCCATCAGAGGCCGGACAGAGTAAGGCCACATACAGACATCAGACCATAGTCTTTGGAAAATGAAAGATCACAGACCAATCTTACCACCCTTCCTGTAGTATAAGAGCCATACTCTACACAGTCTTTTCTATGGAGCTGAACTCCACATCAGGAAAAAATCTTGGCAAGATGCTGCACACACAGATGCTGTACAGACACAAAAGATCAGTATCTGCAAAAGATCTGTTCCTGCCAAAAATCCATTCCTGCAAATTGCAATGATAGTCTATGAGATCTGCAGATCATCATACACACATGATTTAACTGACATTCATCTGCAGATCAGATCCACCAGGATGGATTTTCAGATCTGCAGATCTGCAGATGAATGTCAGTTAAATCATGTGTGTATGATGATCTGCAGATCTCATAGACTATCATTGCAATTTGCAGGAATGGATTTTTGGCAGGAACAGATCTTTTGCAGATACTGATCTTTTGTGTCTGTACAGCATCTGTGTGTGCAGCATCTTGCAAAGATTTTTTTCTGATGTGGAGTTCAGCTCCATAGAAAAGACTGTGTAGAGTATGGCTCTTATACTACAGGAAGGGTGGTAAGATTGGTCTGTGATCTTTCAGTTTCCAAAGACTATGGTCTGATGTCTGTATGTGGCCTAAGTGTAATAAGCTGAGGCTGGGAGCACACTCGTCTGTTGGTTTTCTGTGTGCATTTTTCTGTATTTGTTTTCTTGTCTGTATGTGTGAAAACATGCACGATTTATCACATACTGTAATTGATAGACAAAAATGTATGCAGTGCTTCACTGCTGTCTGTTTTTATCTGCATGGGGAAAACACATTCATGTGTGCACCAGCCAATTTAATAACATTGGTTCTCCTGTGCAGAAAGCTAAGAGGGGGAGGAGGGGGCCCCATCCAAAGTATTGTGGAGGGGGGGGGGGGGATCAGTGATTTCTAGTTACACCCCTAATGGTATCGACAGATGATGCATAAGTGGGGAGAAAAAGGGGGCAACAGTGATGATGATGAGACACATGAACTCCTGGGTGGTGGAAACAGGAGACGTAGAGCAAGGTGGGAACAGAGGTGGTTCAGCTCTATGGACCTGAAGTTGTGCTCAAGTGATTACATTGGGGTCATGTGACACTGGAGATGAAGTGTGAGTATAGGGCAGGCATGGGCAAACTTGGCCCTCCAGCTGTTACGGAACTACAAGTCCCACAATGCATATGCCTTTATGAGTCATGACTGTGGCTGTCAGACTCCTGCAATGCATTGTGGGACTTGTAGCTCCATAACAGCTGGAGGGCCAAGTTTGCCCATGCCTGATCTAGGGTGTAAGTTTGAGGGGAGGCATTAGGTTAGATGAGGTGAAAAGGAGGGGGTAATTAAAAACA
Organism: Hyperolius riggenbachi; assembly: GCF_040937935.1. Lineage (NCBI taxonomy): Eukaryota > Metazoa > Chordata > Amphibia > Anura > Hyperoliidae > Hyperolius > Hyperolius riggenbachi. The sequence goes on along the minus strand of NC_090646.1, from coordinate 614,570,726 downwards.
AAAAAATCACAGGATTGGGCTTCAAATATAGAAATGTTAAATGTGTCCTTAGGATATTTTACTAGTTCATGAAAAGAGTTTGCTGTACTAGGCACTGACAAGACATCAGTTCAAGCAGTGTTTTAGGTAGCCAATCATACTTCTAGAACTGCTGGTTTATAGCACAACTATCACTTATTAAAGCGCAACTGAAGTGAGAGTGATAGGTAGGCTGCCATATTTGTTTTCTTTTAAACAATACCAGTTGCCTCGCAGCCCTGCTGATCTATTTGGCTGCAGTAGAGTCTGATTAACACCAGAAACAAGCATGCAGCTAATCTTGTCAGATCTGACAATAATGTCGGAAACACCTGATCTGCTGCATGCTTGTTCAGGATCTATGGCTAAAAGTAGAGGCAGAGGATCAGCAGGTTTGCCAGGCAATTTGCATTTTTTTTAAAGGAAATAAATATGGCAGCCTCCACATCCCTCTCATTTCAGTTGTCCTTTAAGAGCCACACAATCCATCTTGCAGACAGCTGTTTCAGGCTGTTATGGACTTCAGCAATGCAACCTATGTTTTGTATAAGGCTCTATGGCTAAGTAGGAGAAGTTACAGAGTATTGAATTATGGCAAACCAGAATTACCAATCTTTTTTGTAGTGGACCTACAGGATCACTTCTTAGCATAAATTGACCTAGATCCTTACAAGCACTCTCCATCTCCTGCAGCACATGATACTTTTATTATGCTGTTCATGTTCTTGCATGGTGATGATCTGGAAGGTGACAGGTTCACTTTAGGAGAATAGAGCGTTAGCTTTTAATGTCATTTTTCTCTTATTAAATTATTGGATTTAATCCTCAGACATTTCTAATTAAGACAAGAGAGCATCAAACAAGGTTTCGCTTTGTGTTCACGCTCTTCTATTTAATGGTTTATAGATGCTTCAGCGTTAGGGGCTATGTGATCTGACAGGGTCACTTAAGGATGTTCTTATCTGAAATCTGGATACTTTTGAGAAGTTTAAATTGCAAATGAGAGTCAAAGTATTTATAGTTAAATGTCTTGAGGGACAGGAAGAGTTCTCATTGAGTTCTCATTGAATGTTATATTGTTCAGGAAATTGCTGGGTCTCGGGGCCCTGAAGATAAATGGTTGGTTAAATATCACTCTTTTCAATTTGCTGGTCATGCGATCAAATAGGCCCAAAGCCCCAAACTCTACAGGCGATCGAATGTCTCCCACAGCTCTGCGTCACACTGTACAAGCCAAGAAAAAAAAGAAGGGGCATCTTTACTGTATGCTGCTGGCAAGGCCATTTTATGTATCACATCTCCATCACAAGCGATGTATATACAGGCCTCAGAGTACAGGCGGAGGCCCAGACCAAAAATTAGCCAGTTTCACAGCTCTGTTACAAGTTTGAGGACAGGCAGAGGGCCCCAAGGGATTTCCTCTGGTCAAAAAACTAGGCAGGGTTCAATGCTCCGTTACAAAATATATATATATATACATATAGACAGAGGGCTTCAAGAGGGTTCCTCCGGTCAAAGTTTCAAAGAAAATTTTTTTTACAGGTTTCACATCTCTGTAACAAGTAACATATATACTGGCCTCAGAAAAGAAGCAGAGTTCCCAAGTGGGGTCCTCCAGACAGAAAACTTGCTGTTTTCATGATGTTATAAGTGATATAGGCCTCAGAGTAGAGGCAGAGGGCCCCAAGGAGCAGGGCCGGAGCTACCATAGAAAAAAATAGGCAACTGCCCCAAGGCCCCAGAGCCTGTAGGGGCCCCCAAGTTGTCCCTCCCCATGTTAACTGTTGCTCCCCAGGGTCTCTGCAGAGTCTGTTAAGTTGGGAGGTGATTGGGGGAGGGTCAGCAGCCAGCTCAGGGGCCCAGGAAGGAAGTTTGGCTGCAACAAAGGGCCTCTAATGATGCTTTTTGGTCGGGGGGGGGGGGGGGGTGTCTGTTGGGGGCCCCCAGGCTAATTTTTCCCTAGGGCCCAACTGTTACTTGAACCGGCCCTGCCAAGGAGGTTCCTCTAGTCAAAAAACCTGCCAGGTTGTACAGCTCCATTACAACAAAATATACATACAGCTCTCAGAATAGAGGCACAGTGCCCCAAGTGGGGTCCTCCGGACCAAAAATTAGCTGGTTTCACAGCTCTGGTAAAAGTGATTAAGGTCTCAGAGTGGAGGAAAAGGGCCTTGAGTGGAGTGTGCAAACAACTTTTGTGCTATCAACTGTGATGATGATGAACGCTGCTGGCCTAATGTGGCAAATAATGTAGCAGGATAACCACATTGTTTGGGTACTTTTTTCAAGTCTTGTTTTGTGCTACACTCTGCAAACAACTTTTGTGCTATCAACTCAACTGTGATGATGATGAACAATGGCCTTAAAGAGACTTTTAAATCTAATTAAAAAAAATGGTTTTACTCACCTGGGGCTTCTACCAGCCCCCTGTAGCCGTCCCGTGCCCTTGCAGTCACTCTCGGATCCTCCTGTCCTCCACCGCCTGCTACTTTCGATTCGCCGATAGGCCTGACAGGTCTGGCGAAGCATAGAAGCATAGTCTTCTTCTCTTTCCCATCCGCAATAGCGCTATTGCAGATGGGAACGTGAAGAAGAAGACTTGTGGCCAGGCTCGCACAGGTGCAGTGATCTTGTCGGCTGGGGAAGGGGCCACATGATTTCTAGTTAGATCACTGATGGATACAATTATTTATCTTGTAAATTGTGGCTGATTTCCTAAAAAATGTATGCAAAATATGTAAACAATGTAAATGATTTTATTAGTTATGCAATTTTTTTTTGTACAGTACCCACTTGAAGCAAAAATGGCAGAGCCTGTGTAACTTCTCAAAGGACTAGAGGACATGATCTGCGCATGGAGGAAAAACGTTTTAGCCATTTATTTAGGAAAGGGTTCTTTACAGTAAGAGTGATTAAGATGTGGAATGCATTGCCACAGGAAGTCGTTATGGCAAACTCTATACCTGCATTTAAAGGGGGCTTAGATGCTTTCCTTGCGTTGAATGACATCCATGGCTACAATTACTAGGTAATGCCAATGATGTTAATCCAGGGATTTTATCTGATTGCCATCTGGAGTCGGGAAGGAATTTTTACCTCGTAAGGGTTTTTTCGCCTTCCTCTGGATCAACAGGGATATGTGAGGGAGCAGGCTGGAGTTGTACTTTGTACTGGTTGAACTCGATGGACGTATGTCTTTTTTCAACCAAAGTAACTATGTAACTATGTAACTATGTAACTATGTAACTGCCGATGATTGGGGGTGCGGTGGCAGGCATGTTTCTGAAGACTGTCAAAGCTCTTCGGAAATGTCTGCCTGCGAGGCTGCAGCCTGCCCCCAGCTTGACAGCCATCAATCAGGCCGCGGTTGCTGAAATGAGGGTGGGCCACGGCCATGCAAGTATGCATGGCAAGACCTTCAGTGGCCAGTTTGAAAACATTTTCCCCGGCCCAAATCCAAAGGGAGGGCAGATTGATCATCTGCCTGGAAGGATGACGCCTGTACAGGTTAGTATTAAACACTATGACCCCCCCCCCCCCCCCCGTCCCCCAGTCCACCATCATTTTGACAGAGCCTGTTATCAGGGATGCTCATCCGGATCCGGGTACCCGGGTAAACCCGGGTACCCGACCATTTTTACGCTATCTGGGTCGGATCCAGATCCAGATACCTGGACCAATATCTGGATAGCTCTATGCGGGTATCTGGCCGCATAATCCAGATACCCACGGGTACCCGCGGATATCCGACGGATATCCGGATCTGGGTACTGTATCAAGGGAGATGATGTCATTGAGCCAATCAGAGGGCTCCCATCCAATCAGAGGGCTCCCAGCAGAAGCCCTAGCAACCAATCACAGAGGGGAACTCTGGCCAGCCCCACCGGACCTCATTGAGCCAATCAGAGGCCTCCCAGCCTAAGCCCTAGCACCCAATCACAGAAGGGAACCCTGGCCAGCCCCCCTGTGTAATAAGGAGGGATGGCATGATGAGACAGATCGTCCTTGCTTGTGTGGCTGGCTGGCTGGTCACTGACAGACTTGCTCTAGTGCTGTTGGCTTAGCAAGTGCTGCCTGTATACAGTGATAAACCTAAAGCTTTGAGTGCTAAACACCTTCACTACACTATTGTTCTATTGTTTTTTTTAGCTAATAGTGTAATTGTTTGATTTCATTCACTCAGTTAGGTCCTGTCTGTGTCTGTGTGTGCTGTGCAGGCCAGCAGGACAGTATAGGTTAGGGAATAGGATTACTGTGTTATTGTATTGTATTATATAGTTAGTTAGTACTGCAGTTAGTTGTTAGAGAGAGTAGTACTGTGTTACCTTACTACAGATTACTGCAGTGTTGCTGTGCTGAGCATTGTCAGTGTGACAGTTAGACAGATAGTGTGCACTGTCTGTCCTCTACCCTGCGGTCTGTCACTCTGTGCTGATTTGATTTAAAGTCCAACCCCGATTTTATTAAAGTAAAAGTACCCCACATCATCTGGTGACATCATCACGTAGAAGTTGTACTATGTTTGCTGGCACCAGCAGCCGGGGGAGGGGCAGCAAGGGCAAGAGGACAGGGAGCAACATTACGGCCACCCTCAGAAGGTCTGCCATGTCAGTGCCGACCCCAGCGGACAGCCTACCCTTAGTCAGCGAGCTTTTCGCTCCAGGCGCCACGATTGAACTCAGGGCTGTTAGCCACAAGTAGTTTGAGGAGGATGTTCTGGGTTTTGAGGAGGGGGGGTATGATGTTGATGATGGGATGAAGGACCGTGACTATCATCCACAGGATGGGGATGTCAGCTCTGACTCTGAGGAGGAGGATGCATTGGTGGGTTTGGCACGGAGGATCAGCATTGCAGGCAATGGCCGTGGAATGCGGGATCCACCACATCCTTCTGCCGGTACCACCAGCCGCACCACTCAACCCCCAATCGCCACAGGGAGAAAAGCCACAGCATCCCATTCAGACCGCAGGGGAATCTTCATCTCCCCAATCTGGCGGTTTTTCACTCTGCCCTCATTGGACAGCAAGTTTGCCATATGCAATGTGTGCAAACTACAGATGAGCAGAGGTTGTGACCCCTACAAGTATGGCACCTCCAGCTTCATCACCCATCTGGCCAAAAAACATGTTGTTGAGCATGAGGAGTTCAAGAGGCTGAAGCAAGCTGGCGCTGGCTCCCACCGCCACGGTGCCACAGGCCACTGCTGCTGATACCACCACCTATATTCAACTCAAAACACAATTGCGGTGTCATCTTTTGGAGGTGTCTGGGCTGAAAACTGTCATGTCCCAGTTGTGCAATTGGACTTTGGACACAATGTGGGCTGCATGACCGCTGTCTGGAACCTAGTCCTGATGTTAATTGACAGCTTTTTTTTTTTTTTTTCATTTTATGTCCACCAAATAATAAATTAGTGTTTCCCTTTAAAAAAAACATGATGCTACATGCATCATTTACCCTAAAAACCCTTTTTAAAGCTATTTAAAGGGCACTTCCGGTCTTTCTATCCAGATACCCGAATAGGTCGGGTACCCGCGGGTAATTTGGTCGGATACCCAAATTCACTCGGGTATCCGCAAGGTCGGGTCCGGGTACTCGAATCGGATCCAGATATCTGGGTACCCGGATCCGGATCTGGGCGGGTATTAAAATGTACTACCCGAGCAATCCTGCCTGTTATTACAGGCTTTTTCCGTTTAACTGCAGGTACTCTTTAAAGGGAACCTGAAGATACCTAAAAAAAAAAGAGTTTCACTTACCTGGGGTTTCTGCCAGCCCCCTGCAGCTGACCTGTGCCCTCGCCATTCTGGAATCATCCTCTGGTCTCCCGCCACGGCTCACGTTCTCTTTTGCCGATTTACAAGGCGACGTCTACTGCGCCTGCCATACGCATCCTTGTTTGCGCTCCCATTGCCGGGAGCATCCTGTGCAGGTGCAGTATGAGAAAATCTCTACTGCGTCTGCGCAGGACGCTCCTGGCAACGGGAGTGCAAACAAGGACACGTGCGGCCATGGATGCGCAGGTGCAGTGGACGGCGACCAACGAAAGAGAAACTGAGCCGTGAGGGAGGACCAAAGGATCGTTCCAGGTATGTGCGGTCCTAGAACAGCTACAGGGGGCTGGCAGAAGCTCCAGGTAAGGTTTTTTTAGGTACCTTTAGGTAGTTATGGTAGATCAGAACCACTGGGATTGTTTGTACAGTATGACTTATTAAAAATTCCTCAAAATGATCCATGGCTCATTACAGGTACTCTCAGCAGCACGTGATATTGTTATGCTGGTAGTCTTATTCGAGGCTTCTGTTTCGTGGTGTGACAGGTTCACTTTAAGGGATTAGAGCTGTAACGTTTAAGGTCATTTTTCTTTTCTTATTAAATACGCTTTGTTATTGGATTTAATCTTCAGCCATTTCTAATGAAGACTTGTGCACAGGAAACAATGTTTCTCTTGTATTTACTTCACTATTTTGCGGTTTATAGGTGCTGTATTGTACAGGACTGTGTAACGTGACAGGGTCACTTAAGGATGCTTTTAAATGAAGTCTGGATGCTCTGGAGAAGTTTAAATTGCAAATGAGATTCAAAGTAGGTATAGGTAAATGTCTTGGGGGCCGGGGAGAGATCTGGTTGAATGTTTTTTGCTTGGGAACTAATGAATTCTGGGTAATTGCTGGGCAGTTGCTGGGATAACAAGCTCAATCAGTGGGATGCTATTGCTTCCCAGGACACAATGGAACAGTGCAAAAGTCATAATGCCCAATCAGTTTACCTTAAAAGGAGTGTTATAAACAGCCGATGAGATTTTGCAGCTTGATTGCAGGCTACTGTCACATGATTTGGAAAATGATTACTGCTCTCTTTATTTCTATGTCTTTAATTTTAAAACTGGAGTTTTAGTTTTCAAATCATCTTTTTATCTAAGCAAAGGTAACATTTGAGAGGTACGTATTGATTTGCCGCCCAGTCTGTTTGGCGCAAGATGAGCTGAATTACAGCTCACCCTGCTTCTGCTGAAATTCCAGGTGGCGTTGAATACTATTTGCCCTCTGGCCAGAGCAGGATCATCCACTAGGCAACCTAGGCAGGTGATTGGGGCCTAATGGGTGCCAAGGGGCCCACTTGTCACCTTCTCTGACCTCTCTCTACTTCAACTTACCAAAAGGGCCATAAGGGGGGCACCAAATTTACTACCTTGCTTAGAGCCCCATTACATCTTAAAGAGGAGCTGCCAGCCATATAAAAGTTCATAAATACTTGGTCTACTTACATAACATATGTATTGCACTGTCCAAATTTTGATTTTAGTGACTTTTCTACAGTAAAAAAAGAAAAAAATCCTTCTTAGTATTTTCCATTTTGACTCTATCTTGAAGCCAATCCTGACATCATTTCCTCCTTTACTCTGTCTGTGTGTATCATTGCCCGCCCTTCTCCCAGTCCTCAGACACTCCCACCCAGCTCTGCAGTAGAAAGTGTAATGTCTCAGCATGAGAAATATTGGCCAATCAGAGAGGAACAGAGGTGTGGGAAAGAGGCTTCAGCCTATCAGGCTGCATTAGTAATGCCTGAGGGAAAAGTAAAGAAGAAAAAAAGATAACCCAGTATGCCCTGCAACTTCCTTTGTGCGGCAGGTGTACTAAATAACCAATGGACAAGAAAAGTAAAAGTGATTTTTAACTTTTGGATTGTCTGGATAGCATCCTTATTACTTGTTTACCAGATACAAATAAAGAATTGATTTTTTATTTTATGCCCGACAGTTACTCTTTAATTCACCTCTGCTGTTAGTGTATTGGAGCAGAGGGGAGAATCTGACTGTAGATTGCATATCAATTTCAACCATTCCTGGTGCAAGCTTATAGACACTGTTGCGGCCAGGGGCGGATGGCCCATGATGCCAAGTGACACAACTGCGTCAGACGGCAAGGGCCCTGGAGCGGCATTTCCGCCCTCCCCCTCAGCAGCTGTATGTGCAGCATTCCCTTTATCAGTGTAAAAACTGAGGTGGCTACTGGAGGCAAGGCTTAGCAACAATGTTTGCTGTCTCCATGCAAGTGGCAGGAGAGGAGACGTTTACGGTTTGTTTTTTAAAAAAGATAACTAAGGAATTTCCGAAGAAGAGGATTTGGCTGCTTAGAGGTGAAATAGAATTCAAGCTGCCTCATAACTTTATAGGGATGTCAGACTAAGGCGCCTGTGCTGTCATCAGGTCGTGGAAGTGTGCTGTTAATCCCCAATATAAATGAATAGGTGAAAGGTCTGTTGCAGATTGAAAACACAAAACTGCATTGGAACAATGTTTTGTGGAATGCGTTTTTTTTTACACATCACCCTGGGGTGAAATCCGAATGATCCAATGTTGTGTTGGCGTAGTATCGCTATTTTGCTGTGTTCACAATTACTGTAGAATCTTGTTATTGTAAACGCTCATATTATACCTTCCAACTTTTTTAGAAAAGAAAGAAGGACACTTTAAGACACGCCCCCACTACACCTCTAACCACGCCCCACACCCCTAACCACGCCCCCTCCACACCCCTCGCCATGTACATCACAAAGAATTCAGAACCAAAAGATGTTGTTTCATCATTCAAACACACTCTATTATCATCATTAGTTTTTCTTAATGTTGACATTCGACAATTAGAAATATATCAATCTAATTAATGGGTGTAAGGAATCGCTCCTCCAGGCCACAGTATGGTCTGAGGCAGGGGCGCCGCGAGGCATAAAGCGAACCAAGCGGTCGCTTGGGGCCTCAAGATCGTAGGGGCCTCGGCGGCTCAGTGACGTCGGCGTGACGTCACTGTTTTCCCGCAGCCCCGCGGGGCTGGCAGAGCAGAGTAGGGCAGGGCTACGGAAAGATGGCCGCCGCCGAAGCCCTGCTCTGGAGACTATGCCTCCAGTACAGGGCTTTGGGTGGCCATCTTCCCGTAGCCCTGATTCAATCAGCGCAGGAGATTGGAGGAGGGAGGGAGCTCCGTGGGAACTGCGCGCCTGAGGAGCCGGCCAGGAGAGGAGACGGGGAGAGAAGACTTCTGCCAGTGCCAGGTGAGTAAATTATTTTCTTTTTGCAGATCTGAAAATGTGCCCTAATTGCGTTTGATATCTGCTGAACTGTGCCCTAATTGCGTTTGATTTCTGCTGAACTGTGGCTTAATTGTGTTTGATTTCTGCTGAACTGTGCCCTAATTGTGTTTGATTTCTGCTGAACTGTGCCCTAATTGTGTTTGATTTCTGCTGAACTGTGCCCTAATTGTGTTTGATTTCTGCTGAACTGTGCCCTAATTGTGTTTGATTTCTGCTGAACTGTGCCCTAATTGTGTTTGATTTCTGCTGAACTGTTCCCTAATTGTGTTTGATTTCTGCTGAAATTGTGCCCTAATTGCGTTTGATATCTGCTGAAAATGTGCCCAAATTGCGTTTGATTTCTGCTGAAATGTGGCCCTAATTGCGTTTGATTTCTGCTGAAAATGTGCCATAATTGCATTTGATTTCTGCTGAAAATGTGCCCAAATTGCGTTTGATTTCTGCTGAAAATGTGCCCTAATTTCGTTTGATTTCTGCTGAAAATGTGCCCAAATTGCGTTTGATTTCTGCTGAAAATGTGCCCTAATTTCGTTTGATTTCTGCTGAAAATGTGCCATAATTGCGTTTGATTTCTGCTGAAAATGTGCCCAAATTGCGTTTGATTTCTGCTGAAATGTGGCCCAAATTGCGTTTGATTTCTGCTGAAAATGTGCCCAAATTGCGTTTGATTTCTGCTGAAAATGTGCCCTAATTTCGTTTGATTTCTGCTGAAAATGTGCCCAAATTGCGTTTGATTTCTGCTGAAATGTGGCCCTAATTGCGTTTGATTTCTGCTGAAAATGTGCCATAATTGCGTTTGATTTCTGCTGAAATGTGGCCCTAATTGCGTTTGATTTCTGCTGAAAATGTGCCATAATTGCGTTTGATTTCTGCTGAAAATGTGCCCAAATTGCGTTTGATTTCTGCTGAAATGTGGCCCAAATTGCGTTTGATTTCTGCTGAAAATGTGCCCAAATTGCGTTTCATCTCTGCTGAAATGTGGCCCAAATTGCGTTTGATTTCTGCTGAAATGTGGCCCAAATTCTGTTTGTTTTCTGCTGAAATGTTGCACAAATTGCGTTTTTATTTTCTGGTGTCTGGGGTAACTGTTGCTGCATTTATTATTTAATGGTCATAGTTGGCTATATTTGCTGTGCTACGGTTAAGCCCCGCCCATACAATGGCTATCATTCATGAACAGGCTGTCGGTAAAGAGAATCAGTGCGGGGAAAACACCGCTGGCGGATTTTTAGACTTCTGGGTGGGCATTCATAAAGATGTATCCGTGTGCGGAAGCAGTGCGGAGATTCCCCGAGCTAAGCTGGCGGTAGACAGGCGGTAGGCTTGCGGAGACACGGAAGCTGCCGAGTTGATACATTTCTCCGTGTTCCGCTCTGCTGCAGCTGCCTGGGAGGTCTGTGTGTCTCCATTCATTTACATTGATATCGCCACATCAGAGGGAGCGGAACTTCCCGACCTCACACCGCTTGCGGTGATCTTTATGAATGAACATTTTGCTACATTTGTACCGATAATCATCGCACAAGGCGGTGATTTATCACTCTGCTCGGTAGTGTCATTTTTCCATGCGGAAAGAGGTTTTATGAATGCTGACTTTGCAGAGTGGTCGGTAAAGTCAGCTGTTTTAAGCATTTCCGCATGCAGAAATGCTTTATGAATGATAGCCCAAGTCATGGCCAAATCCATGTTTCGGCGCGCCTCAATCACCCCCACATCCATTTTCCCCGCAAACAGCCCCGCCCCAATCCGCCCTCCAGCTCCACCTACATGTCATGGCCACGCCCACTTATTTGGGATAGCCACGCCCATTTTTCGCCACGGCGCGCGAACTTCCTACAGTCCGTTTGGGGCCACAAAAACCTTAGCTGCACCCCTGGTCTGAGGCGGCGACAGGTAGAGTCAGCAGACACTTAGGCAGGGGTTTATGTAATAAATAATAATATGTAGATGCTGACCCTGGGTGGGATTGAACCCTGGTCTCTCACAATCGGGGCAATGCTCTTAATCAATATGCTATAGCTCACACACGGTCTGGATGTTTTGCTGGTTAGTACTGGTTACTCAGTTGACATGAATTGCCACCCGTGTCCGCTGATCTCTCTCTCAGCTGATACTTAAACAAGATTAATGCCTGTGCATGTGGCCGGCCACTGATTGGATGCTGTCAGTATTTAAACCTTGCTGTGACAGTTGCATGTTACCTGTTATAGCTCTAGCTTGCTGGGTGATCTATTTACCTGCTGTTATTATATTGGATTATCTGCATTCTGACCTCTGCTCCTTTACTGGACCTCCCTTGTCTGCTGCCTGAACCGACCAATTGCTTGGATTATCATTACGACTGTTTGCTGCATGGCTTGACCTCAGATACGTTCTTTGACCTCTCTCCTGCCTAGCCCTCCTGTACTGCAACATCTCTGTTTACCCATGTATGACCCTGGACTGTTGCTGGACTTTGCTACTCTGTATTCTTGTTTAGGCCTGGAAGTTTATTTGCTCACCCTGCATTCAGCTCCAATACCTTGCACACTAAAAGCCTGGGTGTAACCAAAGTCGGGTATGTGTTGTCTTCTCACCTCTCGTTTAAGCGGGGACCTGCCACATAGGGTGAAGCATGTGGAGGTAGATTGGGGCATTGGAGCTGATTCATGAGTGGATATTCCTACAGGCCTGACAATGGGAATAAAGTTTAGAGTCAATTATACACATTTTTCAGTTGAAAAAATACATATATGAAGGGACAAATAAGGGAGAAAGAGGGACAGAGGGACAGGGTTCCCAAAGAGGGACTGTCCCTCCAATTGAGGGACAGTTGGGAGCTACAGTATGTCTCTTATAGTAAACTCTGTCTCCGGGTCCTGACCATGCGCCTGTATGAATACAACATATGACCAATCCTGATATAGTTGACAACTTGGCCAGGTCCCTTGAAGTTTACTATGAGTGGAGTCTACCAATGGCGTAGCTAAGAAGCCGTAAGCCCCAGTACAAGTTTAGCATTGGGGCCCCCAAGCATACAATAACAATTGATACAACACACCAAAACCAATCAAGGTCAAACGCAGTGTCAGAGGTGCAAGCAGGGGGATGGGAAATGGTGTGTTAATGATCACTGGTATTCAAATCAAATATACAAGTGAATATTATCAGCCCAGGAACAATAAAGAGCTAGTACTGTGTTTGAGGGGTGGGCCCCTCTAGCCCAAGGGCCCCGATGCTGTCACTGCATCTGTACCCCCATTGCTATGGCACTGGATTCTACTGTATACTGCTGGCATAAACCGTGTTATACAACAATACACACGTGTGCATAATGCAAACTACTCAAAATGTGTAACGCGCCTTACACAGTTTACGTAATTCCTGGGAATTTACAAAAACTACTGCAAGTTATGCATTTAATTTTAAGTGACTTCTGCTTAAAAAAGTTTTTTTTTAAAAAATTGCATTTTTTTTTTTTTTTTTACAAAATGAGGAAAACACCTGCTGCACCAATTCATAGAACCACTACTCTACCCTTGTGACCGACGGCAGCCTGATTACTCCCAGCTCTCCCTCATGGCTGTGTGTCCGGGAGTGTCCGGGGCATGCGCAGTTACAACTGCCCACAAAACTCTTGGCCGCAGCTGCTTCCCACAGCCATTTGGGAAGGAAGGCTTGCAAAGCTGAGGGGCCATGTAGTTTATGGGGACACTAAAGAACCCCAGGTATGACCACCTCATAAATGTTGACTCATTTCAGGTACCCTTTAGGATGAACCACCTATGTGGTGCGTGACTCTGCACTAGTCAGGCTGAAGGGGCACTCTCTGGTAGAATTCATCCACATATAGACATTTGTGGTCAGAATATTTTTTTAGTATTTTCCCACAGAACCCAGGCAAAGGCCTTTGATACCCAATGAGTAACAATTTTTTTTTTATCAACTCAAGTGTGTTGGATCACGTATGTCCACAATTCTCAAGCTCAGATAAGCTCAGAGAATTAGGTCAAAAGGATTAAATAAGTTTTATACATACCTGGAGCTTTCTTTACCCCCCTTCACGCTGATCCATCCTCCTCCGTCACTTTGTTCCTCCGCGAACCACGGAAGTTCGCCGGGAACCGTTCGGGCCATCTCTATCGGCCTAATGAGGACGTTGTCTGATATGCTAGCTGTACAAAATGTGCACATTTTTCTTCATTTCCGTGTGAATATTAGCATGTAATTTATCACATGTAAAACGTTGGTTAAACTTGATGAACGGATGTCTTTAGTCAACCAAACTAACTACCTAACACAAGCCTGTAGTGAAAATGGAGCCCTACTTAAAGGGAGTCCGAGCAGTGCAGAAACTATTACACAGGGCGACTTTTGCTGCTGAATGGAGCTGCTGACTTTGAGAAAAAGTCGCCCTGTGTAATACAATATAACTATGGAAAGATGGATATCATTTTAAAGCTCTCTTTCTGGCGACACCTAAATCGCTGCCCTACGCCTTTTAGTTTTTTCTATTTTCGCGATCGAAATCGTGGCTGTGGCAATTTCGATCGCGAAAATAGCGAAAACTAAAAGGCGTAGGGCGGCGATTTATATATCATTGGAAAGAGGAGAAAGAGAGCTTTAAAATAATATGCATCTTTCCATAGTTTCTGCACTGCTCGGAGTCCCTTTAAAGGACCTCTGTCGCAAAAATCTTAAAATGTAAAATCGATGTAAACATACAAATAAGAAATACGTTTCTTCCAGAGTAAAATGAGCCATAAATCACGTTTCTCCTATGTTGCTGTCACTTACAGTAAGTAGTAGAAATCTGACATTACCAATAGATTTTGGACTAGCCCATCTTCTCATGGGGGGATTCTCAGGGTTTTCTTTATTTGTAAAAGCACAAAGTGAATGCATGTTGCTCTGTCCAACTGTCAAAGAAGTGTACGGTGAGCAGAGAGGCTGGCCAGCATCTTTGTATAAATCTTTTTAAGGGAATGTCTTTATAAAGAATAAAGGCCATGCTGAGAATCCCCCATGAAGAGATGTCAGATTTCTACTACCTACTATAAGCATACCGCCCAACATTTTGAGATGAGAAAGAGGGACACTTAAGCCACACCCCTGATCATGCCCCCGCCACACCCCTAGTCACGCATACCATAAAGATTTCATAAGAAAAATATGTTGTTTTATAATTCAAACCACACAGCTTTTTTCTATCCTGGTTCATTTTCCTTCATATTAACATTTTAAAATTAGTAATATATCAATTTAAAGGATGGGAATAAAGTTTAGAGTCAATTAAACACATTTTAGTAGACAAATATATATATATTTACATAGAAAGAGGGACAACTGAGGAGAAAAAGAGGGACAGGGCTCCCAAAGAGGGACTGTCCCTCCGAAAAAGGGACAGTTGTGAGCTATGCTGTAAGTGACAGCAACATAGGAGAGAAGTAATGTATGGCTCATTTTACTCTGGAAGAAAAGTACTTCTTGTTTGTATGTGTTTTAAATTTTAATATTTTCGCGACAGTCCCTCTTTAAAGTGGGCCTGAACTCTTGCACAGGACAGAAGGAAAACATAGAGAAATGCACCCTGCATGTATTTAGAGAGTTTAGCCTGTCTAACGCCCCTTCATCTGTGACTATTCGCAAGTTGTAATTCGATCTGTCTCCTATGTCAGCTGACTGCCACGGCAGAGAGCTAGTTGGTAAACACAGGATGCTAACAATAGGTTTGCTTCCATGAAAGCAGGAAGTAGACACGCTGCAGATTTATTGCAGGATTTGTATCCGCTGTAACAAAGAAATGTTTTTCTTTAAAGGTTATTAAGCTGTTGTGTATCTATTAGAGCAGAGAGGACGTTCTAAGTTCAGGTCCGCTTTAACTGGTATATCTAATTGTATCCTATGGAGAGAATTTGCTCAGCACAGGAAGAGGAAGTGAAAGTGTTTCTGGCTGGCCTATATTACATTATCAGTGTTTGTCTGGAGAATGTGACTGGATCCTCTCATTTAGAAGTGTGGCTCACATAAATAAGCTAATCTTCCCTTCTCTGTGGTGGTGAATTCTTGGAACTTAGCATAACATCCAAGTCTTGTTGGTGAAGCGGCCTTGCGGAGAACAAAAAACACAGTGACCGTGAAACGTGGCAATCAATTTGTCCTGACTGAGGACAGCAGAAATGTAATTTCAATGAAATTCAAATTCATGTTCTCAGTAAAGCAGAGGGGAGTTTATAAATACATATGTGGAGCAAGGACAGACTGGGAGTTAAAGGGGGTTTCTGCTCTGTCCAGACATTAATAAAGTAATAAACCACGGTAATAAACCATGAAAACCCACACTTCAGGCATAGAAGGTTTTTAGAACCACTTTTCATATTTTTAAATTCTTCTTGGGCCCTGTATAGAAAACCTTTTATTCACTTAACTTTCTTGACTACAAAAATGACATTTTCCAGCAGGTCTAGAGGTAGCTGAAGTGCATACATGAAAAAAAGGGCTCAGAAGATTACAGCTAGTAAAATATTGCTAAAATTAGAGCTATTTTATTATTTAGTAAAATATCGGTAATATTTACCGATATTTTACTACGGCTAAACCTAACCCTACTGTCATTTAGAACCCTTCCCTGGTGGTGCCTGACCCTAACCCCTCCCCCTGGTGGTGCCTAACCCTAAGACCCCCCTCCCCGATGGTGCCTAACTATACCCCCCCTGGTGGTGCCTAACTATAACCCTACCCCCTCGGTGGTGCCTAAACCTAATTCCCCCTCCTAAAGCTATCCCCCCTCTACCGCAAAGCAGCGATATGCGGCTATGAAGGTATTAGAGGCAGGAGGGGGAATTTCGGTGAACAGGCTCGCGGAATACAAAAACTGGCTTGTGGATAACCGAATTGCAGCATTGCATAGCGGGCCCCCGAAATTTTCCTTCATAGCTGCATATCGCGGCTACTCTAAAAACCACTATTTGCGGCAAGAAGGTAAAATTCGTCATCATGAGGCGCCTGCTAGTGGCCGTCGCCGTGTGCAATGCCGCAAAATGCAGATTTTTTAAAATGCGCCTACGGCGGCACCATTTTTCCGAAAGGGCTCCTGCGCCATTTTTTCCCTAAAAAGTAGTGAAATTCTACTTTGGGCTTTGCGATGGTAGTTTTGTCTAGTTTTAGTGGTTTCCGACTGATCCTCCATCCCTCAGGCCCTGTTCACATTAGGCCACTTTCTATACATCGCATTTCCCCCTTTGAGTCCTGTGGGAGTAAAGCCCTTTGCAAGTTTTGTAGTTGATTCCATGGGCCTCACTAGAAATCACTGGGCCCCCCTGCAAAATTTTGGAAGGGCTCCCCCTTCCTCGCATTTTGCACAGTAAAAACCAATGTTATTCAATTGGCTAGTGCACACTTTAATGTGTTTTCCCCATGCAGATAAAAACAGACAGCAGTGAAGCACTGCACACATGGGGCTTGATTCACTAAGCCGTGATAACTCAAATATCACACCTTATGAAAAGATATCACACCTTATGAAAAGATATCACACCTTACGAAAAGATATCACACCTTATCAAAAATGAACATGTCTTACTAGAGTAGCATAGCAAGCGCTACAAACCCACAGGGGCTCAGGGCAGGACTAGTGCCATTGCCAATTAGCAGGCATAAGTTCGTAGCACTCGCTATGCTACTCTGATAAGGCGTGTTCACTTTGATAAGGTGTGATATCTTTTCATATGGTGTGATATCTTTGATAAGGTGTGCTATTTGAGTTATCACGGTTTAGTGAATCAAGCCCATGGTGTGCAGAAAATGCACACAGAAAACCGGCAGACAAGTGTGCTCCCAGCCTCAGTTTATTACACTCACTCTGTCCTCCTCTGATGGAGCAGAACTGGCTCTGTAAACTTCTCCAGTATCACTACAGTACACAGCACTTGGGGAGGGGTAGAGAGGTTGGGGGCAGGGCGCTGTACACAAGAGCTTGCTTCACACTGAATAGGGACTGTCTACAAATCTTTGTCTACAAAACTTTGGGCTTGATTCACAAAGCGGTGCTAACCTACTTAGCACTCCTAAAGACTTTTGGGCGTGATAACCATTGCACTAAGTAGGTTAGCACCGTTTTGAGGAATAAACTCGAGCGCAAAGTCCCACGTGCAAAGTTTTGCACGCGCAAAGTCCAGTGCACGCGGAAAGTCGCATAGGGTTTAATGGGCGCAGCGTGCCCACCGCGCTGTGCGATTGCACGCGCAAAACTTTGCGTGAGGGACTTTGCTCGCGAGTTTATTTTATCATGCCTAAACTGAGTTTAGGTGTGATAATGGGTTTTTCACCAGCGTGCTAACTGTTAGCACGCTTTAGTGAATCAAGCCCTTTGTATGATTCCTTATCAGTGGCTGAGCAGATGCAGTCATTAGAACAATTGTGCAGAGAGCAGAAAGCTTTTTCTCTCTGTGCCATTAGTTGTCAGTTTCTTTAGGAGAGGGAAAATAATCTTCCCCCAGGGGCACCTGTGGCTTCTGGGCCCCCCTGTGGCTGCATCCCTTGCAGGGTTTTTTGTTAAGCCCCTGGTTGATTCTAATGCTCTGAGGTGAGAGCGATAGCTTCTATACCGCTTTAATAAGGGAGCTGAGGTATCAGCAAATATTGAAATCTCTGATCCATGTATCCAGAAAGACGTTATTGCCTGGGGCAATGTATGCAGGTCCAATATACTGATGAAACTTTTCAAAGCACAACGTCATTTCTGTGACTTCGATGCGTTCTTGGGAAGATCTTTGTGTAATGCACACAAGGGCTAAATCTGCCGATGCTCCCGCGGGCGTCTCCTGCGGGCGGCCCTCCGGCGTATGCAACCGCCACATCTCCGTGCGCTGCTTTCACAAGACAGGCCTGCAGCTATCACACTTCCATCCATGCCTCTAATTGGAACCATCTTGCGGCTGACGTACAGAAGCCTAATCCGTCCTGACTCAAGGAAGAATAGAGCCTTCCCCCACAATGGAGGCATGTGTCAGCTATTTAAAAAGTACGGAATGTTTCCATTGAGGAGGGAACAGTGGTGCTCACGGCTGACTACGACTTTTTTAATGCAATTTACCGTATAGAGCCATTTCCCTGACTATAGGATAAATCTGCCCTGCTGTCACTGCAGAGCTGGATCCTATTACTGATACTTCAGCACAGCTTTCATTTGTTCTTTTGCTTTTGCTGTGTTTAAAGAAAATCTTTTATGGCCTTTGTGAGGGTTTTCATTTTTTAGTATGTGCAGAAGAAGTGATGAATACAGCATAGAACTGTAACTTTCTTCTTTTTTTTCCTTCAGCTGTACCATAAAAGATATTAAACAAACCTGTAAAAGGAAAAATAGTTAGATACTTACCTAAGCATTTTGAAGCCTCTATAAGATCGAGAGGCTTGCCATGTCCTCATTGATGGAGCAGAGTGGTCTGTACACACAGATAGGAACCCGGTATAACAAGTTACAATTCTTTACTGAAAAAAAAAAAACCATGCAGAGAGATATCATCAGGGGGCAGGGGCGTAACTAGAAATCCCCGGGCCCCCCTGCAAAAATAAATTAGGGACCGCTCAGGGACATTTTGGGGGGCTGGAGGGGTCGCAACATAAGAGGAGAGCGTGGCCGCAGATCGGTGGGGAGGGGAGACATCCCCCCCCCCCCTCACCTTGGGCTCTCCTCTCAGCGCTCCCTTCCTGCAATCTTTAGTGACAGCGGGCGGCGGCAGGCAGGTCACATACCTCCTTCGCCCCGGAGGTCTCCGATGTCTAAGAGCTTCATGCTACTTCCTGTTTACACAGGAAGTAACATGAAGCACTTACTGATCGGAGGCGAAGGAGGTATGTAACCTGCCTGCAGCCACCCGCCCACTGTCACTAAAGATTGCAGGAAGGGAGCACTGAGAGGAGAGCCCAAGGTGAGGGAGGGGAATGTCCCCCCTCCCCACCGATCTGCGGCCACGCTCTCCTCTTATGTTGCGACCCCTCCTGCCTCCCAAAAAGTCCCTGAGCGGGCCCTAGGGGGGCCTCAGCTACAACCCCCCCCCCCCCCGTGGGGCAAGGGGTCGCTTACTGCAGCTTACTTAGACCACAGAGGAACCACAGGAGGTTTTCTCCGGCCCTGCTGGGCCGATTTTCTTAATTTTTTTTTTGCTGGACGCAGCTAGCACTTTGCTAGCTGCGCCAGCACACTGATCGCCGCCGCCCCGCGCCCGTTCGCCGCTATACGTTGCGGCGCACGGGCCCCCCCCCAGACCCCGTGCGCTGCCTGGCCAATCAGTGCCAGGCAGCGCCGAGGGGTGGATCGGGTCTCCCAGTGACGTCATCCCGCCCCGTCGCCATGGCGACGGGGGAAGCCCTCCAGGAAATCCCGTCCTTTGAACGGGATTTCCTGATCGGAGATCGCCGAAGGCGATCGAAGCGGGCGGGGGGATGCCGCTGAGCAGCGGCTATCATGTAGCGAGCCCTGGGCTCGCTACATGATTTAAAACAAAAAAAAACAAAAAAAAAAAACTGCCGCGCTGCCTCCTGGCGGAATTTTTCATACTGCCAGGAGGGTTAATGTTTTATTGGCTCAACTGAGTGAGTTTAGTCAGTGTGAAAGCCTGTAAGTATTACAGGTGGTTAAGCAGGACTGGCGCTGCCATTAGGCAAGGGGGGAAATTGCCCAGGGCCCCTGACTGCTACCGGCCCCCACACCATCTGACCCTCTAGGTGGTAGATGGCAGCCTGAACTCTTGCTGCCTGTATTTGTATGGCCTCCGCTGCTCTCCACAGCTTTGTGGGAAAAAATGGCTGAATTGTCCAAAGCACCACATTGAAGGCCTCCCGTTCACAGGCTGTGGCAACTATTCGAGTCCTTGGCTTCACTGCCTGTATTGTGCAGCAATTTTTTTTTCTGCCAGAGACCTCCTGGACTTCTCCTGTCCCACAGGCTGCCACTATGGATCGCCACGGAGGCTCCTTCTTTTTGCAGAGATGACCTATTGCCCCAAGCCTGATCTGCACAAGTGGGTGTGAGTCGTTACATAGAGGGGTGCTCTGATTCCTGACCCCCTCCTCCTCAGGACTCAGGAAGAGCAGTTTGGGGGAGACCACCCGGGGGAAGGGGGCTGGGTTGTAGGCCCAGGGGATGACTTTGTATGGGGTGGCAGGGGGCCCTCAGGTTTCCTTTGCACTGTGGCCCTCATACCTCTTAAACCAACCCTGGGTGTAAGACAGAGAAGGTTATACAAGTGTACGTGCTTTTACAGCTGAACACATCGTTGTTAGTTTAGTCAACATTAGAGCTTTGCAGGTCCACAACAAATGTATTGTAATGATATTTATGCTGCAGCACGTGGATTCAATCACTTCGGCCCATCACAGCATCCTAATTTAGTTACACTAATCACACGGCACACTGTTTGTGCTGCAACAGGTGGACAAGTTAGATGAACTCGTTTGGGCGCAAAGCATATGTATCCCACAAGTTCATTCCACAGCTGAAGTCCAAGTACATCCTTCAACCAGAGCATTTCTTTAGAAAGTTTGCACTTTTACTGGAAAGTTTGTGGGCAACAATCGTCCATAAATTCTGTCAGTGGCAAGCACTGAGGAACTCACAACCCTTGGTTCCCCTTGGCCAGCCAGCAAGATGTCATCAGTCATTACATATGAGATGGCAAATCATCGATCACGCAACATGTAAAGCTAAGGTGTGCTTGCATGAACTAATGCCACTAGAAACACACACAAACTGCTTAACTCCTGCCTCTTGCAAGCTTTGTCAGGTGACACGGCAGTTGACACATTGGCCTCAATTCACTAAGCTTTATCAAACATTTTATCAAACCTTTGATAATTTACCTCATGGGTAAAATCTAATTTTGAATTCACTAAGGTGTTATATATTTGTTTAAATGTTTTATCGATTAAATGTTCAATAAATCTATAACACCTTAGTGAATTCAAAATTAGATTTTACCCATGAGGTAAATTATCAAACGTTTGATAAAGTGTTTGATAAAGCTTAGTGAATTGAGGCCAATGTGGTTTTTAGTCTTCTATACTGGTTCTGGAGCATTACCCCATTATCCCTAATGCTCATGCATGTTTCTTAAAGGGATACTGTAGGGGGGTCGGGGGAAAATGAGCTGAACTTACCCGGGGCTTCTAATGGTCCCCCGCAGACATCCTGTGTTGGTGCAGCCACTCCCCGATGCTCCGGCCCCGCCTCCGGTTCACTTCTGGAATTTCTGACTTTAAAGGGATACTGTAGGGGGTCGGGGGAAAATGAGCTGAACTTACCCGGGGCTTCTAATGGTCCCCCGCAGACATCCTGTGCCCACGCAGCCGCTCACCGATGCTCCGGCCCCACCTCCGGTTCACTTCTGGAATTTCTGACTTTAAAGTCAGAAAACCACTGCGCCTGCGTTGCCGTGTCCTCGATCCCGTTGTTGTCATCAAGAGCGCACAGCGCAGGCCCAGTATGGTCTGTGTCTGCGCAGTACACTCCTGGTGACATCAGCGGGAGCGAGGACACGGCAACGCAGGCGCAGTGGTTTTCTGACTTTAAAGTCAGAAATTCCAGAAGTGAACCGGAGGCGGGGCCGGAGCATTGGGGAGTGGCTGCGCCAACACAGGATGTCTGCGGGGGACCATTAGAAGCCCCGGGTAAGTTCAGCTCAGTTTCCCCCGACCCCCCTACAGTATCCCTTTAAAGTCAGAAAACCACTCCGCCTGCGTTGCCGTGTCCTCGATCCCGCTGATGGCACCAGGAGCATACTGCGCAGTCACAGACCATACTGGGCTCCTGCTATACACTCCTGGTGACATTGGCGGGAGCGAGGACACAGCAACGCAGGCGCAGTGGTTTTCTGACTTTAAAGTCAGAAATTCCAGAAGTGAACTGGAGGCGGGGCCGGAGCATTGGTGAGTGGCTGCGCCAACACAGGATGTCTGCGAGGGACCATTAGAAGCCCCGGGTAAGTTCAGCTCATTTTCCTCTGACCCCCTACAGTATCCCTTTAAAGGACTACTGTAGGGGAAAAAGAGTTGAACTTACCTGGGGCTTCTAATGGTCCCCCACAGATGCCCTGTGCCTGCACTGCCACTCACCGATGCTCCTGTCCCCGCCTCCGGTTCACTTCTGCAATTTCAGACTTTAAAGTCGGAAAACCACTGCGCCTAAGCGGCCGTGTCCTCGCTCCCGCTGACGTCACCAGGAGCGCACTGCGCAGGCGCAGACTGTACTGAGCCTGCGCAATACACTCCCGGTGACGTCAGCCGATGCGAAGGTGCAAGTGCGCAGACGCAGTGGTTTTCCGACTTTTAAGTCGGAGATTCCAGAAGTGAACCGTAGGCGGGGGCTGAAGCATCGATGAGTGGCTACGCGGGCACAGGGCGTCTGCGGGGGACCATTAGAAGCCCCATGTAAGTTCAACTCTTTTCCCCCTACCCCCCTACAGTACCCCTGTACTACTAGTCCTGTCTGTGCACAAGTGGCTTCATGCTACTGCATAGGCGTGGCCAGGACTCATGCAGAGGCAGTGCAGCCGCACTCGTACACGGAGGGGAGCGTGGTTGCAGAGAAGAAAAAGAGGGTTCTGGCCAGCAGAGGAGGAGGAACGGGACATGGAGTAAGTAGAAATCATGGGTACCCTCAGTACCCTGCCCGCCGCTGCCCGGACACTCATTAAGCTGGAGGGGAGCGCAGAGGGGAGAGCCCCAAAGTGAGGAGGGGGGGACCGTCTGCCCTCCCCGCCAACTGTGGGCATGGCTTTCCCCTCATGCTGCGACCCCTCCAGCCCCCCAAAACGGCCCCAAGCGGGCCCCGGGGGGGGGGGGGGGGGGCAGGGGTTGCATCCCCTATTGTTACGCCAGTGATCTGGAATCTTCATACCCATAACAAAGGAAGGGCCAGTGCACACCAAAAAGCGCCAGCATAATCACAAATGCTCAGCACTTTTTGAAGTGATTTTTCAGAGCAATTCTAGGCATGTGCCTAGCAATTTTCTAATCCTGCCTAGCGATTTTTGGAGCGTTTTGGTGTAGCGCTTTTTATATTTTGTTACAGTAGGGCTGGAAGTGAACAGCTTCTGTAACAAAAACGCTTGGAAAGTAGTTCTGTTCTAGCGCTTTTCAGAGCGATTTTCCACTTTCCTATACCTAAAATTGAGGCTGAATCGCCCCAGAAAAGCGCATCTCTCTGGTGTGATTTATCCCATTCCAAAACATTAACCAATCGCTTTTCAAAGCGCTAGCGTTTTTAAAAGTGTTTAGAAGCGCTCTTGGTGTGTACCAGCCTGTAGCCACAAAAACACTTGATCTGAAGGATGGACACCTTTATTGGAGGAAGGGAAGTTCAGTAGTTGGGGCCCCCCACAGCTCTGCCCCGCCCAACATCCCCCTCCCCGAGCTTGCTTACAACCCTGATTGGGGAGCAGGGGCAAACTCAGGATTTTCAGGGGGGGGGGGGGGGGGGGGGGATTCCTGAAAGGTTTCCCTCAGCCACGCACAATACAGTATAATAATATGGTAGCACATCATGCCGGGTACATATAATGCAAATTCCCATCCGACTGACAGCATCTGACAATTATTTCCTACATGTCTAATCTGCTCCCGATCGACAACACGATCGATCAGGAGCAGTTTGGATGCAGATAATAGTGAGGACAGCCGACATTGCTATTGAAGGGGCAAGTGAAACATTCACACAGCAGGGCACAGGGCTAAGCTCATACCTGACTCTGTTAAGTTCCCCAGAGCTGCTTTATACTCTGTACACATGCTGCTGCTCCATCCAAAGTCAGCTGTAGCCGGGAAAGAAAGGGGGCAGCGCGGTGAGCTGCAGGATGCCTGCAAATATTCTTGTGTCTCAACTTGTGCCGGTCCCCAGACACTGTACTGGCCCTGGTCTGAGGGGGGATTCTGGGCAGCTGTAATCCCCCCCCTGCGTTTGCCTATGGGGAGCATACAGAGCCTTCCTTTTACTGACGTATTTATCTTTTTACTTCAGATTTGCAGAGAAATGCCTGGTTGAAGGCCATGCTTGGATGTTATACTGTAGAATGAAGAAGTAAGACTCTTGCCCTTTGCCCCTAAGTGTATCTAACTAGTCCGCCTGCTGCAGTAGAAGCAGTGTACGGTGTGCTTAGTGTAACTAAATGACAGTTGATTTAGAGCTTCAGTGATTAAATAATGTGGTGCTCAGGGTCTGCAAGCTCTGACATTGACTAGACTAATGATGGTGTGTTTACCCCTGACGGCAGGCTTACGCTTGCCCTATTTTGACCTATATAAGTTGTAACTGTTGCGAGTATGTTGATGAGCTGAACTGTGTGCAAGACGAATACCATAAAGATAAAGTTGCCATAGTTCTGCAAGCTCTATTTCTAACCAAATAAACTGTGTGGTGATCCCTAACAACGTGATTGGCTTTGTGTCCTTCTGCCAACACTGCGGTGGTGAAGAGGCCTGACAATACACCACTTTAAAGCAAACCTGAAGTGAAAGTAAATTGAAGAGAAAACTAATTGTATCTATTCTTCATTTCCTAAATAGGATTTTCCTACAGCCCCATAGTTTTAGTTTGTATTTTTATTTTATTTTGTATGGTTTAAAATCTACCTTTAGGCTTTTGACTGTCTCAGGTACATTCGACAGATTTTTAATGTTCTTCAGCTCCCACACAGACAAATCTTGAACTAATAAACTTTTTATTTTTTCCATGCACTCAGATGTGTTTTCCTCCGCCACACAGAGTTTAACAACCTTACTTAGTTATCAGTGATAATTATGCTACAACCCCACTGCAGGGAAACTGTTATTTACAGCCCTGAATTCTCAAGCCGTAAAGTGAAACTCCAACCAAGAATTTAACTTTATCCCAATCAGTAGCTGATATCCCCTTTTACATGAGAAATCTATTGCTTTTCACAAACAGACCATCAGGGAGCGCTGTATGGCTGATATTGTGGTGAAACCCCTCCCACAAGAAGCTCTGAAGACCGCGGTACTTTTGACAGTTTGCCACAATGTAACAAGGTTCACAGACAGGAAATAGCTGTTTACAGCTGTCTCCAACGGCCAAAACAGCTAGCAGCAGCTACATAACCTGCCCACAGTAAAAATGTCACCATGTAATAAATGTGAGAATGTAAATCAGGGAGAGGAAAGATTTTACAATGAGCAAACACTGACTAAGTCATTTATACATAATTATTGTAAAAATTAAGCACTTTTTTATTACACTATTTTCACTGGAGTTCCTCTTTAAGGTGACCACACACCATACAATTAAAAGATCAAAATTTTCACCAATTTGATTGTTTTGATCGGTTTTCCCGAAAAATCGAGAGCTTTTCTTTTTTTTTCGATCAATAAATCTGAACAAATTTCCTGTTCTTTAAATTTTTTTTATTTTTGGACACGTTGGAAATTTCAGACCAACTTTATCAAGAATTGTATGGTGTGTGATGGATTGTCAATTCCTTGATGTACAGTTCTAATTAATTACATTGGTCAGATTTTTGAATTGTTACAATCAGTCAGAAAAATGTATTGCTATTCTTGAGTTGAACAGATATTTAAAAAATTGTACGGTGTGTGACCACCTTTATAGTGAGAATAAAAAAAAAAAAAAGAAGCACAGTCTACGTCTACCGTAAGTATTGGGACTGCAAATACACATGTAAATCTCATCCTTATACATAATTAAATATTCCAGTTGGTGGAACAGTGCATATATAAATTGTTACAGAAAAGACAGACATGCAGTGAGGAAGATTGCAGAACTGTATGAATATAAGAGGAAGTTGAAAAAAGAGACCTGTTATGTTTGCCAGCAGTAAGCATTGAATCTAAAAACCGTAGAAGGAATGGTGCTTTACCAGAATATAAAACTTGGGGAGAAAAGGAGGTGCGTCTTATTTTGCAAAGATACAGAATTTTGCCATGCAGAGTGCGCAGGGGAGCTACAGGTATGCTATACCTGCTCCTGGTGCGGCAATCCTCTCACTCTGGCTCCAGGACCTGCAGCCTCCGCGATCCTCTCCTCCTGCAGTGCGCTCCAGCGGTAGGCAGGGACGCCGACCAGAACAGCGGGGTCCGCCATGCAGCTTCCTCCATACACGCTGATCCTAGCAGCGCGTGTGTGGCGGGTCATGCATGACGTCATGGTGCGCCGCTAGGATCAGAGAGTATGGAAGGAGCAGTATGGAGCTTAGTTGGTAGTGCAGCAGGCTTAAGTGTAGTGTAGTGTGTAGGGTAATTGGCAGGGGCTACAGGTATTAGTGTAGTGTAGCTGGGCAGTGTAGTATAGATAGAGTAGCTTAGAGACAGTTTTAGGGGGAAAAGGGTCTATAAGATGCCCTTGCACTATAGACGCACCTAGGTTTATTTTATTTATTTTTGTCCTCTAAACCTAGGTGCATTTTATATGCCGGAGCGTCATATCCCAAAAAATACAGTAAGCCCCTGGTTATGAAAAAACAAAAACAAAGAAAATCAAGGCGGCTGAATGCTGCCTGATATACAGTATATAAGGCTTAGTCCACTCTCGGGTGCTTTTTGCCTGCGATTCCCGCTTTGCTGATTGCCGGTGATGCTGCACAAGTAATCCTATAGGATTACTCACACTGCAGAGAGTGTGGCGTATTTGCATTTTCCGACGATTGAAAACGTGCTGCATGTAGCGATTGCATCGCGATTCTCATTGACTAGAATGAGAATCGCAAAACTCAATCGCTAGCTGATACAAGATCAGGTGCTCAGCCAGGCAATTTGTATTGTTTAACCACTTCCCGACCACCGTATTGACAAATGGCGGCCGGGAAGTGGACCCCGCAAGGACCGCCATATAGACAAATGGCGGCGGTCCTTGTAGGGGTATGGGCGGAGCGATCGCGTCATCCGTGACGCGATCCTCCGCCTCCGCATGGCGCCGCTCACCCGCCGCAACATCCCGCCGGCCATACGGAAGCGCCGGCGGGATGTTAACCCGACGATCGCCGCATACAAAGTGTATAATACACTTTGTAATGTTTACAAAGTGTATTATACAGGCTGTCTCCTGCTCTGGTGGTCCCAGTGTCCGAGGGACCACCAGGGCAGGCTGCAGCCACCCTAGTCTGCACCAAGCACACTGATTTCCCCCCCCCTGCCCCAGATCGCCCACAGCACCCATCAGACCCCCCCCTGCCCACCCCCCAGACCCCTGTTTGCACCCAATCACCCCCCTAATCACCCATCAATCACTCCCTGTCACTATCTGTCAATGCTACTTTTTTTTTATCCCCCCCCCTGCCCCCTGCTACCTCCTGATCACCCCCCCACCCCTCAGATTCTCCCCAGACCCCCCCCCCCAGACCTCCCCCCCCATGTACTGTATGCATCTATCCCCCCTGATCACCTGTCAATCACCTGTCAATCACCCATCAATCACCCCCTGTCACTGCCATCCATCAATCACCCCCTGTCACTGCCACCCATCAATCAGCCCCTAACCTGCCCCTTGCGGGCAAACTGATCACCCACCCACACCAATAGATCGCCCGCAGATCCGACATCAGATCACCACCCAAGCGCAGTGTTTACATCTATTCTCTCCTCTAAGCACCCACTAATTACCCATCAATCACCCCCTATCACCACCTGTCACTGTTACCCATCAGATCAGACCCTAATCTGCCCCTTGCGGGCACCCAATCACCCGCCTACACGCTCAGATTGCCCTCAGACCCCCCCTTATCAATTCGCCAGGGCATTATTTACATCTGTCCTTCCCTGTAATAACCCACTGATCACCTGTCAATCACCCATCAATCACCCCCTGTCACTGCCACCCATTAATCACCCCCTGTCACTGCCACCCATCAATCAGCCCCTAACCTGCCCCTTGCGGGCAAACTGATCACCCACGCACACCAATAGATCGCCCGCAGATCCGACATCAGATCACCACCCAAGCGCAGTGTTTACATCTATTCTCTCCTCTAAACACCCACTAATTACCCATCAATCACCCATCAATCACCCCCTATCACCACCTGTCACTGTTACCCATCAGATCAGACCCTAATCTGCCCCTTGCGGGCACCCAATCACCCGCCTACACGCTCAGATTGCCCTCAGACCCCCCCTTTATCAATTCGCCAGTGCAATATTTACATCTGTTCTCCCCTGTAATAACCCACTGATTACCTGTCAATCACCTGTCAATCACCTATCAATCACCCAGCAATCACCCCCTGTCACTGCCACCCATCAATCACCCCCTGTCACTGCCACCCATCACCCGCTGTCACTGCCACCCATCAATCAGCCCCTAACCTGCCCCTTGCGGGCAATCTGATCACCCACCCACACCAATAGATCGCCCGCAGATCCGACGTCCGATCACCTCCCAAGTGCAGTGTTTACATCTGTTCTCTACCCTAAACACCCACTAATTACCCATCAATCACCCCCTGTCACTGCTACCTATCAGATTAGACCCCTATCTGCCCCTAGGGCACTCAATCACCCGCCCACACCCTCAGAATGCCCTCAGACCCCAGCCCTGATCACCTCACCAGTGCATTGCTTGCATCTATTCCCCCCTCTAATCACACCTTGAGACACCCATCAATCACCTCCTGTCACCCCCTAGCACACCTACCCATCAGATCAGGCCCTAATTTGCCCCGTGTGGGCTCCTGATCACTCGGCCAAACCCTCAGATCCCCCTCAGACCCCCTTCCGATCACCTCCCCAGTGCATTGATTGCATCTATTTTCCCCTCTAACCACCCCCTGAGACACCCATCAATCACCTCCTGTCACCCCCCTAGCACTTCTATCCATCAGATCAGGCCCAATACAACCTGTCATCTAAAAAGCCACCCTGCTTATGACCGGTTCCACAAAATTCGCCCCCTCATAGACCACCTGTCATCAAAATTTGTAGATGCTTATACCCCTGAACAGTCATTTTGAGACATTTGGTTTCCAGACTACTCACGGTTTTGGGCCCGTAAAATGCCAGGGCGGTATAGGAACCCCATAAGTGACCCCATTTTAGAAAAAAGACACCCCAAGGTATTCTGTTAGGTGTATGACGAGTTCATAGAAGATTTTATTTTTTGTCAAAAGTTAGCGGAAATTGATTTTTATTGGTTTTTTTCACAAAGTGTCATTTTTCACTAACTTGTGACAAAAAATAAAATCTTCTATGAACTGGCCATACACCTAACGGAATACCTTGGGGTGTCTTCTTTCTAAAATGGGGTTACTTGTGGGGTTCCTATACTGCCCTGGCATTTTAGGGGCCCTAAACCGCGAGGCGTAGTCTAGAAAACAAATGCCTCAAAATGACCTGTGAATAGGACGTTGGGCCCCTTAGCGCACCTAGGCTGCAAAAAAGTGTCACACATGTGGTACTGCCGTACTCAGGAAAAGTAGTATAATGTGTTTTGGGGTGTATTTTTACACATACCCATGCTGGGTGGGAGAAATTTCTATGTAAATGGACAATTGTGTGTAAAAAAAATCAAACAATTGTCATTTACAGAGATATTTCTCCCACTTAGCATGGGTATGTGTAAAAATACACCCCAAAACACATTATACTACTTCTCCTGAGTACGGCGGTACCACATGTGTGGCACTTTTTTACACCCTAAGTACGCTAAGGGGCCCAAAGTCCAATGAGTACCTTTAGGATTTCACAGGTCATTTTGCGACATTTAGTTTCAAGACTACTCCTCACGGTTTAGGGCCCCTAAAATGCCAGGGCAGTATAGCAACCCCACAAATGACCCCATTCTAGAAAGAAGACACCCAAAGGTATTCCGTTAGGAGTATGGTGAGTTCATAGAAGATTTTATTTTTTGTCACAAGTTAGCGGAAAATGACACTTTGTGAAAAAAAAAACAATTAAAATCAATTTCCGCTAACTTGTGACAAAAAAATAAAAACTTCTATGAACTCACCATACTCCTAACGGAATACCTTGGGGTGTCTTCTTTCTAAAATGGGGTCATTAGTGGGGTTCCTATACTGCCCTGGCATTTTAGGGGCCCTAAACCATGAGGAGTAGTCTTGAAACAAAAATGACCTGTGAAATCCTAAAGGTACTCATTGGACTTTGGGCCCTTTAGCGCAGTTAGGGTGCAAAAAAGTGCCACACATGTGGTATCGCCGTACTCGGGAGAAGTAGTATAATGTGTTTTGGGGTGTATTTTTACACATACCCATGCTGGGTGGGAGAAATACCTCTGTAAATTACAATCTTTTGATTTTTTTACACACAATTGTCCATTTACAGAGTTATTTCTCCCACCCAAAATGCCAGGACAGTATAGGAACCCCACAAATGACTCCATTTTAGAAAGAAGACACCCCAAGGTATTCTGTTAGTAGTACGGTGAGTTCATAGAAGATTTTATTTTTTGTCACAAGTTAGCGGAAATTGATTTTTATTGGTTTTTTTCACAAAGTGTAATTTTCCGCTAACTTGTGACAAAAAATAAAATCTTCTATGAACTCACCGTACTACTAACGGAATACCTTGGGGTGTCTTCTTTCTAAAATGGGGTCATTTGTGGGGTTCCTATACTGTCCTGGCATTTTAGGGGCCCTAAACCGTGAGGAGTAGTCTTGAAACCAAATGTCGCAAAATGACCTGTGAAATCCTAAAGGTACTCATTGGACTTTGGGCCCCTTAGCGTACTTAGGGTGTAAAAAAGTGCCACACATGTGGTACCGCCGTACTCAGGAGAAGTAGTATAATGTGTTTTGGGGTGTATTTTTACACATACCCATGCTGAGTGGGAGAAAGATCTAAAAATGTGTGTGGGTATGTATGTGTGTGGGTATGTGTAAAAATACACCCCAAAACACATTATACTACTTCTCCTGAGTACGGCAATACCACATGTGTGGCACTTTTTTGCAGCCTAACTGCGCTAAGGGGCCCAAAGTCCAATGAGCACCTTTAGGCTTTACAGGGGTGCTTACAAATTAGCACCCCCCAAAATGCGAGGACAGTAAACACACCCCACAAATGACCCCATTTTGGAAAGTAGACACTTCAAGGTATTCAGAGAGGGGCATGGTGAGTCCGTGGCAGATTTCATTTTTTTTTGTCGCAAGTTAGAAGAAATGGTAACTTTTTTTTGTGACAAAAATTAATATCTTCTATGAACTCACTATGCCTCTCAGTGAATACTTTGGGATGTCTTCTTTCCAAAATGGGGTCATTTGGGGGGTATTTATACTATCCTGGAATTCTAGCCCCTCATGAAACATGTCAGGTAGTCAGAAAAGTCATAGATGCTTGAAAATGGGAAAATTCACTTTTTGCACCATAGTTTGTAAACGCTATAACTTTTACCTAAACCAATAAATATACACTGAATGGTTTTTTTTTTAATCAAAAACATGTTTGTCCACATTTTTCGCGCTGCATGTATACAGAAATTTTACTTTATTTGAAAAATGTCAGCACAGAAAGTTAAAAAAATCATTTTTTCCCCAAAATTCATGTCTTTTTTGATGAATATAATAAAAAGTAAAAATCGCAGGAGCAATCAAATAGCACCAAAAGAAAGCTTTATTAGTGACAAGAAAAGGAACCAAAATTAATTTAGGTGGTAGGTTGTATGAGCGAGCAATAAACCGTGAAAGCTGCAGTGGTCTGAATGGAAAAAAAGTGGCCAGTCCTTAAGGGGGGTAAAGCCCACGGTCCTCAAGTGGTTAAAGTAATAAATATGTCAAGT
This sequence comes from Hyperolius riggenbachi, assembly GCF_040937935.1. Classification (NCBI taxonomy): domain Eukaryota; kingdom Metazoa; phylum Chordata; class Amphibia; order Anura; family Hyperoliidae; genus Hyperolius; species Hyperolius riggenbachi. The sequence continues at coordinate 614,538,885 of NC_090646.1, read as the reverse complement.
TTGTCAACCACCATATACCGCTCACCTCAGGTGCTGGGGTGTGGGCGGCCCTTTGTCGGGAGCATTCTGTGCCTGTGCAGTACAAAAAGACAGATCCGACTGAAGAAAGAGATTGATGCTGTCTTTTGTTTCACGTCTTCCAGTAGTAAAGATGATTACATACAGGCTGACTGTGGATCAAACAATATGAACAAATTACATGGTGAATATCAATAATTTCTTGATCTCTCTCCTATTTTTTTACTTCTCACTTTGCAATGTATTGATTTATTTCTTTCCCCTTTTCGCTAAATTTCCTCTTTAAGTCTCTCGATCCCAGGTGATGTACGCCAGTCACAGTAGTGGTAGGGATTAGATTGTGAGCTCCTTTGAGGGACAGTTAGTGACAAGATATATGTATACACTGTACAGCGCTGCATAATATGTTGGCGCTATATAAATACTAAATAATAATAAAAAAATAGTGGCTGATTTTGCTCCCGGATCTATCCACATACGTCCGAACGCAGGAGAGCAAAAACAGAAGCAAACAAAAATTGCAAAAAGATGTTCTTCTGCGTTGCCGTGGTGCCCCAGGCACAGGCCCAGGGGAACTATATGGTGGATACAGGCCTGACTACTGTGAGTTGATTCTATTAGCGAGAACTATGGGGCAAAGCGAGCAGCGAAGGATGAAACACATGCCTCCCATTACATGTTCAGATGGAACAAGTTTCAGCGCAGTCTCGCTATGATGCAAGAAAAGATGAGCTATGTATGAGTCTGCAGACCATCGCCCAGACAAGGGGCTTGTTAACCAAGCCGAGTTCCTCAATGCACAAAAGCAACGCTGCTTGAATGATTAATTAATGAGTTGTATTTATAACGAGCCAAGATACTGCTCAAGGTCATTTAGGGGGAAGTTCTCTATACAAAAGGACTAATGTGTCATTGCAAGCAACATAGAAACCTAGTGAGCGTATATTCTCTAAACTCTTCTTGTGTGTGCAGAAAACACTTACGCCCGGCCAGGAGGGGGCCGATCGGCCACCACCCACAGCAACGCGTGTCCTTTTGATTAGTAGACTTCTTTAGAGGAAATAAAAGATACAGCCATCATGATGGGGTTATTGAGGTATAATATCTTTCTCCAGGCACAGATCTAAGTATATGAATAGATGGCTTAGTAAGCATCATAGTACCCAGATGTTAACTTTGTGGTGTAAAAAGGAGACTTCTGTTCCTTCAAGGATAGCTGAAGTGACATGTGACATGATGAGATAGACGTGTATGTACAGTGCCTAGCACACTAATAACTATGCTGTGTTCCTTTTTTTCTTTCTCTGCCTGAAAGAGTTAAATATCATGTATGTAAGTGGCTGACTCAGTCCTGACTCAGACAGGAAGTGACTATAGTGTGACCCTCCCTGATAAGGAATTCCAACTATAAAACACTTTCCTAGCAGAACATGGTTTCTGAGAGCAGGAAAAGGATAAAAAAAGGGTCAATAGTTCATAGATTTTAGCTCTGGCATACTTCAATCAATGTATTATTGAGCAAAAACAATAAAACAGTTAAAACTTAAAAAGTAGGTTTAAACATAAAATAAAACTGTGGGGAGGAAATTACATCAGGATAGGCTTCAGTCAGAGACAGTAAAGATGGAAAATGCCCGGACCAGTTTTCTCTTTATTTACCATATAAAATTCACTGAAATAAAAATGTGGACTGTATGTTATGTAAGTAGAACAAGTATTTATCTCCTTATATATGTGTTGTTTTTTTTCTCCCTGGGATAGTATGGCGGTCTCTGCTAACTTTAAAGAGTTTAGTAAAAAAAAAAAAAAAAAAAAAAAAAGGTTCTGTCTTAATAATACAGGACTGTGGTTGTTTAAGGGTTAAATACTCTACCTGATCAGCCGAATTTCGCCCAGGTAGGTGATCGCTCTACGCCCTCAGAATTGTAGCCATGGCGTTTTTTTATTTAAAGTCTCTGCTGAGGCTCTGGCCACGCCCATCTGCATTGCCGTGGCTGTTCGCAGCTCGGCAGCCATAGCCTAATATGGCCTAATTAATGACTGCCAAGCTGGGGGTGGGCTGTGGCAACACAGGCGGAGGTTTCGGAAGAGCTTCGGCTAACTCCGGAAACATGGCCGCGACTGCATTCCTGAGGAAGAAGTGTCACTTGTTACCCAATTACATCGGATCAGGTAAGTATTTAAAGCTGAGACCCCCCAATCTGTCATGACAGGCCCCGTCTTTTTATACCAAAGGTACTCTTTAAAATCATGTTTTAAATATAAAGTTGTGTGACCAGGAGCAGCCCGGCTGGATTACTTGAAGTACACACTACTTCAGAAAAAAAAGTTTTCAAAAAACATATAAAGCACAAGTGAATTTGTAAATAGGATTATAGCTCCTTCTTCTTTACATTAAAGTGAACCCGAGGTGAGAGGGATATGGAGGATGCCATATTTATTTCCTTTTAAACAATAGCAGTTGCCGCTCTCCGCTCATTGAGTGAACGACTCCTATTTTATGAATTGGAGCCATTCACACTTGTCACGTGGGATCATTTGAAAAGGGCACCTGAGCTGCCTGTATGAAAAAGAACGCCTCCATAGACGTCAATGTTATTTCTGCAAATATCGGCTACAAAGTAGTGAAGATTAGGCACCACCAGGGGTGTTAGGGAGGGGCACTATCAGGGGAGGGTTCTGTGTGAGAGTAGGGAAAAGTTAGGTCATAGTAATCACTTTTCTCAGCTATATCTAGGGCCCTTTTATAGCCCAACAAATTTTGCCGATAACAGCATCCTTTTTATAAACTAAAACTAGCTTTTTTGGCTACAGCAGACGCCCTTTGTGGAACGGGTAAAAAAGGGCGCACAGGGATAGTGGACAAAAAGGGCGCCGCCATAGACTGCAATGCAAAATATCGGCTATTCGGCGCCCGACAGGAAAAAAGGGCGCCCGAGAAATAGCGGTTACAGGGATCGTGTTAACAAATTTTTTCGTGTACAGGATAAAGTTTATAACAAATATCGTTTACAAGTTCGTTTAGACTTTGTATTATACTTATTTTTTCGTTTGTAAATTTCGCTTATATGGGTTTTAACTAGTTTTTTTGTTTTAAAAATGCGCTTATAAAACTATAACAACTAAAATTTCGTTTACACTTCTTTTATCATTTAAAATTCGTTTTCATATGTATAATGCTTAAATAACGTTTCTAAAGCTGATTGTATTAGAAATACATCGCTTATGGTATTAACTTTGTTTTTACACTTCTAATGCGTTGATTATAGTTACTAAAATATCGCTTTAAATATTACTGTTATTTTAAGATTTCTACGTGATTTTAAGGCTAGTTATTCTATTACAAATTACTGTTATTTTAAGATTTCTACGTGATTTTAAGGCTGGTTATTCTATTACAAATATATAAATTATTTTATTCATGTTATTTGGAGTGAAGTATTTTAAGGATTAAATATATTATTGTTTATATGTGTTTAGTGTGTTTTGTGCAGTGGGGATGGTTAGGTTTAGGCATTACTAGGGGGTCTAGGGGTTAGGGATAGGTACAGGGAGGGTTAGGACCAGGGTGGTGGTTAGTTTTAGGCACTACCAGGGGGGTCTTAGGTTTAGGCACCAGAAGGGGAGTCTTAGGTTTAGGCACTAACAGGGGGGTCTTAGGTTTAGGCACCAGAAGGGGAGTCTTAGGTTTAGGCACCAACAGGGGGGTCTTAGGTTTAGGCACCAACAGGGGGGTCTTAGGTTTAGGCACCAACAGGGGGGTCTTAGGTTTAGGCACCAACAGGGGGGTCTTAGGTTTAGGCACCAACAGGGGAGTCTTAGGTTTAGGCACCAACAGGGGAGTCTTAGGTTTAGGCACCAACAGGGGGGTCTTAGGTTTAGGCACCAACAGGGGGGTCTTAGGTTTAGGCACCAACAGGGGGGGTCTTAGGTTTAGGCACCAACAGGGGGGTCTAGGAGTTAGGGATAGGTACAGGGAGGGCTCTGTATGAGAGTAAGGTAAGGTATAGTTATAGTACAATATATGTAATATATACAATTTATTACATTATGTGTATTTACACAAAGGGGGGTCTATGTGTGAGGGATAGGGATAAGGAGAGATATCTGTGACCCTAAAGTTAGGTATAATTGTAGTAAAATACCTGTAAAACCTACCATTCTAGTACTATGCTTAATACAAGTGTAAATATCGTTTTTTCTATAGACGCTATTTGACGTTTCATTTCAGAATTCGTTTACTGTTATAGACGGTATTTTGCCATTTCATTTCCGTTTATTTTACGTATTTAGCACTAAATTATCGTTTATAAACTCTTAAACGAAAAATACGGTTTTGCATTCAAACTTCTAATTTCGCCTACACCCCGCGCCCTTTTTTCCAGGCGCCCTTTTTTGATATACGCGCCCTTTGTAGCCAGATTTGGCATATATGGGTTACAAAAGGTGCCCTTTGTAGCCGAATTTGACATATATGGGCTACACCAGTTGCCCTTTGTAGCCGAATTTGGCATATATGGGCTACACCAGGTGCTCTTTGTAGCTAAATTTGGCATATATGGGCTACACCATGCGCCCTTTGTAGCCGAAGTTGGCATATGGGCTACACCAAGCTCCCTTTTTGTAGCCGAATTTGGCATATGTGGGCTACACCAGGCGCTCTTTGTAGCTGAAGTTGGCATATGGGCTACACCAGGCTCCCTTTTTGTAGCCAAATTTGGCATATATGGGCTACACCAGGCGCCATTTTTTCCAGGTGCCCTTTTCAAATAGACGCTGTCACACTGCAAGGGATCCACGGGATTCGATGCAGTAAGCGGACCGCACTTCTGTGCAGTCCGAAATAATCCCAGGCAGGTAGATGCATTCTCCCATATAGTCTAAGCATCTGCCCGGGCTATGGCCGCATCACTGCGGTCCATCAGAGCTGTCATTACACTGTCCACTCCCGCTGGCAGCACGTGATGTGGAAGCATAGTGGGAACGGAGCCTGAAACCAGTGATGGCTGCGAAAGTCAAAACACGTGGCTTAGTTGGTTCCACTTTTAACTTAATTGGCACCTGCGCTAAGCAGATATGCAGTCTGCTGACTCTTGGCACTGTGCTAAATCACCGATAACCAATAACCGAGTACCTCTATTTTTGCAGCTCTGTCAATAGTATAGAGGGGAAGTCTTGATTTCTGTAAAACCTACCATAACAGTCTTTTCTCATTAGATTCACTTTAAACTTACTGAACAATTATTGCTGTACCCAATATCTATGCTCATTCCTTTTATTATTAATTTCACACTTGCCCATATCCATGGCTGTGAGGGTACATATAGGGGATACATCGAAAAAAAACAAAGGGAAAATTGAGTGGCCAGTAATCCTGTTATTAAAATATTGGTTTATGATACCGATATTTACCTAGTAAAGTGAGTAATATCGGTATTAAATACCAATATTTTACGATGGCTAAACCTAAGTCTATCTTGCACAGAACCCTCCGCCCCCCCGGTGCCTAATCCTAGCCGCCCCCCTCTGCACAAACTTCGTACTAACTTCCTACCTGATGTCTAACCCTAAACACCCCCCTCCCGCGCATCAAACCTCCTACCTGTAGCATAATTCTAACCCCCCCCCCACACACACACACACACACAAACTTCCTACTAACTTCCTACTTGATGTCTAACCCTAAACACCCCCCTCCCGTACATCAACCATCAAACCTCTTACCTGTCGCCTAATCCTAACCCCCACCCCCACAAACTTCCTACCAGAGGCCTAACCCTAACACTCCCTCCCAACTAACCTTAACCCCTTCCACCCTGTTGCCAATCGCATTACCCCCTCCCCCCCCCCCGCTGCAAGGAAAAAAAAGGAATTTCTTAGGTGCCGTATAGGCGCCTATTGAATTATCACCATTAAAGGTGTAAACGAGTCCCACATTATGCCTTAATGCCGATATTTCATTAGGCACCTATGGGGCCTATTAGGGGGCAATCCAAACCCAAAGCTTCGAGGCATAAGGGGTCGATTGGGCTCAAGCAATGTTTTGCATTAGTATCATTTGTAGTCACGTCTTTGCTTAGAAACATATTTGTCTCTGGTTGGGTTTTTAAAAAGGAACATTTGATGGAATTTGGCTTCTTCTCAATAGACACATCATGCTCTGGACAAATGGGGGCCCTACAGACAAGTGCATCTAGTCTAAATAATTTCCTCAGGCCAGTTTGCAGCAGACATTTAGTAGATGTGTTCTTGGAAGTTTTCACCACTGATAAACCCAGAAAAATAGGAGAGCTGAATAGTTATGGCACCACCGCTTACATCAGACAGGCTATTTAAGGTCATAAAATGGACTGTTTTGTCTAATCAAAGCTCGCTAAGGAAAAGCACATGCAGCGAGTCCAACAATATTTTGCTGCATCTTCTAAAATAGGTAATGAATGCGGTTCTCATTCCAGGGACTGGCACACAACTACGGAACACTGAGAGGGGACACCACGGGGGGCATGGGTGTGTCCACGGCTCTACTCTGTGGGAAGCTTCCTTTCAACTTTATTCTTATTATATTTAGACTGTTATTATTTACCCACAATTCAGTTCAGAGGAAATGAAAAAAATAAATAAAAAAAAGTCAGTTTGCACAAGAATGAAACTATTCATTCTTGGAATCGCGAATAAGGATATAATTAAAGCTATTAAATGTTAAAGGGCACCTGAACTGACCCCATAATTGTGGTAACGCATATGAAATGGTTGTATTATGGTCCTAATACTTACCTGCCCCCCCCCCCCCCAGTTTGGATGGGGCCCCCTTAGTTGTGCTCGCCCTGCTCCCCTTGGCTCTGACAGGAGCCAGTTGCATGGACAGGGACAGATTTCTGGAAAGGCCACAAAGGCCTGGCCCTTGGGTGGCTTTAGCTCAAGGGGGCATCTGGGCATGAAAAAGGGGCTGCCTAATACATATGAAAAAGAAGGCTGAAAATGAAGAGCAACGCATGATAAAGGGAAACAGATGCTCAAGGCAGGGGTGCCGCCAGGGTACAAGCAAGCCAAGCCCCTGCTTGAGGCCTCCCTTTAGAAGGGGGCCTCTGAAAAGCTGGGATCTGCTGCCCTGTGCCCCATGCTTCCCCCCCTCACGCTTCCCTCTCTGACACCTTTCCCCCCCCCCTCCCTGTGCTCAATGGTCCACTTTTACAATAACCTTGCCGTTCTCCTGCTGGCTACTTGGCGACTCGCCGCCATGGTTACTTTCAACTGGCGCCTCATGATGTCAGAGGCGCTGACCGGAAATAACCATGGTGACTTGAGCTGCGGTCGGCAAGAAAGTGGCAAGGTTCAGGACAGAGGGGGAACACCAAGGTGACATGGGGGAGCAAGAGGTCCTGCAGAGGGGGACACAGAGGGGGGCAATATGTGACATTGGGGGAACAGAAGTGACAAGAGGTGGTACGAGGGTCGAGGGGACAAATTATGCGCCGTTTGGGGCCACAAAAACCTTAGCTACGCCCCTGGCTCAAGGGAGCTGTTCATGAAATAAAGGGACTGCTGTACATGGACAATACACATAGCATGGAAGGAGCGCTTCTGCACAAGAGAGGGGAGACACAACATACTTGGCCTAGGGGCACAAAAAGTATAAATCCTGCCTTGTGCATGGAGGATTTACTTTCATTGTCTGGTGAGTGGTGTGTGTGTGTGTGTGTGTATGGTACAAACAGACCTTGAGGCAGACTGAATTATGTGAGTCAGGGTAGAAGACTGTAGGGGGCAGTATGGGCTCTACACTCAGCCAATCTTTTTCAGTCTCTCTCTCTCTGCTCTGCTGCTTCTGCCTGACTCACGGAGCACAGTGCTTGCCTGCTGTTAAGACTATTTGTGCTGGCACAGAACTTAATTAAATATACACTGCTTTCAGCTAGCCGCACATCCTCTCCAAGTGCCGTTCTGCCCTCTGGTTTCCCTGCTGTGCTGGTAAGCTGCACTTTATTGCTGTGTATGTATGCCTGAGAAAATCATTGTTATGGTGGCAGGTTCCCTGTTGACGTCCGCACTGAGTTGAAAGTTCACCAAGAGTGTAGTGTCTAAGTGACCACAGGTGTTTGCCAGAGCACCCTGTAAGGGATGATGGTTTTGCTGCCTAGTGCCTACCAGGTTACACTCAAGGAAGAACCCTTGGGCTCCCTGCACACTGCAAATCCGTTTTCCGATTCTGTATCCGATTTTCAATTCCGATTTTCCCTGAATACATTCAACAGAAAAACTGAACAAAAAATGCAGCATGCAGTAAAGGTTAAGAATTGGAATCGGATGTATAAAACGATTAAATAGTGGAATCAGAATCACATGCAGTGTGCAGGGAGCCTAACAGTGAGTCAGAGAATGGTTAACGCCACGTTGTGGAGAATTGGGATCCAAAGCAACTAGCTGGAGGCAGTGGAAGGATCAGGCAATTGGGTAACAAAAACTAGCTGAAGTCGAGGCAGGCGACACAGGTTCAGGAACGATATACAGGCTGGAGGTCGAGGCAGGTGGCACAGGTTCAAGAGCGGTAACAGGCAGAGGGTCAAGGCAGGCAGCAATCAGAGAGTAGTCAGAAACCAGCCAGGGTCAAAGCAAGGAACCGAGATCAAGGATCGTTTGAATTTGGTGCTGAAACTGCATTTGCACATGTGCGTTCACGTCCACCACATAATACACATGTGTTCCAACTGCTGCACTTCCGGGAACCAAGCCGGGCAAAGTGACGTGCGCGCGTACATACATTACTGTAATACAGGGCGGGTGCTGCCACGCAGAGACAGGGAGACCCGGCCAGGTTCGCGGACAGGTGAGTCTGACAAGCATGCTGTCATGTGTGTGTATATGCAGTGTGTGTATGTGTGCGTATGCTGCCCCAGCCACCTTTAGCTGTAAGCACCCAGCCACCCACCTACACATCCACACCTATCAGCACCCATTAACTCGCCGATCAGCATACTGTAGTTAAATAGTTTTGGTGTCAGTTCAGGGGTACTGTAATGTATGAAATAATACAAGTGTCCTAGCGTGAATTAATTCTGGCAATTTATAAATCTGTTTCACAGCTATTCTGGTCCTACCCATGCAAGATCCCTGCAGCTTGATGGCTTCCTGTTCAGTAGGTGGGGTCAAGAAACTCCTCTTCTGCTGTTGTGCCAGCTTAGTGACTGACATAAGTTGCCGCCCATCTTCTGTGCATAAAATTGAGTGTTGATGATGTGTGCAGTGAACTGTGCAGCTAAAGAAACAAACGTGCAAACTATTTCCATGCTTCACCCTTGTCAATGCCTTTGACACTACAAACAGCAAAATTATTTCTATTTTAATGCTGTAGGTTGAAAAAAATAGTTTTGTAAAAGTAATACCTTTTTAAAGGACCACTCCAGCGGGGGATTATCATGGTTTCTTTGTTGTCAAATGTTCACGAACCGGCTGTTCGCGGCGGGCTCCATAGTCTTTAATGGCAGGCAAACGGCCGCTGATTTAGTGGTTAATAGCAAAGCCCCCTTACGTGCTAGAAACACCAAATTTGTAGAGTATGTGGAGCAGTACAGTGGGTACAAGAGGAACTGTTTTCAAAACGACCTCATAGATTCTGAGAAAATCGATTTTAAAGTTCTCGTTCTGAGTGTGGGAAATGTGTCAACAGCCACCTAGTATAGCAGTTAACAGCAAAGTCCCCTTACGTGCTACACACCAAACACCAGATTTGCAGTATATTCTGTCGTATAAGACTACTTTTTAACCCTTGAAAATCTTCTGAAAAGTTTGGGGTCGTCTTATACGCCGGGTGTCAGTGATACGCTCTATCCTGTTACCGCCTCTTAGATCTCGCTGTGGAGGACTGTAGTGAAGCGGCGTAGGTGCACTTGTGCGAGATCTGAGAGACAGAGAAGGAGGTAAATAGGATACAAGGGTGGATTTTGCCGGGGGTGATTTGGGGGGTAAAGACCCCTCGTTCAGCCGCAGGATAGCGGCGTTTTAGCACTGGCAAGCATGCCCCTACTAAATATAAGGTAAAAAGCTGTTTTTAATAACGCTTCAGAGTCTCTTTCAGTCGGTGGTCATTGACTTTAATGTAAAATATTTGCGTTAAATGCAAATTGCGAACAGCCCAAGTTTGCTGGGAACTTTCCACCAGCGAAATGTTTAGGCCATCTCTACCAGTGAGCTCATGCAAGTATACAAGGAGTCCAGCTCATGATACATTTATCAGCCATTTAAAATATATTACTTTTCCAAAACTTTATTTTTTCTACCTATATCATTTTTTATGACTAACCCAGCACAGGAATCCTTTTGCTACTATTGTATTGCATTGAGAGGAAAGATTTTACAAATGTCAAACACTGGCTAAATAATTTGTAAATTAACATTGTAAATAAAAAAAATCAATTTTTTAATTGTTATTTTTACTACAGTTCCCCTTTAAAGAGAATCTGTACTCTAATATTCTTACAATAAAAAGCATACCATTATCTTCATTATTTTCTCCTGTGCCCCTCTGTGCTGTTTCTGCCACTCTCTGCTGCAATCCTGGCTTGTAATTAACAGTTTTAGGCAGTGTTTACAAACAAACTAACCAGCTTCTAATAGGCTCAGCTAAGCATAGTGTATGAGTCATTCAGAGTATGCAGGGGGCCTGCAGAGGGTGTGTATCGCTTCTACCAATCACAAGCAGCCCTGCACATTCCACACAATCAAGCCTTAGCCCGACAAACAGGACAGAGGAAAGATACATTGATTTATTACAGAGACAGTGCAGTTAGGTAGGACTGCAGTAAGCCAGAGCAGATTAGAAAAGGCATAGGAACTTATAGGATAGAAGAACTAAGGCTGAAAAATTTGTTACAGAGTCTCTTTAAAGTACACCTGAATTGAAACAAGAAATTAATTTTACTTACCTGGGGCTTCTTCCAGCCCCCATGGTCTTGGAGGCCCCTATGTGCCCTCTGGGTTGCCTCCATTGTGTCCCTGCCCCCTCTGAGAGATCTTCAACTATAACTCTAGTTGCAGATACTCCGCGGTCCTGTCTGCAAGCCTTCTCTATCACATTCCCTTTGCATGGAACATTTTGCATAGGCATGGTTTTCAAAAGAAGTGTACCGCACATGTGCAGAATGCTCACACTGATGGGAGCACGATTGTGGAGGCGTGCAAATGGGACCGGGCATGAGCAGTAGCTGCAACTGGAATTGCAGTCAGCAATCTTCTGGAGGGGGCACCAAGTGGACTTGGAGGATTCAGAGGCATCTATAAGATAACGGGAGGCTGGAAGAACCCCTGGGTATAATAGCTCCCAAAAGTGATGTCTTTTCATGGGACAACACTGAACATATGACACTTTGATACAATGTGAAGTACTCATTGTACAATTTGTAAATGTACAGTGTAAATTTGCTGTCCCATCAAATTATCAAAAACAAATAATGTCAAAATCATGCCCAATTAGACATTTTACCTCCTGCGGGTCATGCTACTGTTAGTGTTTCAAGGTGTAAATGGGGAGCAGGTGTGTTGGATTTAACACAGAAAAATCGAATGCACATACACATACAGAGACATTGAAATACATCACATTTGTGGCCTTTATCTTTTTGGAAAACTTTTTGTGAACCTTGTCTTAATCTCACAAAGCACTTGCAAAGCATCACTGCCAGAATGGTGCGTCGTGTGTAGGCTTGCCGATTAACAAGCTGACACATCATTGCATTCCAGCGGTTCTGGAGGTGTGTTTAGCTTCTAAGGGTAGAATGGTTAATTTGCATATATTCAGCAGTGTTGCCCTGGGAGACATCTAAAGCTCACTCCAACCTGAATTATCGCAAATTCTTTCTGTTCTAAGGAAGCAAACTTTTGTTTTTTTTTGTATAGGTTCTTGTTAGGGAGTTCTTGGAAACAAATAAAGGGAAACTTTGAGAATCCCTCATGAGGAGATGGACTCGATTCTGAGCTGTCAAATTCAGGCTTGGTTCACACAACGACAGATGAAGCTGCGTTCTTTCAACTTTGAAGATCCCTTTTTGATTCATAAAGGTGGCCATGCACTGATAGATTTGCAGCAGATTTGACCATCAGGTAGATTTCTGTCAGATGCCTGTCAGGTGGAATCTGACAGGAATGTATCTGATGTGCGCCACACAGTAGGCATAGTTTTCCAATAGATTTCAGAATGAAATCTATTGAAAATCGATCGAAATGCAGTGTTGCACCATTCGATCCAATGCAACCCTCTGGGCCGTCGATCTGCTGCCAACAGCGATCGACCCAGATTTTCTATCTGGACTCATCGAGCATCAAAATCGATCGAAATCGATTTGCCGATCGATCATACTTTCTGCTGCATCGATTTCTAGATTCGATCAGACCGGTCGAATCAGCCGTCGATCGATGGCTAAAATCGATCAGTAATTGCGCCCCTTAGGACCCAGAAGAAAAAAGAAAAAAGAAGCAGTCCCAGGAGCTCAACTGTGATTATATAATTGAGCCAGGGAGTCAACCAGTCCACACCCGGATCCCTCAGGGTGCAAAAAGTCCACAGCAATAGAAGAAAAAGACTGGGTCTCTACCTGGATAAATGCAATTGTAGCACTATTTTATTGCACCATAGTGACAAAACCACACGGCGTCGTGTGGTTTTGCCACTATGGTGCAATAAAATAGTGCTACAATTGCATTTATCCAGGTAGAGACCCAGTCTTTTTCCCCTTAGGACCCAGAGCAGTTATATTCAGCGCAGGAGATTCAGGCGCAGCCGGCGCCACCATAGGCTGTAATAGGAATTACGGCTATAGCGGCGCACAGAGTAACTTCAGTGCTGTCAGAAGATGGAGCAGAAGTTACATTAATTTGGCCTCCAGCTATTGCTGGAAGCCGAATTATACTATTCCCCACCATCCACGTGGTCCTAGAGGGGGAATAGTGTCAGGGCCGGCCTTAGGTTTCACAGCGCTCTGAGCGAAATCTGATTTTTGTGCCCCCTGCCCCTTTCATCTGCTTCGTGCGTGCCCACACATCAGTGGGACAGTTAGCCCCCCCCCCAATTTGGAATGATAGAACAGCACCGACAATTAGCACCACACTTTATTGCCCCAGTGTGCACCCCCGCCCCCCTCAAAAAAAAACAAACACACCATCAGACTCAGTATAGGTAGGTAGCCAGGAATAGGTGCCCCCAGTATAGGATCTCATGTGTAGATGCCCTCAATATAGGTTGCCAAGCATAGGTTCCCCCAGTATAGAAAGTCAATTGTAGGTCTCCCCCCCCCCATAGGTAGCCAGGCTTAGGTGCCTCCAGTATAGGTAGCCAGGTGTTGGTGCCTTCAGTATAGGTAGCCAGGAGTAGATGCACTCCCTCAGTATAGGTAGCCAGCTATAGGTGACCCCTAATATAGGAAGCCAGGTGTAGGTGCTCTCAGTATAGTTAGCCAGCTACAGATGCCCCCCTTGGAAGCCGGCGCCCTGAGCGACCGCTCCGGTCGCTCATATCAAAGGCCGGCTATGAATAGTGTTTAACGTGGCCGGGACTTGTGCAGCCATACCAGCTGTATCCTGCACCCAAGTCCCCGGGCGTCGATTACATTATATATGCATGCTTATGACCTCTCCTTGTGGTGGAAAAGAGGTGAAACTATCCATCCCTCATCCCTCTGTCCTATCAGGAGGATCACGTAAGCCCCAGTCGTGTACAAATCATCTGAAGACCAGCAGATGTATCATGGCTCTTCTGCGAGACATCTGTCTTTCTATGGCCACCCTATGTGAAAACAAGCAGACAGACCTGTGTGGCCCGCGTGGAACAGGACGCCTCTGGTTTGTGTTTTGCTTGGCGGCACAAGAGGTTCCTGCAGAAACACTGATCTACAACATTAAATCTTTCCTGTTATTTTATAGGCCTGCACCGTTCCAGCACTGATCAGAGACAATTTCCCCCGTTGTCCCATATCCTGCCGTAAAGTTTAGGCTGCCGGTGGAGCGTATTACAACCATTGCAGGACTGTCCGCGTATCCACTGAACAAGAGGAGAAGCATGTAACCTATAGACAAAGGGCACGATTGAGCGAATGCCAGCTGATCGCGTCGTTCACCTCAGATAGTAGGAATCTGCTTTGGCAGTACAATGGAGCTTTTTTCAGGGCTAACAATGAGACAGTTTAGAGATTGTACCATATGTCAAGGGCACATTTTAGCCTTAGGCACAGCAGGCGCGTGTCCAGGGCCAGGAAAGGATGACGTGCTGCACGTCTTATTGTTGACTTTTGTTTCCATCGCTCTTTCAAGTCAACCTATTAGTCTGGATTTTTATTATTATTATTATTATCAGATCTTCCCATAATAAATGTTTCAGTTTCGACTAAAAAGGAACTTTGAGTAGTCATCTAAAAACCACCTCACTGGCTACATAAAGGAAAAGCTCAGATTTCAATAAAAAAAGAGGAGAAATCAATAAAACATAAAATGACTGCACAAAGTGATTTCGCAACGTAATGTCATTAAAGTAGATTTTTCCATTTCATTACGTTGGCTGGCCATGAAGCTCTTTTCTATAGCTGCCAAAGTGAAGTTTTTGCTTTTCTTCTATGACACATAGAAGGAGGAGGATCTCGCTGGAGATCTGAACATGCACAGCCTCACTGAAGTCCGAACTTGGTTAGTTACTACAAAGTCTCTGGTCCTGGTTGTAGAATCTATGTACCTCCCTCTGCTAGCTTCTATGCCTTCTTACAGTATACCAGAGGTGACATGTGACATGATAAGATAAACATGTGTCTGTACAGTGGCAAGTATAGTCACAAATAGGCTGTGTTTCTTTTCTCTTTTTCTGCCTGAAAGAGTTAATCATCAGGCATGCAAGTGACAGCCTTTTTATTGTCAGATCCTTGTCAGATCATAGCACAGTGGCCCTCAAACTAAGGCCCGTGGGCCAAATGCGGCCCCCTGAGGCTGTTTTACCGGCCCCCACACACAAAATGTATCACTTATAGATGCGGTCAGCTACATCTTTAAATATTGGTGGTCTGCATATAGAATTGCAGTACTGGCACCACCCATCCACATGGAAGCCAGAAAGCAGTAATTTGCTGGTTTCCAATCAAATTCCACATCAGGTGACACTGCTGTCCAATTGGACTGCAGGTTGTCACCTGGGTATGCTTCGCTGTCTGGCTTCTTAATCATTTTATGTATACCCCGGCCCCCCAGCAGTCTGAAGTATGTTGACCCGGCCCTCGACCCAAAACGTTTGGGGACCCCTGTCATAGCATAACCTTTACTGATAAGGAATTACAGCCATAAAACTTTTTGATTCGGAGAAGAACTTGTGAGAGCAGGGGATAGATTAAAAAAAGGTCAGTTGTTCATGTTTTTTAGCTCTTTATAGACTTTCATTTGGCATAGAAAATAAAAATTAAATCTCCTTTGTAAATGTTTAAACATAAAATAACACTATGGGATATCTAAATAAGTCATTTTTTGGAGTAGGAGGATAGATGCAATTGTTTATCTTATCAGTTTATTTTCACCTCAGGTTTTCTTTAAGGCTTCTTTGACTTGGAGTTTGAACTCATCCGATCTGCTGGCCATCGAGCACCCTTCAGTAGCAATTTAATACAATCGAATGGCAGCATTTGTAACCCCACATGTCAGTGTTCGACGCTTGGTACGGCTACCTGTAGCAACGGCTGCACTAAAGCTTTTTATACATGGTAGACGGTTTTTGCCAAGGCAGCTGGTCGGTGTGATTCTTGAAACCAGGCAGTGACGGCTGTGAAAGTTAAAACACGTGGCTTAGTTAGTTCCACTTGGCACCTGCACCAAGCTGATATCCAGTCTGCTGACTCTTGGCACTGTGCTAAATCAGTGAGACGTGCACCATTTCAGTAACTGGATAACTCTACAGAAGGGCGGAGCAGGAGGGCCGAAGAACATACTGAACATACACACACCGGACCGGCTGGTTGTCTTTATTAAGAAACCGCTTTTAAAATCTGTGCTCTGGCCACATCTATTGGCCTGGACAATATTCTGATAGCCAGTAGTTCTGGCCAACCAGAGTACAGGTTTCACAGCTTGCTGTTTAGTTTATATAAATGCTGAATTTAACAGGTGCTGAAAGTCACTAACCCCTCCCTATTCAATTAACTTTTCTCATCCTAACAATAAAGCATGATTAGGTGGGCAGCTTGGAAGGCAGAGGCAGAGACGTATCTAAAGGGGTGCAGGCATGGCTTGTGCCATGGGCGCCAGAGCACCATGGGCGCCATGGCTCCTCCTCCCTCATGCTCCATCACCATACTGAGGGATGCCTCTCAGACATTTGTACCAGCTCTTATACTGGAGGACATCTCTCACTACCTATACTGGGGGGGCTACTTATACTGGGGGGAACCTCTCATTACCTATTCTGGGAGACTACTTATACTGGGGGGATATCTCTTACCACTGATGCTAAAGAAGGCTACTTACACTGGGGAGACATCGCTTACTACATACGTATACTGGGAGGGCAACATAAACTGCCGTCTACTTATACTGGGTGAACTACCTCTGGCTTCCTATACTAGGGTGCTACCTCTGGTTACTTTTACTTGGGGGCTAACTTTAGCAACCTCTACTGGGGAGACTTGTATCATTGCAAGAAAAGAAGCTGTTATTATGGGACAAGATAGTCTGATGGGGGGGGGGGGGGGGGCAATTTCAGTGTTTGCCATAGGCACTATATTACCCAGATACGCCCCTGGGCAGAGGTGCTGCATGGTGCACCTCTCTGCTAAATGGAAGCAGGTTTGGGACTCCATAACTGGGGGCAGGGCAGAGAGTTCTGCTCTGTGTGGTGACACATGGTGTGGCTCTACTGCCCCAGAATACCCTCTCCCAGGGCAGGAACCTCCCTGGAGTTGTGCACTTTTTAAAGTTAAAATTATGATACACAGCTACCCGGGGATTAAATGGTGCCCCACTACTATGCCTGGAAATCCAGTGCCCAGAAACGGCTTGGCATTGTAGGTCTTTGAGTTGGAGAGGATCCAGGAGTGACGGGCACAGGACGGCTGCAGGGTGTTGGTAAAAGCCCTAGGTAAGTGAAACTAATTTTTTTCCCTAAGGTTTAGGTTCATTTTAAGATCTGTCTTATATTAATTTTACCCCAAAAAGATTTAAAAGGCTATTTATGAGGTGGGCTTATAGCTTGAGTGGTGATGCTATGTCAGTGCTTGTGTAGGTGTGCAGTCTATAACTACTGTATTCTACCTATAAAGAGCTCCAGTATCCAGGACCGGATTTGTACTCTTTACCGCCCAAGACCAGTGTCACCAGCCGCCCCCTTTCAGTATAGGAAGCGAGATGAGCCCCCCTCCCCTTTAGTATAGGTAACCTGATGATCCCCCAGTATAGGTAGCCAGATGACCCCACCTTCCCTCCAGTATAGGTAGCTAGATGGCTCCCTTAATCCCTCCTTTTCCCACCCCCCTTTCAGTATAGGTAGCCAGCTCGCCTTCCCACCGCAGCAGCCATCAGTGTCACTCATTTCTCCACTCGTCTCCAATGCAGAAGATTCCTTTTCCTTTTCATCTCAATAGCCGCTGGCCACAATGAAAATGTGCACAGAGAGCAAGGTGGCTGCTGCACAGGCAGCTAGCAGCAGAGTACTGCAGTCAGGCAAATACTGCACCAGTTTAATCTGCTGCTTTGGTGACCTTGCTCCTGTGGTGCCCTAGGCCATGGCCTAGGCGGCCTTGGCCTAAATCCGGCCCTGCCAGTATCCTAAGATGGTCTGCGCTCTTTGACCCGGTCACCACACATGCACTGTATGCTGGGTCATCTCAGTGACTGAGCTCCCCTCTTGTCATAATTAATGTGCGCCGGAGACACATCAGCATGTACACGCGCATATTGCTTATGACGAGAAGAGAGTGTGGTCACTGAGACGACCCAGCATACATTGTATGTGTGGTAACAGGGTCAAAGGGCGCTAACCATCTTAGGATACTGGAGCTTTTTACAGGTGAACGGAGGGGGACTCGGACAATAGGGAAGTGCGGTAAGAGACTGGACACCTCCCCATACACTAACATAGTGTCCTACTGGTATACAGCTAGGGCTTATTTTTGGGGAGGTCCTACTTTTGGGCAAACACGGTATGGATAAACTGGCAAAAAGAAAAAAATATTTTGCATCTCCGTACGCCGCCCTCCATTGTGCGTTCCAGCTCTTCACAGACGGAAGGAGGAAGTAGCTGGAGAGCTGAAACTCACAATGGAGGGCAGCGCACGGAGGTGGCATCTAGGGTGAGCTTACATCCCATGCCAGGGTCCACCGTGGTTGAAGTGTGTCTTCTGTTCCGGTTCATTCTGAACCACGTTCTGCTTTGAAATGCTTATCCCTATTTCTTATGCCCTACTGGCTTTACAGCCCTTTGTGAAAAATAGGCATTTTTAGGGAAAAGGCATACTAAGTTTGCGAAAACTCACACTTTTGCAAAAATAAGAAAAGAAAAAAGAAAAAAAATAAGAAATGGTAAAACAAAAAGGTCCGCGTTCAGCCATCACTGATCATCATATGCATGCTGTGAGACCACTGAACTCATCCCTCCAGCTTGAGGCTCATAAATGATTGCAAAATCTTCTAAGTGAATTGGAAAATAGTTTATAG
Source organism: Hyperolius riggenbachi (assembly GCF_040937935.1). Lineage (NCBI taxonomy): Eukaryota > Metazoa > Chordata > Amphibia > Anura > Hyperoliidae > Hyperolius > Hyperolius riggenbachi. The sequence continues at coordinate 614,520,204 of NC_090646.1, read as the reverse complement.
GGTGAAAGAAATGAGCTTTGTTAGCATAAATCGATGCACATAACTGCTGAGAAGGCGTTTGGTCATCATACAGCATTTCATGCCGTGGCTCCGGGTTATTTTCATGTAATGCTGAAATTGGTGAAGATGCGTCGTAGATGATTTCCTGACGTAGTGTGGAAAATTTAACGTGGAACAGAATACTGTGTGTGACAGACCTGGAACTGGAACACAGGGTTTTCCAGTGACCTCTGCGTGGACAGTCATCTCAGGACAGTTTAGTAAGCAATATCTCCTGCTTTTTTTATGACCGGTTAAGCAATGGAGAAGATGCACATTAATCATTGATCCGTGTAGAGTACGCATCTCTCTGGTGGTAACAGTAACACTGGGCAGGGGAGCAGAGCACTACAAGGAAAAACAAAAGCGTTCTGACTCAGCAACAATAATAGCATGTTTACTTCACCCCCATCTATTAACTATTTCCCCACCCCAGGTTATTTCCCCCTTAAAAACCAGAGCAATTTTCCTATTTCACGCTCCTCCCATTCACTCAACAATAAATGTATCACTACTTATCACACCGACATGATCTACACATTGTTTTTGTTTTTTGCCACAGATTAGGATTTCTTTGGGTGGTACATTTTGGTAAGATTTTTCTTTTATATGCACTTTAGAATAAAAAATTTAAAAGATTCATTATTTCTTAGTTTTCGACTATTATAGTTTTAAAATAAAATGTGCTACTATAGATAAAACCCCCTACATTTTATTTGTCCATTTGGCCCGTTTATTATAACGTTTAAATTATGCCCCTAGTACAATGTATGGCAACAATATTTTATTTGGAAATAAATGTGTATTTTTTCTGTTTATGTTATGTTTCCGTATACTATTTAAATAATTACAAGCCTTTATTTGCAAAAATAAAAGTAATATACTTTCTTGATATATGTAATAGAAGACCCGAAGGTAACTTTTTTTTAATGTTTTTTTTCCCCTGCATAAGTGGTATATGGTGAATAGAGATGTCGCGAACGGTTCGCCTGCGAACGGTTCCAGGTGAACTTTGGGGGTTCGCGTTCGCCTGCATCAGGCAAACTTTTGCGGAAGTTCGATTCGCCCCATAATGCTTTATTGAGCAAAACTTTGACCCTCCATATCACTGTCAGCAGACATATTATTGCCAAACATACTTCTCTCACTGCTGGAGGCCCTCCCTCCCTCCTCCAAGCAAGGTCCTTATACCATTTGACTCAGTTGTCTGCCTACACTAATTAGTTATGGGACAGCTGCTACACACTCTGCTAGGGAGATTTTAATTAGCCTCTTGTGGGTCTCCTCCCACCTCCCTCCTCCCCTTCTACCTATTCCCTCCGCCCTCCTACCGGAGGGAGGATGGTCTCTTCTGCCAGGGAATTATACTATTTTAAAAACCAGTATACATCATACCATGGCTGGGAATCGAACCCAGCTCTCACTGTGTGGTGGCCAAGCCACCCTAACCACTGTACCACTACAGTAGTAAGTGAAGCTGGCCTAAAATTTACCATTTATGCTCAATGCAATAGAAACAGGTTGCTTACAGGGAACCTTAACTGAGAGTAATATGGATGTTTCCTGTAAACAATACCAGTTGCCTGGCAGTCCAGCTGATCTTTGTGACTGTAATAGTGGCTGAATCACACCCTGAAACAAGCATGCAGCTAATCCAGTCTGACTTCAGTCAGAGCACCTGACCTGCATGCTTGTTCAGGGGCTGTGGCTAAAAGTATTAGAGACACAGGATCAGCAGGCGATTCAGGCAACTGGTATTATTTTAAAAGGAAAAATCCATATCCTTCTCCGTTTAGGTTTCCTTTAAGGATTTGTAGCATAAAAGCCAACTCACATTGGCTGGGATTTAAACCTGGGTCTCACTGTGTGGTGGGCATGCACCCTAACCACTGTACCAACTAAAGCTGGCCTAAAAATTACCATTTATGCTCAATACAAGAGAAAAAGTAGACAAGACAAATAACATTTATATCACACTTTTCTCCTGGCGGACTCAAAGCACCAGAGCTGCAGCCACTAGGGCATGCTCTATAGGCAGTAGCAGTGTTAGGAAGACTTGCCTAAGGTCTCCTACTGAATAGGTGCTGGCTTACTGAACAGACAGAGCTGAGATTTGAACTCTGGTCTCCTGTGTCAGAGGCAGAGCCCTTAACCATTACACCATGCAGCCACTGCTTACAGATATGTAGCCAGACATGGCCTTCTCTTTTGTGTTCAACAGTTGTCCAAAGAGAACCCCAGATAGCCAGGTAGATTCATATCTCTCTCTCTTCCTAACACTGTTACTGCCTATAGAGCATGCCCTAGTGGCTGCAGCTCTGGTGCTTTGAGTCCGCCAGGAGAAAAGTGTGATATAAAAGTTATTTGTCTTGTCTACTTTTTCTCTTGTATTGAGCATAAATGGTAATTTTTAGGCCAGCTTCAGTTGGTACAGTGGTTAGGGTGCATGCCCACCACACAGTGAGACCCAGGTTTAAATCCCAGCCAATGTGAGTTGGCTTTTATGCTACAAATCCTTAAAGGGAACCTAAACGGAGAAGGATATGGATTTTTCCTTTTAAAATAATACCAGTTGCCTGAATCGCCTGCTGATCCTGTGTCTCTAATACTTTTAGCCACAGCCCCTGAACAAGCATGCAGATCAGGTGCTCTGACTGAAGTCAGACTGGATTAGCTGCATGCTTGTTTCAGGGTGTGATTCAGCCACTATTGCAGTCACAAAGATCAGCTGGACTGCCAGGCAACTGGTATTGTTTACAGGAAACACCCATATCACTCTCAGTTAAGGTTCCCTGTAAGCAACCTGTTTCTATTGCATTGAGCATAAATGGTAAATTTTAGGCCAGCTTCACTTACTACTGTAGTGGTACAGTGGTTAGGGTGACTTGCCCACCACACAGTGAGAGCTGGGTTCGATTCCCAGCCATGGTATGATGTATACTGGTTTTTAAAATAGTATAATTCCCTGACAGAAGAGACCCTTCTCCCTCCGGTAGGAGGTAGAAGGGGAGGAGGGAGGTGGGAGGAGACCCACAAGAGGCTAATTAAAATCTCCCTAGCAGAGTGTGTAGCAGCTGTCCCATAACTAATTAGTGTAGGCAGACAACTGAGTGAAATGGTATAAAGGACCTTGCTTGGAGGAGGAGGAGGGAGGGTCCTCTAGCAGTGATGTGTATTTCACTCAATCAGGTGTGCCTCCAAGTATTAGAGCTCTTGAAACATGTTTTCTATCATTTTTCTAACCAGTAGAATTTTTTAAAATTTTCAAAGTTCGCCTCCCCATTGAAGTCTATTGCGGTTCGCGAACTTATTCGCGAACCGAACCTTTCGCGGAGGTTCAAAATCGGAGGTTCGCGACATCTCTAATGTTGATAACTATGGGAAAGGGGGGATAATGGGTTAACAAATAATTGGTTATTTTGTTAATGAATTTGAATGTTATATAGTGTCTTTTTACGTTTTTCCCACTAGATGTGGCCACATTTTATTCCTGCGGACTGAACAGTACACAGGAAGTGTTCATCGCTGCTGGTATTTTGATCTTCTTTAGGAACACGTTACCATTCACCGATCACTACTCTACCACGGGGGTTGCAGGCACTGCAAGTAAATAGCAAGATACGTGTATCCCCCGGGGTCCCCCTCCGGTGCTCTCCTCCCCCTCCATGCAGAACAGCAGCGGGAAGGCACTTACGTCCAGCCGCCGTGGGTCTCCTCTCTGATGTGCCTGCATCTGCCTGTTCTCCCTGTGATCTGCCCTCCGTAGCCACTGCCCATCTACTTCCTGCAGCAGAAACAGGAAGTAGATGAGCAGCGGCTACCGAAGGCAGATCACAACTCTCTGTGGCAGCAGGCTCATCAAAGGGGAGACCCACCTGTGGCTGGACGTAAGTGCCTTGCGGCTGCTGTTCTGCATGGAGGGGGAGGAGAGCACCGGAGAGGGACACTAGGAGAGGGGGCGGGATTCTGCCCTGACACTGATGCCGCCTGAGGAAGTGGCGTCACCTGGCGTCATGGGCGGCCCGGGGCTGGAAGCAAGCATGCAGCTAATCTTGTCAGATTTGTCACAGACATCTGATCTGCATGCTTGTTCAGGGTCTATGGCTTAAAGTATTAGAGGCAGAGGGTCAGCAGAGCAGCCAGGCAATGTGCATTATTTAAAAGAAAATAAATATGGCAGACTCTATATTCTCATCTCGGGTTCCCTTCAAAAATGTTTTTTATTTTTTTTTTCCCATTTGATTGATGAACATTTTGCTCTGTTCTTTAGCTACAAAAATGTTATTAGTCAGGAGTTGGAATTTTTTTTACTCACTTTAAATATTAATTTTATTTATTTATTTTTCCCTTGATTGATGATATTTTTGCTCTGTAGTTTGGCTGCAGAAATGTCGTTATTATTATTATTTCTGGAGTCATTTACTGCCAGCTCACGGATGGCACATTGTCACAATGCTTTATACTACGGTTATTATTTTTAATCTCTGCGTTTAAAGGGTATAATTAGCATCTCTTTCACACACATCAATATTGCCATAAATGTGCATTTTCATTGTTTTATGGCGAAACAAACCCAGACAGCTCCGCTCCTTCTGTACTTCCACATCAACATTTTGCTAATCATTAAAAAAGGTACATTTTCCATCACGGCTCAGTTAATGGGAGAACACATTACCGGCAAAAATCTACATATAAAAATATAATCACGTTGATTAGCGAGCATGAAATGTACAACTTTTGCATGGATAAATCTTCAAAGAGTATGTCTCTACATAAATGATGTTTCCATCAGGGGGCGTAACAATAGACCCTTCAAGGGATGCAGCCACAGGGGGGCCCAGAAGCCGCAGGTGGCACCGTGGGGGGAGAAGTTTATTTTCTCTGTCCTGAGAGACTGACAACTAAGGGTGCAGAGAGAAAAAAACTTTCTGCTCTTTGCATAATTGTTTTAATGACTGCATCTGCTCAGCCACTGATAACAAATCATACAAAGTTTTACAGACAAAGATTAGTAGGCAGTCCCTATTCAGTGTTCAGCAGGGTCTTGTGTACAGGGCTTCTCTACCCCCAGCCTTTCTATACCTCCCCAAGTGCTACGTACTGTAGTGAAGCTTGAGGAGTCTAAGCACGGTCGCCATCCAAAGTGTTGCAGGGGTGCCCAGTGATTTCTAGTAACGCCCCTGCTTCTCATAATCGAACTGAATGTTTTTGTAAGACTTCCATTCACCAATTGCAATTTGCAGAAGGACACTTGTAGGATGGGAGATGTCAGGAGAGGGATTGACAGTTATTAGTGGACTAACAGAATTCTTGGCAATGCAGAGTAAGATCTAACAGAAGGATGTAGCTATTCTGACTACAAGGAGGCCGGGTGGATATTCTGTCTTAGAGGATGTCCTCTTGTCACCTTATCATCACTGCTAAGCTGCTCCCATCTGCTGCGGAGGAGAGACGGGCACAATTTAGAAACTTACTTTTCACTCATTATTTTACAAAAATAGGGCGCTCTTAATTATTATTAAAATAAACAATCTCGGTGAAAAGGAGATATGTACAGAGCTTTTCAAGCAAATCTGTATTAAAATGTGCTTAATGAGTTGAATGCATGCACAGATATAACGAGTGATAAGAAGGATTTGCAATCTGTTTCCTTTAGTAATGGCCTGTAGGTGTTTTAAATCACTAACAGGGGTACATACACTCAATGAATATGTCCTGAGCACTTCCCTTTCTCAGTATACCAACCTGAGAATAAGTGTTGGGTCCCCTGATGTTGTTTGTCAGTTTAAAGGCAACTGAGCATCTATTTTTTTAAAGGGGCACTACGGCGAAACATTGTGCAAAAATATACAAATAAGAAGTATGTTTTTTTCCAGAGTAAAATGAGCCATAAATTACTTTTCTCCTATGTTGTTGTCACTTACAGTAGGTAGTAGAATTCTGACAGAACCGAAAGGTTTTGGACTAATCCATCTCTTCATAGGGGATTCTCACGGATTTATTTATTTTCAAAAGCACTTAGTGAATGGCAGTTGCTCTGTCCAATTGCCAAAAACTGTGTAGCGAACAGGGAAACTGGCCAGCATCATTGTCTGAATCCCTTTTAGGGAATATATTTATAAAGAATAAAAGCCTTGCTGAGAATCCCCTATGAAGAGATGGACTAGTCCAAAACCTGTCGCTTCTGTCAGATTTCTACTGCCTACTGTAAGTGACAGCAACACAGGAGAAAAGTAATTTATGGCTCATTTTACTCTGAAAGAAATGTACTTATTTGTCTATGTTTGCACATATTTTACATTTTACAATTTTTCACCATAGTGCCCCCTTAAATTAACCTCTTTCGGCTTTGTGCTGCGTCTCTGGCCCTCTGTCAGTATGGGATCCACCATCTTCTACAGGAGGGACCGCAACTGTGCCACAATTCCCCCAACACCCCCCTCCCCCTCCATGGCACACTCTATTATGAACCTACCATATGGGTTCATTATAAAGTTAATTGCAGGTGCTCAGTTGCCTTTAAGACTAGTGGTAATTTTACTTGTATTTATGCCAATGGAGCAGTGCATGTTGCACGACCCACACTATGTGGATTATGGTAGTGCACGTTACATTACTTTCATAATGCTCGTTACAATAGCAGTGCAAGTATTATCCATGTACTGTGGGTTGTGCAAATTGCGCAGGGCATGCAATTCTATTGGCATGAGTAGTGGTGAAAGTGCCATGTGATATCTGTGCATTCCAATTTTACCATTAGTGAATCAATCCCAATGTCACAGTGCCAAAATCATAGTGCCCAGCATTTGTGACTAGACTTCACTATCTCTTTATATAATATCCCTATGTCTCTGCGTCCATTATGTCTCTGTGTCAGTGCTTTTTTGCACTGTGCATGTGCAGGGAGGGACGCAGAGACACTGAGGAGAGCCGAGGGAGGACGGGGCCAGAAGGGGCAGGCATGTTCGCACGAGGCGGGCCCAGGGGGTGTGCACATGCGGCGTGAGGCGGAGTGGTGACAGACCTAGCCGGTTTTTAAACGGGCTAAGGTCTCTAGTTGGTAATGATGTTGCCAGCAACACAAACCAGTAGCTAACACTAGGGATTAGTGAGCAAAACTTTACCCCTTATAGGGATACTGTTGAGGGGCTCAAAAGACAAAATCCGACACTTACCTGGGGCTTCTATCAGCCCCCTGCAGCTGTCATGTCCCGCGCTGTCCTCCTACAATTCTTGGTTCCTGGCCGCCGATCCCGGTCTAATATTCGTCTAAATAGATGAGTAGCGATCACTCCCACGCACATCATCGGGAGCTTACTGCGCAGGCACAGTACGAAGTTTTCTTGTACTTGCGCCTGCACAGTAAGCTCCCGATGACGAAGGAGCGAGCACGTGCGTGGCCACGACCGTGCAGCCACAGTCTAGGTAGACGCTAGATTAGACCGGGACCAGCGGCGGGGAACGGAGGATCGGAGGAGGACGGCTGCAGGATGCTAATAGAAGAACCAGGTAAGTGTCGGATTTGGTCTTTTTAACGCCCTCCACAGGACGCCTTTAAAGTGTACCTGAGGCAACATGTGACATGATGAGATAAACATGTAAGTACAGTTCAAAACTTGCACTGGGGCCTATAGCTCCTTAGTTACGCCGCTGTCCAGAGCATTCCCTGTACAGTACATAGGTGAGTATCTACCATTTTGTTTCAGGGTTGCTTCAGATTTGCTTTAAAGGGCCTCTGTCACGAAAATCTTAAAATGTAAAATACATGTTAACATATACAAATAAGAAGTACTTTTCTTCCAGAGTAAAATGAGCCATAAATTACTTTTCTCCTATGTTGCTGTCACTTACAGTAAGTAATATAAATCTGGCATTGCCAACAGATTTTGGACTAGCCCATCTTCTTATGGGAGGTTCTCTGGGTTTTCTTTATTTTTAAAAGCACTTAGTGAATGTCAGTTGCTCTGTCCAACTGCCCAAAAAGTGTGCAGCGAGCAGGGAGGCCGGCCAGCATCTTGTATAAATCTTTTTCAGGGAATCTCTTTATAAAGGCCATGCTGAGATGGACTAACCCAAAACCTGTCGGTAATGTCCGATTTCCCCTACTTACTGTAAGTGACAGCAACATAGGAGAAAAGTAATGTATAGCTCATTTTACTCTGGAAGATATGTACTTCTGATTTGTATGTGTTTTAAATTCTAAGATTTTCACAACAGTTCCTCTTTAACCTTTTGTGGACCGCCTCTATTAGATCCTACACCGCACTTGTGGCTGTTCTAGCCTGATGTGGCGTAGGATCTACGCCAACCGCCGTTTCTGCTCCAGACGCGATCGTGCGCACCCGGAGGGGGAGATTAAGCTTTCATATGACAGCTGACATCTCCCCTCAGTGATCAGCGGCCATCGCATATGGCTTCTCATCACGTGATCACAACAATCAACAGCAGATCGTAGTGACCACTGCAACAGCTCTGGCGGGAGGGGGGGAAGAAGAGGATCCACTCACCTTCCTTCCGTACCCCCGATGATCGGCGCCCCCCTACGCTCTGGCCGGCAACTCAGCTCGCTCTGACGTCAATGCCGGGTCCCGGCTTGATGGCGTCATAAAGCCGCGACCCGGAAGTGAGCGGCAGTATGAGAGGGGATGGCGGCGAGAGCGGAGGGGGCTACTGTGGCTCATCACTGGAGCCTGGGAGGTGAGTAAAGGCTTCTGCCGAAAGCGGGGACATCTGGCTAAAGGGGGGGACATCTGGCCCAGCATGCCACACTGGGGATACAGCTGCCTGACCCCCCCAAACGCGACCCCCGCATGCAAATTCGCCTGGTCCTTAGGGGGGATTAGGCAGCTCGTCCCCAATAGGTTAACTCTTGTGTCACCACTCAAGATCCTAATTTTACCTTCCCCTCTGCCTAATTTCTCCTTATTTCCTATCCCCTGGAATAAGTGACGTCACAGCACAGGCAGTGTCAATCTGAGTTCTCTTGGAACAGGTCCCAAATATTGACCTTGTAAATGAACTGCTTTGTAAAATATACATTTTGTGTTGGTATCTTTGCCAATTTTATTTTACACCATATGGAACCTCAACTGTTTCTGTTAAAACAACAAAGATGTTTCCTAATTAAAATATTCACAGCAGGCATTAGATAGTATGGGGGAGAAACTGAATCCATATGCTAGAGACATACATCTTCCTCTGGTCACTACGTCAACAGAGCTAACGCTTTGGCTAACAAGAAATCAGTATGAAGTTGCGGGAGAGAGATGAAGGTTCTCGAAGACGAAGTTTGGCTCATTGCCAAACAAAACCCACTGTCATTCAACAGAAACCTAGTATAAGATCAAAATGACAGCATTACGAACTTGTCTAAGAAAATGGGACATCATGTTTTCTTTTTACAACCCAGCAGCTGGAAAACCTGTCTGTTTCATCAGTGAGACTGTACCGGAAAATCATTACAGTTATTTTTAACCTGCACTCTGTAACTACCTGTAATTACTGTCTGATGTATCTGTTGAGTGAAATGTAGATTTGCATTGGATCAGAATAATTCCAAGCAAGTCAGCAGACCATAATAAACCCCAATCAGGTTAAAATCCATTACTTTTTTTTTTTTTAGAAAAAATTGTTTTCCTCAAATTCTGCAATTTAATCAGAAAACCTCTGTAAATGTACATCATCTGTATTTGTGTGGTGCTGTCTCAAACAGCACTTTAAAGAGAAACTCCCATGAAAATAATGTAATTAAAAAATGCTTCATTTTTACAATAACTATGTATAAATGATTTTGTCAGTATTTGCCCATTGTAAAAGCTTTCCTCTCCTTGATTTACATACTGACATTTATCACATGTGGGGGTAATGGCTGCATTTCATATGTGGGGTTGAAAGCTGCATTTCATATGTGGGGTTGATTGCTGCATTTGTCATTTGGAGCCTCTTGGTTATTAAAAACTATGCTATTACATGTCTCTATATAAAATAATTAATTTATCTTCTCCAGGCCCTACCATAGTCATAGTCTAATATCCTATCATGGTAATGTGTCTTTAATGTGAATGTTTTTGAGGTTTGTGTTTGATTGTCAGGGCGAGAGGGTTTGATGACAAACTGGGCTGCAAGGAAATGGGGGGGGGGGGGGGGGCAGTTACAAATTCCGCATTGAAAGTCTGTAGCTACGCCACTGGTTTCCAGAGTGATCAAAATCAATTCTGCCTCTATGAAAACGTTTGGGCCCGAAGAGAGTCTTTGAGCTTCGTCAGCTGAAGGTTTGGGCTTCCATGGCTCTACGGAAAATAGGGTTTTGGAAGTAGCATTACTAGATCACCGTACAGCTTAGTCTGGTAAAGAGGGATTAGGGGGAAGCAAAAGGGCTTTAGATCAGTAATAACTGTACAATAACGCTGTCCTGCAAAAAGAATTAGCCGGATCTGTAATAAATTATTATACTGAAAACAGATGTTGCCTGGGATTGGAAAACAAAACAGAGATGACATTACGACTTGTGCCTTTCCACAGCAAGGCACATTTTCTCCAGTTGTACCCATATATTATAGTTTTTATCACTGATGGTCTATAGCATCTGAATTTTCCTGTCGAGTATTTCTGCAGCATGGTTAAACGTTCTATAGAGCACTGCGGGGAAGTGAAATACAAGGCACACTGGGCTTCCCCTGGGGCTAAGCTGATGAGATGGCACAAAATAATTCTATAAGAGCTCTCTCCCACCGGCAGCATTGTGGAAAGCATGATATATTGTACTTGGCATCGTTCCTGCAGCCAGTCCATTGCTAACGCCATAATTCTTGCTTAGTTTTATAGGTCTTCTATATATGTGTGCCAATAGATTTCGTTTATAGCTTAAGAAAATAGATAGCCATGCCTGGTCTTCCAAGTTGCATTCCAAGAAATTTTTTTAATTTAAAGCGGAATTCCACCTTAATTCATTACTCCATTCAAAACAGATTGCTCAGTGTGGTTGGCGGTGGTACGTTTTACTGGTTATGCCACCCGGTTAGCTGGGGCACTGGGCGCAGGGGGAGCCGAATGAAGGCTCATGCTGCAGCCGCTGAAATTCCAGACGGCGTTAAATAATAATATTCCCCCTTTGAGTCTTTGCAACTTTGAGAGGGAAGTAATTCAAGCCCTGGCTATCGCCGGCACCCAAATGACACTGAGAATCCCACTGCGGTGCTATAGACGCAATAACATTACGTCTATTGTGGCGCCCAAGTCAGACACAGTGCGGCAGTGATCACATGATTGCCCAAATGACCTGCTTCGCCCCAGGAGGGCTTCCGTACTATCTTGTTAAAGTGGACCTGAACTCTTGCACAGGACAGAAGGAAAACGTAGAGAAATGCACCCTGGATGTATTTAGAGAGTTTAGCCTGTTTAATTCCCCCTCATTTGTGTCTAATCGCAAGTTGTAATTTGTTCCTCCCCCGTGTCACATGACTGCCTATGGCAGATAAGCACATTTGAAAGCACCAGCTGTAAACAATATGTCTGCTTCCATGAATGAGGAAGTAGAAACAGAGCAGATTTATCTTAGGATTTGTATCTGCTGTAACAAATACATGTTTTTTGTTTAAAGGTTAGTATGTTGTTGTGCGCTGTGACGTCATACACGCCCCCTTACTAGGAAACCACGTGGGGCATGCATGTATGAACAGCGGAATGCGTCTGGAGCAGCGGAGGGACAGGTCATGTATACCTTTTTCATTAGGGGAGACAGCGCCGGGGGTTTCGTCACATTTATCGATAGTTGCAAAATTACACGGCATTCCCACCGCGCACTCAATCAAGCAACTCGGCTGTACATCTTGCAGCATGTAAGATGGACAAAATTGGTCGCATTGCACTTGGCGGCACCAATTTTCATCCAAATAGAGTATAATAATAGAATCAGATGGTCGATCGGCTGCCAAGTGACTTGATGTACGGCCAACTTAAGAGGTTGACTATCACCACTGTAAGCACTGCCAGCGATTTGCTGGTTGGTTAAGATTGCTGGTTAGTTGAGTCCTGGATAATTGGGGCTCTACTGTATAATTCATTAGACAGACAGATAAGGAAAGTATTTATGAAATGAACAGATAAAGAGACATCATAAGATAAGCAGAAAAAAGACGATTTGCAAGGTAATCAGATTAGGACAAAAAATTCATGAGATAAACAGATAAGGAGAGATAATTTATGGAATAAAACAGATAAGGAGAGATATTTTATGAGTTAAGACAGGTAAGGACAGATAAGGTTGACTTACAGTCTTATCTGTATAAATCATGTCTGCTTATTTGTCTTGATTCAAAACACCCTGGAAATCGACCAGCAACTTTATCAGTTATTTAGGCCATGAATGTAACACGTGTTGCGCACGTAGCACAAGTCATGTTATGCAAAAAATGGTCCTGATTCACAAAGCTTTTCTGTTAAATTATCTCACCTTACTTATTAACTCACAATTTATCTCTCTTTAAGTGATTTAACTCCTGATTTAGCTCTCCTTAACTGACTTAACTTATTGTTTAGCTCTCCTTATCTAACTTAACTCATGATTTAGCTCCCCTTAATTGACTTAACTCATTGGTGAGCTCTCCTTAACTGACTTAATTCATTGTATAACTCTCCTTAACTGACTTAAATCATGGTTTAGCGCTCCTTATCTGTTTATCTCATTAATTATCTCTCCTTATTTGTTTATCTCATGCATTAGCACTCCTTACAGTTAAGGTGAAAAATAAGTAACCTTTGTGAATCAACCCCAATGTGCGCTGGTCATATACTATGGGCCTGATTCACAAAGCGGTGCTAACAGTTAGCACGCTAGTGAAAAGCCCTTTATCATGCCTAAACTCTGTTTAGGCATGATAAGTTTAGGTGTGATAAGTTTAGGCATGATACGTTTAGGTGTGATAAGTTTTTAGGTGTGATAAGTTTAAGCACCAACTGGGTTAGCACCGCAGTGCACAGCTGATCAAAAGTTTTGCGCTAGCAAAGTCTGGTGCACTTTGCATAGAGTTTAATGGCGCTGCTTTGCGTGCGGGACTTTGCGCGCGATCTAAACTTATCTAAACTTATCATGCCTAAACTTATCATGCCTAAACTTATCATGCCTAAACTGAGTTTAGGCATGATAAAAATGGTTATCACGCCTAAAGTCTTTAACTGGGTTATCACCGCTTTGTGAATCGAGCCCTATCTGTTAAGATGTATGGGCAGGTCGACCAAGAGACCGATCTCTCTCTGATGAAATCTAGAGAGAAAACTGTTGCCTGCCCATACACCTAAGGCCGATTTATGATAGATTTCACCATGTAATGGCCCTGTGATGCCGCATCAGCCGACTAGTATCGCACGCCGCCGCTACCACCACCCACCCAATCGAGTAAGTCAGCCCTACATCTTGCAGCCTGTCTGATTGATACATGTGACCAATTTTAGCCCGAAATCGGTTGCATCGTCGATCAGAAATGCTCTTGGCGGCACCGATTTGATTATAATAATCTGTGAGAAAACGCGGAAAGGCCGCCGTGAGTACTCAGAGCAAGACGGCTGATTCCGCATCCAACGCGGCAGGTTGCGCGCGTGGGTCTGCATTCACTGGCATGACGGAGCACGATGAAACCGCTGCATGCCTTATGAACAAGGCGGCGGATTCCGAGTCAGAAGCGGATGTTTGCACGCATAGGCATAATTCTGACAGTACTGCTGAACGTGGAGTAACCGCCGCATGCTTGGACAGCGGTGCGGCTGTTTCCGCATCCAACACAGCAGAAACATTACAACACATGTCTGGTGTGGCTGGGACTGATAGTCCACACAGGTTCAGGAGGACGCGCGCGCGCGGAGAGGCAGAGCCTTTATGACAGTCAGAAGGGCGTCACCTGACCAAGCCGGTCAGCTGACAATTCCAGCAGTTTTCATTGGTCCAGCACTTAGGGGTGGCGCTGGAGAGCGCTGGGGTATATATACTGGGTGCTGGTCATTTCTCTGGTGTCTGGCGTTGCGATCACTACGTGGTAGCACTCAGACCTTCTGTCAGTATCTGTGTTATTATCTAGACCAGTTTCCAAGGTGTTGATGACCAAGGAGCTCACACCTTAGTCTAGGAATCCTGTTATTATCTGAGTTATTATCTAGACCAGTTTCCAAGGTGTTGATGATCAAGGAGCTCACACCTTAGTCTAGGAATCCTGTTACCATCTGTGTTATTATCTAGACCAGTTCCGGGGTGTTGATGAACTAGGAGCTCACACCCAAGTCTAGGCATTGTTGATTATTTGTTATGACCTTCTGCTTTCCTGACCACTCTTCTGATCTCTGATTAGGTACTTCGCTATATCTGATACTCTGTTGCCAAACTCTGCTAGTCTTAGGATTCCGCATCTGTCTCCTGTCTCGGTACTTTATCTGTCTGTGTGTTAACAACCTGGCCTGTCCGACCTCGAGAACTATCTTCCCTGTTGGGAGATAGTTCACAGACCTGTCAGTGACACGTCACCATTGGTGTCACTCACTCTCTGGTCCTTCCCACTCTCAGCCTGGCTCCGCCCCTTGGGGAGCATCCGACTGGTGGAAGGAACCTGATCTCTAAGCAGTATCTCGTACTGCCTAGCACCCTCTATACGGGTGCTCTCCTCAAAGTATTACGGTTGCACCAAACACTCATATTACTCAGGTGTCCAGAGGTTAGAGATATATCTGATTCTCGGTGATACTGCAGATCACCGGTAATCAGATCCTCTCTGTGTTACACCGATCGTTACATAATCAAATCGGATGGTCAATCGGACGCTAAGTCGTCTGATGTAAGGCCAATTTATCATACTGGCAGGTCAATTATCTGCCCCCCCCCCCCCCTTAAAAAAAAAAAAAAAACACCACACACACACAAAAACAAACCCTAACAGATATTTTGTAAATTTACTGATAATGATGATCCTCTTCAGCTTGTACTTAGAAAGTACTGGCTTTTAATAGTGTGCCATTCCCAGCATACATGCTCAGTAAACTGTCTTTTTTTTACTATTACATGAAAGCCTGGTATGGAGGCTTTCCCTGGAGTCATCCCTTTAAGCAGGAATTAGCATATACAGTATAATTTGCAGAATTCATGACAGTGTCCATCTTCTGGTGGTTTGCAGGCGGAGCGTGGTGCTCCACTGACACAGCTTATATTCTGCAGTCAGGCCTCTGATGCATGGAAGATAAATAAGGTAACAGCCCCTTGACCTTCTATCAAGATGTTTAATGTTCTTCACTTCGAAGAACAAGTCAAGCAGGTTTTTTTTCTGTCGTGCCGTTCTCATTACACAGGATCTAGTGTCTGGCAACAAGGACCTTCACAAAGCTGCGAGAAGGATATCGTGTTCTGTGGTTTCACTTGCTGAACACAAAATAAGAACACTGAATAAACCACCAATTCTCTCCTATAAGCTGATTAACTCTTTATTCTTATTTCTCCTGTGGGATTGCTGCTATTTGCCTAAAAATGATTGGAATGGCTATTTTTCTATACACTGCATAGTAATGTGTTAGGACTTACGAGGCCTAAATAAGAAAAAAAAAAGTTAAAAAAGTTAAGTACCTGCATCTCTTTCAAACACACGGAGGACGCCATCCGCGCCCTCCAAGTCGTTCCGCCAGGTCCCCGCCGCTCAATAGCCCCCCGGCCGGTCACGACCGCACGGCCGGGATGTCCTGCCTCTGCCAATATGGCCGCCGGAGCCGGCTGCGGCTGCGCAGTCTGCACAGCCACGAGTGCGGCTGCGCAGCTCTAGGGCAAATCCCCCGATCCACGCTACTGTAGCATGGATCGAGGGGGGGGGGGGGGGGTTGGCCTTAGAGCTGCGCAGCCGCACTAGCGGCTGTGCGGACTGCACAGCCGCGGCCAGCTCCGGCGGCCATATTGGCAGAGTCAGGACAGCCCGACCCAGCCTTGTGGTCGTGACCGGCCGGGGGGGCTATTGAGCGGCGGGGACCTGGCGGAACGGCTCGGAGGGCGCGGATGGCGTCCTCCGTGTGTTTGAAAGAGATGCAGGTACTTAACTTTTTTAACTTTTTTTTTTTTAGATTTAGGCCTCGTAAGTCCTTTAAAGGACACCTGAAGGGAGAGGGATATGCAGGCTGCCATATTTAATTATTTTTGAACAATGCAAATTGCCTGGCGATCTGCTGATCGCTTTGGTTGCAGTAGTGTCTTAATGCGCTGGTTCTCGGTTTACCTGTGCAGAAAGCAGGGTGGTGGGGAGAGGGGTGTTTGGACATTCAACATTTCGCAGAGAGGCCAAGTGATTTAGACACTTGGCCAAGTTGCCAATTTGGGGGGCCAAGTGATTAGTTACGCCCCTGTGGGGCTTCCTCCAGCACCATAAACATATCTGAGTTCCACACTGTCCTCCCGCAGTCTGCCGTTCAGCTGCGATCAGCCCTGGTAATTGCTTCAGTCGGATCAGTCTGGATCTTCTGCGCAGGTTCAGGAGGTCCACGCATGTGCAGAAGACCCAGGCTGGACCCGACTAGGCCAGTTACCGTGGCTGATCGCGGCATAATGGCAGACCGCGGGAGGATGGCGAGGGACTCGTATTTATGGAACTGGAGGAAGCCCCAGGTAAGTATCGATTGTGCCTAGGTTTAGATCTCTGGTACACTTTAAACTAAGTGTGTGTTTACTCATTGTAACCAGTGTGTACTCAGTGTAACAGATACTTTAGGTAGCCTCTCTCTTACCACAAAGATGTGGTAAGATTGTACAGTCAAGATTGGTGATAAAGTTTGTATGGGGTAGTGGAGAAATCCCCCGAGGGGAGGGTGTGATCAGACCACTCGATCTTGCTCGGCAGCTCCCTGTAGAAAATTCACTGTAAGAACAAACAAAGAGAAGGGGCGCTCTGAGACTCCCAGTAACTTCAAAAAGAGGCTTCAGCAGGATGGGTCTCACCTTGATCTTTTGTGGCTAGTACGGCGTACACAGCCCCGATGAACCTGCGTCCCTCTTTGCCTAGCCGGGGACCGGGCTCTCCGTTCTGGCGTGGTGGAAGTGACGTCACCCCTCCTGGCGCTCTGCACAAGCGTAGCTGCGGAGGACGCTAGCATCCAGCCGCACTGCGGTTGCGTGACATATGCGTCTGTATCTCCGCATAGGGAGAGGGACATACGCAACCACTTGTACGTGACTGGGGCATCATTTCGCATGAGTGGGATAAGGGAAGGAACCACTGATAAAACTATAATAAGAATTATGTTAAAAGGTGGGGTTACAAGGGTATAAAATGTATTTAAAAGACAACGCGTTTCGCAGAGGAGCAGCCTCTGCTTTCTCAAGTCATTGATCTTAATACATTTATCACAGTTCATTATATAACACACTACAGCCAATCAGCTCTGTGTGGGGGGAGTAGGATTACCGTATTGGACCTAAGACAGGGTCCATATACCTTAATGTCCTAAAAAAGGGGGGCAAAGGCCTAAAGACATACATTGCACATAGACTACAGAAAGGATAGTGGCCATTGTGTTAAGTCAAAGGGAAGATTCGGAGAAACGACAAAACCCTCACACCGCATAAGTTATCCTCAGTGTATACAGTAAACAGCAATCCACAAGAAAACCCAAAGAGAGTCAATGTACAAGGCACGTCCCCAAATTAAATAACGGAAATTTTTCCACACACAGCACCCATAGGCTGCAAATACATCCATAGCATGTAAGATGATAATACATACACAGGTTCCTATTATCCCAAACATGAATTGAATTACTATCCCAATCTTGTTAAAGTACTATTGGCTGTAAATGGCTCATTTCTTCCAAACATTTGTTCAACCCCCCTGGTTCCAGTGTCCCCAGTTTTAAAATCCAATAGGACTCGCGTCTACATAGGACGTGATATTTCTCAAATTTGTTAGGATGATCTATTTGTTCGATAATGGTAGCACTCAATAACCCAAAGTCCCTCTTATGGACTAGATCAAAATGATTAGAGACACCATGTTTAGATTCCCCTTTTGCTATATTTGACCGATGTTTATTAAGTCTGGACTGAAATTTCTGGGTGGTGCGACCCACATATGCCAATTTACATGGGCATTTTAGTAGATATATCACATACGAGCTTTGGCATGTGACATAGCTCCTTATAGGGTATTCTACAGAGGTATTTGCACAAAATGTCTCTGTACCATTTGTAATCGTTTTACAACAGAGACATCGTTTGGATCTACACGAAAAACACCCCAATTTCGCTGTGGTCCCTTTATGTGTATTGTTGTTGGGTCCCACTGTATCTAGAGGAGGCAATCTACTGGGTGCTATATGGCCCCTAATAGTCTTGGGTGCTAGCGTCCTGTTCTCCGCAGCTACGCTTGTGCAGAGCGCCAGGAGGGGTGACGTCACTTCCACCATGCCAGAACGGAGAGCCCGGTCCCCGTCTAGGCAAAGAGGGACGCAGGTTCATCGGGGCTGTGTACGCTGTACTAGCCACAAAAGATCAAGGTGAGATCCATCCTGCTGAAGCCTCTTTTTGAAGTTACTGGGAGTCTCAGAGCGCCCCTTCTCTTTGTCTAAGATTGTTGATAGGCACTTTAACACCTTCCCTACCAGCAGTCTCTGGCCTCAGACCAGAGACTGCTGGTTTAAAAAAAACATCGCTTACTGACATAACGCCGCACTGACCCACCAATACCGCTGTTCACGCCCGTCACTGTAGCTCTCCTGCAATGCCGTCCCTGTGACAGCAGAGCTCCCTGAGCCAGTCAGGTGCCGATTTCATTGTCATCAATGTGAGTCAATGTGATTGGCTCACAGTGAGCACGTGGTCAGGAGCCAATGAAATTGGAACCCTCCCTCTACCAATGCCTAAACCAAACCGCTCCAACCCTGCTGCCTAACCCTGGACTACTCCCCCCTCTAATCCCCCTGCCTCTAGCTACTCCCTGCCGCCACAGGTGGCAATGGTACAAACCGTGATTAGCGGTAAGGAGATAAAATGATGGTGCCCAATAAATAGTGGGTGCTATAAGGTAGAGCCACTGAACACAGCTTCTGGTCCATTAAAGGGAATCTGAAGTGAAAATAAACTTCTGATATAATGATTTGTTTGTGTAGTACAGCTAAAAAATAAAATATTAGCAGCAGAAATGTGAGTCTAATATTGTTTCCAGTATAAGTGTGAGAGATCGCGGAAAAGCCGCCGCGAGTGCTACTGAGCAGGCGGCTGATTCCGCGTCCAGTGCGGCGGTTTGCACACGGAAGCGTGTGTCTGGCGGCAGAGCGGAACGCGGAAAAGCCGCCGCATTCAACAACAGTCAAGTGGCTGATTCCGCTTCCAGCGCGGCGGTTTGCACGCAGCAGCGTGCAGCTGGTGTGGCTGAGCCTGTTAGTTCACACAGGTTTAGGGCTACGCACGCGCACGCCAGAAGTCACGACCTTTATGCCAGCAGGACATGTGTCAGCTGATCAGGATAATCAGCTGATTCCTGCTGGACTCCTGATTGGCTGAGTGGTTCGGGCGGGGCGGCAGAGTCCTGCAACTGTATATACAGCTTGCTTGTCAGTTGCTGGTTGTCTGCCGTTGCGATCACTACGTGGAAGCACTCAGACCTTTAGTCAGATCCTACAGTGTGTTAGAACCAGGTGGACCTGGGAATTCACACTTAGCCAGTTTACTTGTACTGTTAATCTGCGTATTTATTCAGACTAGTTCCAGGGTGCTGAGACCAAGGACCTCGCACTCAGACTAGGCATTGTTTGATATCTGTTATGACTTATTGCTTTTCTGACTACTCCTCTGTCTTCTGATTCGGTACCTCGCATATCTGATACCATTGCCAGACCCTGCTTGCCTTGGATACCGAATCAGCCTTCTGTCTTTGTACTTTATCTGTCAGTGTGTTACCGACCAGGCGTGCCCGACCTCGAGAGCTATCTCTCCCCTTAAGAGATATTCTCCAGACCAGATAGTGACATCCACGTTCGGGGTCACTCACTCCCTGGTCCAGCCCAGCCTGACTCCTCCCCTTGGAGAGCCTCAGGCTGCTGAAAGGTTCCTGTGCCTTCCTGAGCAGTATTCCAGCACTACTGGTGCATTGCTCAAAGTATTACTGTTACACCAAACACTCACATACCTATAGATGTCCAGAGGTTAGCAATATATCTGTATTATCGATGATTCTGCAGATCATCAATAATCAGGTATATATCTGCATTTTTGGTGATACTGCAGATCACCAATAATCAGATTCTCTCTGCGTGCTGACACCAATCGTTACAGAACGGCAGACCAAACCCAAATGGGCGCACTCCGCAGCCGTCTCGATGGACTCACCACTACGGTGGAAAATCACACCCGAGTGCTGGACAGTCACCAGATCACAAATCAACGCTGTCTGGGACTGTACAAGGTTATCAGACGGCTGTGGATACCGTGCGATCTCCTCCTAGCACAGACATACGTATGTCTGTACCTGAAAGGTTTTCTGGCCACAGATCTGAATTTCGAAACTTTAAAAACCGAATGTTGTCATACTTTAAGTTGAGACCTAGTACTTCAGGAACTGTAGCTCAGAGAATTACGTTTATCAAGACACTATTGTCAGGAGATTCCCATACTTGGGCATATAGTCTTCAGCCAGGTGATGGCGCATTAGTGTCAGTTGAGGCGTTCTTTGAAGCTATGGCCATAATTTACGATGATCCGGATATTTCCTCGACCGCAGAGCGGAAGCTCAAGACATTGCGGCAGGGCAGAGATTCGGTCGAAAATTACGCAGCTGAGTTCAGAAAATGGGCAGTTTCAGCTATATGGGACTCATTTGCATTATTAGACTGTTTTTTATCAGGGCTGTCAGGCGCGGTCTCAGAGTTGATGTTGAGCCATCCTGAGCCCAAATCCCTCGATGAGGCCATTTCATTGGCCATCAGAATCGATCGTCGTGCACGATACCAAAGACAGACCCGGGGTAGGAACAATATGCGATACTTGACCTTTGCAGCGTCTCCTTCTGTTCCACCTCCACCTGCTTCACCTCCACCGGAACCAATGCAAATTGGTCGGGCAAGATTGTCTCGGGTGGAGTGGAGACGCAGAGAAACAGAGCAGCTCTCTCTGTACTGTGCAGAGGGGGGTCATAAAGTGCAGAATTGTCCCAAGAAGTTGGGAAACGCTGCCGCCTAGGTGTAGTCGGAGGTAATACCCTAGGCGCGCAGTCATTACCTCTAGATGATAAACGTTTCCTTCTCCCTTGCACTATATCCTGGCAGGATAAGACTGAGACTACTGAGGCCTTCATAGATTCTGGCTCAGCAGCTAATTTTATGGATTATGAATTTGCTAAGAAATTGGGGATTCCGATCTCCCCACTAAAACAACAGATTCGGGTCACTGCCGTGGACGATTCCCCTCTGCAGAGTAATCACCCTCTTTCCCAGACCCCAGACTTGGGGGTCACAATAGGGGTGTTGCATAAAGAAAGTTTATCGTTTAGTGTGTTACGAATGGCAACCTCCACGATCATTCTTGGCATGCCATGGTTACAAATACACTCGCCTCAGATCAATTGGGCTACGGGTCAGCTAACGAGCTGGTCTGCCCATTGCTATCATCATTGTCTAGCGAAAGTAACCTTTGGTAAAACCAAGATTCACATGGAGGGATTGTCAGATCAGTATTCAGAATTTGCAGACGTGTTCTGTCCCAAGTCAGCAGATAAACTTCCTCCACACCGTCCCTTTGATTGTCCCATTGATCTTAGGTCTGGTTGTATGCCCCCTAGAGGTCATCTCTATAATTTATCTGGGCCAGAGAAGTTGGCCATGCAGGAGTACATCCGAGAAAACTTAGCTAAAGGTTTATTCGCCCTTCTCGATCCCCGGCAGGGGCAGGGTTCTTTTTTGTGAAAAAGAAAGATGGAGGCCTATGGCCCTGCATTGATTATCGGGGTCTAAATAAAATTACAGTAAAAAATAGCTATCCTTTGCCTTTAATAGAAGATTTATTTACTCAAGTCACCAATGCTAAGATTTTCTCAAAACTGGATTTGAGGGGTGCTTACAACCTTGTGCGGATCAGGGACGGTGATGAATGGAAGACAGCCTTTAACACTCCTGACGGGCACTACGAGTACCTAGTGATGCCCTTCGGGTTGTGTAATGCCCCGGCCGTCTTTCAAGAGCTGATTAACGAAGTCTTTAGAGAGGTGTTGGGCAAATTCGTCTTAGTATACCTAGACGACATACTAATCTTTTCGTCCAACCTCTCAGAGCACAAAAATCATGTTAAGTTTGTGTTACAGAAGTTGAGACAAAACATGCTGTACGCTAAGCTGGAGAAATGCATTTTCGAAGTGACCTCTGTTGCCTTTCTGGGGTATATAATTTCAACCTCTGGCCTCTCTATGGACCCAGGAAAGGTTTCAGCTGTTTTGGAGTGGCCTCAACCTGTGGGATTGAAAGCTCTCCAGAGGTTCCTGGGGTTCGCTAACTACTATAGGAGGTTCATAAAGGGGTACTCCACGGTGATCTCTCCTCTCACCAGTCTCACAAAGAAAGGGGCAGATACTCACCACTGGTCCCCTGAGGCCCATGCTGCTTTCTCCACTCTAAAGAAATTGTTCAGTACTGCACCCATTTTGAGACATGTCGACACCGCCTTCCCCTTTATCGTGGAGGTAGATGCCTCAGAGGTAGGGGTAGGGGCTGTGCTGTCTCAGCGTTCTGGGTTGCAGGGAAAGTTACACCCCTGTGCCTATTTTTTACGTAGGTTTTCACCCGCAGAGAAGAACTACGATATAGGCAATAGGGAACTTCTAGCCATTAAGTTGGCCTTTGAGGAATGGCGACATTGGCTAGAGGGTGCAGAACACACCATTACTGTCTATACTGACCACAAGAATGTGGAGTACATTGAGGGCGCTAAGAGACTTAGCCCCCGACAGGCCCGGTGGTCATTATTTTTCTCAAGATTCAGATTTGTAATCACGTATACCCCTGGTAGTAAGAACATCAAAGCTGATGCTTTGTCCAGATGCTTTGAACCAGAGACAGCACAGCCCTCAGACCCAGAAACCATTCTTCCTCAGAAAGTGGTTCTAGTCGCCACTGAGACCTGGAGGGACTGGACAAAACCGTTGAGTCCGTTCCAACAGGATGTACCTGAGGGAAAGCCTGAAGGGGTCATGTTTGTACCATTGCCTTTTCGTTTACAAATACTGCAGTTGTTCCATTCCCACAAGAATGCTGGGCATCCTGGGGCCACCAGAACTCAGGACCTCGTTGCGAGATGTGCCTGGTGGCCGTCATTGGCAACTGACTGCAAGGAATATGTAAGAGAATGTGCAGTGTGTGCTAGGAGCAAACCCTCCCGTCAGGCACTTGTTGGGACATTGCAATCATTGCCAGTCCCGAGTGAACCATGGACCCATCTGTTCATGGATTTTGTGGGCGAACTCCCCAGGTCTAAGGGCATGACGGTCATTTGGGTGGTAGTCGATCGTTTTAGTAAAATGGCCCATTTTGTCCCCTTGAAAGGACTCCCCTCGGCTCAGGAATTGGCTGAGCTCTTCATCCGACATATTTTCCGGCTGCATGGTATTCCGAAAAATATAGTGTCAGATCGGGGAGTCCAATTTGTTTCAAGATTTTGGAGGGCATTCTGCCATCAGTTAGACATGGAGCTATCTTTCTCATCAGGCTACCACCCACAGACCAATGGCCAGACCGAGAGAACCAATCAGTCTTTGGAACAGTTTCTGAGATGTTATGTGGCAGACGTTCAAACTGACTGGGTCAAATTCCTGCCATTTGCAGAATTTGCACACAACAACTTGAAGAGCTCCTCCTCAGGTTTTTCTCCATTCCAGGTGGTAACAGGAAGGTCACCTAAGTTCACCCCATTACCAGTGGATTGCCACCCCGTTTCCAGCCCTGGAAGATTGGCAGAGGTCCTTGAAGAAGATTTGGGAAATGGTAGAGCAAAATCTGAGGAGGGCTTTTCAGAGTCAGAAGAAACAGGCTGATAAGAGACGTTCCATAGAATGGGAATTCCTTCCAAGTGACTTGGTTTGGGTGTCCACACGACATTTGGCTCTGAAGCAACTGTCTCCCAAGTTAGGTCCCAGATTTGTGGGTCCGTTTCCTGTGATCAGGAAAATCAATGATGTCACTTATGCAATCGATCTCCCTACCAGCATGCGAGGTGTGAGATCGTTCCATGTGTCCTTGCTCAAGCCGGCAGTGCATGTGGATTCCGTTCCCCCCCCCCCCCCCCTGTGTTGATTGATGACCAACCTGAATATGAAATTTAGAAGATTCTACACTCCCGGCCTGTGCAGAACTTCATGCAGTATTTAGTGCATTGGAAAGGGTATGGCATTGAGGAGAGAACTTGGGTGCCAGAATGTCGCATGCACGCAAAGGAGTTGAAAAAGGAGTTTCATAACTTACATCCTAAGAAGCCTGGCAGGAGATGTCCGCAGTCCACTCCTTGGGGGGGGGGGGGAGGGGGTACTGTGAGAGATCGGGAAAAAGCCGCCACGAGTGCTACTGAGCAGGCGGCTGATTCCGCGTCCAGTGCGGCGGTTGCACGCGGAAGCGTGTGTCTGGCGGCAGAGCGGAACGCGGAAAAGCCGCCGCATTCAACAACAGTCAGGCGGCTGATTCCGCGTCCAGCGCGGCGGTTTGCATGCAGCAGCGTAGAGCTGGTGTGGCTGGGCCTGTTAGTTCACACAGGTTTAGGGCTACGCACGCGCGCGCCAGAAGTCAGGACCTTTATGCCAGCAGGAGATGTGTCAGCTGATCAGGATGATCAGCTGATTCCTGCTGGACTCCTGATTGGCTGAGTGGTTCGGGCGGGGCGGCAGAGTCCTGCAACTATATATACAGCTTGCTTGTCAGTTGCTGGTTGTCTGCCGTTGCGATCACTACGTGGAAGCACTCAGACCTTTAGTCAGATCCTGCAGTGTGTTAGAACCAGGTGGACCTGGGAATTCACACTTAGCCAGTTTACTTGTACTGTTAATCTGCGTATTTATTCAGACTAGTTCCAGGGTGCTGAGACCAAGGACCTCGCACTCAGACTAGGCATTGTTTGATATCTGTTATGACTTATTGCTTTTCTGACTACTCCTCTGTCTTCTGATTCGGTACCTCGCATATCTGATACCATTGCCAGACCCTGCTTGCCTTGGATACCGAATCAGCCTTCTGTCTTTGTACTTTATCTGTCAGTGTGTTGCCGACCAGGCGTGCCCGACCTCGAGAGCTATCTCTCCCCTTAAGAGATAGTGTCCAGACCAGATAGTGACATCCACGTTCGGGGGCCACTCACTCCCTGGTCCTTCCTACCTCCAGCCTGACTGCTCCCCTTGGAGAGCCTCAGGCTGCTGAAAGGTTCCTGTGCCTTCCCGAGCAGTATTCCAGCACTACTGGTGCATTGCTCAAAGTATTACTGTTACACCAAACACTCACATAACTATAGATGTCCAGAGGTTAGCAATATATCTGTATTATCGATGATTCTGCAGATCATCAATAATCAGGTATATATCTGCATTTTTGGTGATACTGCAGATCACCAATAATCAGATTCTCTCTGCGTGCTGACACCAATCGTTACAATAAGAAGAGTTAAACTCCAGTTGTTATCTATGCAAAACAGTTTAATTGAGTTCTGTGACTTTCAGGGCCCGGAGCGATTTTCCCGTGATTAACGCGGAAAAATCACTGGACACTGAGGCGGTTTTTGAGCGATCACGATTAGCATGCTTTGCACGCTAATCACAATCGCTAATCGCGAAACGCAAATTGCTGGCAAACCCCTGCATGCAACACGTTTGCAGTTATCGCTAACCGCAAACGCGGTAGTGAGAACACTGCCATTTGCTACAATGTGTAGCAGTTTTTACAAAACCACTAGCGGTTTGCCATAAGCGGGAATCACGTGATTCCTGCTCAGGTGTGAATGGGCCCTCAAAGCAGCAGAGAGCTCTGTCTTCTGAAGCTTATTATCTCAAGTTTCTGGCATTGTATTGTTTTTTCTTCAGAGAAGGCTTCAAAAGGCTCTCAGAGCCACGTGCCGAAATCAGCTGATGCGATAAAAAAGCTATATAACTGAAAATAAAAATATGAGACTCATGTCTTTGCTACTAATGTTCGAGTAATTATCCGTACTGCACAACCCATTCATTATATCATCATTTTTTTTTCACTTCACTGTCACTTTAAATTCAACTCTGCTATAATATCCAAGGAATATCAGTAACAGCCCAAAACTGATACAGTGCTACTGTTCAGTAAACAGTGTTAGTTGTTTCTTACTTTACTCTTTGATACATAAGAGTAAAAAAAAGCAATTGCAAACCTCCACTTGTAGCTGTCAAAGACGTTTGCCAGGTTTTTGTATGAAGAGGCACTTGAGAAGTGCTTCTAAGCACATCAGTACATATGCTCAAAATCATGTGTTGTGAACTTTGTGCATATTTGTGGTTTACGTCAATAGTACATATACCCCCAAGATTTAGTACACACTTTAGAGATTGTTGTGGGTAGTTGTCGCAGCATGATCGCTGTACAGACATGGCTTCCAACCAAAGCAGTTATGCATACCTAGGTCCTCATCCTCAATAGATACAAAACCCTTGGCAGGGTTGCCTATGCCTTGTTAGGAACTCACCTGGAGGTTACCGCAATGCCACCGCTCCTGGCGAGAGTCGCGTCTGGGCCACCAGCCATGTCGGCGGTCATCCTCTACTGGTGATGCGTGCACTGGGGATCGCTCTGCGCATACTAGTGGGCGGATATCTAGCTCCTCTCGGCCGCAGTATGGTCTGAGGCAGCGACAGAGTTAGTGTCAGCTGACAGGATGGTCAGCTGACACTTAGGCATGGGTTTATTTAATAAATATAAAATAATGGATGCTGACCCTGGCTGGGCTTGATCCACATCGGAGGCGATGCCCTTAATCATTATGCTATAGCTGACATACACTCAGGATGTTTTGCTGGTCAGCTGAGTGGTTAGTCAGCTGACACAGGGACCTGTGTCAGCTAATCTCTCTGTCAGCTGACACTTAAACACGATTATTGCCTGCGTGTGATTGGCTGCTGCTGTGTGCATGTGGCCGGCCACTGATTGGTTGCATGAAGTATTTAAACCTGCTGAGTGCTTTCTGTCATTGCCTGTGATAGTTTTGGCTGTGTGCTTCTGCTGTGTGTGATTTATTGCTTATTGATTATCTGTGTACCGACTTTACCTCGAATCTGACTACTCTCTGCCTGCTGCCTGAACCGACTTTCTGCCTGATCCCGGACTATTCTCTGATCTCCGACCTAGGATTGCCTGACCTTGATTTTGTCCCTTGTGTACCTCGATACTTCTGATTGTACGTGTATGACCTTGGATTGTTACTGGACTCTGCTTATCTCCTGTTAGGTTCTGGTGAGTTACATAGTTCACTCTACGTTCAGCTCCTATACCTGCACCTACAAGGCCCTGGGTGTAACCGAAGTCAGGCAGGTATTGTTTCCTCACCTCCCATTCAAGCAGAGACGCCCCACATGGGGTGAAGAAGGTGGGGATAGATTGAGGCATAGCAGCTGAGCTGTGAGCTGATAACTTGTGAGCTGAACTTCCCAAGCCTAATAATTCCCGCTCATCTGTGACTAATAACAGCTGTAATTTGATCTCTCAGCTGTATCAGCTGGCTGCCTCGGCAGAGCAGCTAACACAGGATGTTAACCCTATGTCTGCTTCCATGAAAGAAGGAATTAGTTACATTGCAGATTTATTGCAGGATGTGTATCAGCTGTAACAAAGACATGTTTTACTGTAAAGGTTGTCATGCTGTTTCATATTTTTAGAGCAGAGAGGAAGTTCTGATATCAGGTCTGCTTTAAAGAGAACCTGTACTGAGTAAAAATATTTAAAATAAACACATGAGGTAACTTCAAATGAACATTGCATAGTTACCTTGCCATCAGTTCCTCTCAGAAGCTCACCATTTTCTTCTGACAATGATCCCTTCCAGTTCTGACAACATTTTGTCAGAACTGAAATACATTAGTTGCTGTCAGTAAAATATCAGTTGCTGTCAGTTATAGCTGAGAGAAAAACTGATGTACCAGGTAATGTCCATGTTTCCCTATGGCTCAAGTGGGCGATGTTAGAGTTTAACTGGCGTACGTTAAAAAGGGGCGCTGGGAAAAAAGGGCGCGGGGTTTTAAACGATAAACATGGATAACGTTTAAAAATATAATGTACTATATTTCGTTTAAAAATAATGTTTTATAAAGTTATAAATCATTAAATAATGTGCATGAAATTGGCAATTGTGAAAACGTTAATCTTCCGTTTAAAAAGTGAAACGTATAATAACGTTTAAAAAAAATAGTAAGTAACCCTCCCTGTACCTACCCCTAACCCCTAGATCCCCGTGTTGGTGCCTAAACCTAAGACCCCCCTGGTGGTGCCTAAACCTAAGACTCCCCTGATGGTGCCTAAACCTAAGACTCCCCTGGTGGTGCCTAAACCTAGGACCGCCCTGTTGGTGCCTAAACTTAAGACTCCCCTGATGGTGCCTAAACCTAAGACTCCCCTGGTGGTGCCTAAACCTAGGACCGCCCTGTTGGTGCCTAAACCTAAGACCCCCCTGTTGGTGCCTAAACCTAAGACCCCCTGTTGGTGCCTAAACCTAAGACCCCCCTGGTGGTGCCTAAACCTAAGACCCCCCTGTGATAAGCATTAATAACGTGTGAAAAAAATATTGTGCTGTTTTTCATTTAAAAATAATGTTTTAAAAAAGATTGTACTGTTTTTCGTTTAAAAATAATGTTTAAAAAATTATAAATCATAAAATAATGTGTAATGATGAGAAGCAGTTATAAAACAGTAAAAGTCTCCGGGCGCCGCTTATAAAACGTTATTTTTCTCCGGCGCCCTTTTTTCCTGTCGGGCGCCCATTAAACGATATTTATTATGGGAGTGAATGGCGGCGCCCGATTTGTCCACTTGCCTCAGGCGCCCGAATTTACTGTTACCGTTTAACTGTGTGCTGACCAGGAAGCTGTTATGGGTAATGGCAATTTTCAAAATGGAGGACGGAAAATTCCCTCGATCAC
Organism: Hyperolius riggenbachi; assembly: GCF_040937935.1. NCBI lineage: Eukaryota > Metazoa > Chordata > Amphibia > Anura > Hyperoliidae > Hyperolius > Hyperolius riggenbachi. The sequence continues at coordinate 614,491,048 of NC_090646.1, read as the reverse complement.
AGTGAACAAACAGGACGCCGGAGAGGAGAAAGACACTGAGGAGTAGACTACATGGAAGGTAATTATGACTTGTGTATGCTTATTTTGACTTTTAATTTTCAGTTCAGGTTTTCTTTAAGGAAAGTCCCTTTACTGTCAGCTGTAGTGCAACTCATCTGGCGGCAGAGCTATTCATGTGTTCTATTCTTGGAATTTTTTTCTCTCATGAGTGCAATAGTAAAATGTATATAAAATGTAAAACTGTGAAAAGCAGTAAGGGGAGGATGCTGTCTAATCCTCCGGTGTAAATCCATTTCATGCAAGTTTATAATTTCATCATCATGAGCTAAACCTCACTTGTGTGTCAAATCTATCCCATCCCTAACAGCAGCATTTGCTAGAAACCTTCCGAAATGTATAGTTTGTTCACTTCCAAGAACTATATCCTCTCACAGAAGGAATCATTTGCACCAAAAAGAATCCGTTTTGAAAGGCAATTTCCAATCCTGTTGGACCACAGAGTCATGTGTATATCAACTTATATTTGAAATAAACATGCCTCCACTCCAGTAATCTTCAAGCCAAGTGGTTGTGCAGTGTACTTAAAGCAAATCTGAAGCAAAAATAAATGTATGTGATAATAATGAATTGTATATGTGAGATACACATGTGACGTATATGGACTGTATGTATGGAAGATTACTGTTCACATCCCATCTGATCTATAAATGTAAACTTTAACCACTTCACCACTGAGGGGTTTTACCCCTTGAGCACCAGAGCAATTTGCACCTTTCAGCGCTCCTTCCATTCATTTGTCTATAACTTTATCATTACTTATCACAATTAAATGAACTATATCTTGTTTTTTCCGCCACCAATTAGGCTTTCTTTAGGTGGGACATTATGCCAAGAATTATTTTATTCTAAATATGTTTTAATGGGAAAATAGGAAAAATGTGGGAAAAAATGCATTATTTTTCAGTTTTCGGCCATTATAGTTTTTAAATAATGCATGCTACTGTAATTAAAACCCATGAAATGTATTTGCACATTTGTCCCGGTTATAAAACCGTTTAAATTATGTCCCTATCACAATGTTTGGTGCCAATATTTTATTTGGAAATAAAGGTGCATTTTTTTCAGTTTTGCGTCCATCCCTAATTACAAGCCCATAGTTTATAAAGTAACAGTGTTGTACCCTACTGACATAAATATTTAAAAAGTTCAGTCCCTAAGGTAACTATTTATGTATTTTTTTTAATTGTAAATTTTTTAATTTTTTTTTAATTACAAAAAAAAAAAAAATGGGGAGTGTGGGAGGTAATGAGTTAATTTTTTATGTATAAGTAATGTATTTGTATGTGAAAAATGCTTTAGGGTGTAGTTTTACTATTTGGCCACAAGATGGCAACAGTAACTTTTTGTTTAACCAGCTGAGCGGTCTGGACGAGCTCAGCTCGTCCAACACCGCCAGCGGCTGCCGCTCAGGCCCTGCTGGGCCGATTTTAATGAAATAAAAAGCAGCACACGCAGCCGGCACTTTGCCAGCCGCGTGTGCTGCCTGATCGCCGCTGCAGCGCGGCGATCCGCCGCGTGCAGCGGCGAAAGAGGGTCCCCCCAGCCGCCCGAGCCCAGCGTAGCCGGAACAAACAGTTCCGGCCAGCGCTAAGGGCTGGATCGGAGGCGGCTGACGTCAGGACGTCGGCTGACGTCCATGACGTCACTCCGCTCGTCGCCATGGCGATGTGTTTATTATGGGCGCCGGAGGCGATCGGAAGAACGCCTCCGGAGCGCCCTCTAGTGGGCTTTCATGCAGCCAACTTTCAGTTGGCTGCATGAAATAGTTTTTTTTTTATTTAAAAAAAACCCTCCCGCAGCCACCCTGGCGATTTAATCAGAACGCCAGGGTGGTTAATGCCACCTCCAAGCGTCCTTCCGGATGCTTGGAGGAAGTACTAAGAGGCTGGTAAAGTTTTTTTTTCTCACAATGATCGCGCTGCTTTTAGGAGAAGCAGCGGATCATTGCGGGGCTTCGATCAATGAACGGGAATGGATTTTTCCGTTCATTGATCTCCGGGCGAGCGGCGGGCGGCATGTTTTGGAGCGGGAGTGCGCGCTAGAGCGTTTGGGAGCACGGGCAGCGGCGGGAGCGCGGAAAGTACGGATTTCTCCGTCCCTGGGGGTGAAAGGATGGAAAAAGGGACGGAGAAATTCATACGGGCGGGGGTAAAGTGGTTAAGCCCCTGGAGTTGCCCTCAAGTAGAGATGGCTCGAACCTCTGATTTTAGGTTCATGAACCTCGAACGCGAACTTCCGCAAAAGTTCGGTTCGCGCTAACTTTCGCGAACCGCAATAGACTTCAATGGGGAGGCAAACTTTGAAAACTAGAAACATTTATGCTGGCCACAAAAGTGATGGAAAATATGTTTCAAGGGGTCTAACACCTGGAGGGGGGCATGGAGGAGTTGGATACATGCCAAAAGTCCCGGGGAAAAATCTGGATTTGACGCACAGCAGCGTTTTAAGGGCAGAAATGACATTGCATGCTAAATTGCAAGCCTGAAGTGCTTTAAAACATCTTGCATGTGTATACATCAATCAGGGAGTGTAATTAGAGTACTGCTTCACACTGACACACCAAACTCACTGTGTAACGCACCACAAAAAGCTGTTTGTGTAGTGACGGCCGTGCTGGACTGGTGCGCACCATGGCCAGAGTGCAGGTGATAGCGGTTTTCCAGCCCATATGGTCGTCAGGCTGAGGTAGCTCAATAATAGAACAACAGTGACTGTCCAGCTGATCACATTTGGTCTGTCCACAATGAATCAACGACCTTACTATCTTGAGTGTGCCCCCCCCCTTCCCCGAGACACTAGCCGGCGGTCATTGCTTCATTGTGATACGCAAGCCCCTTCACCGCGGCACGGTAACGATCACGAAGGGGAATTGACACATGTACATGCCTTTTGTTTTGTTGTTGCAGCCGCAGTGCAGCCAGAGAAATTAGGCAGGCAAGTACACAAACCAGAAAAAAATGTTATTGGTTTTGTTAGCGGCCGATGCTAGCAGCGGCCTTAAAAATGTAGGAATCCCCTGGGAGTCCTGGACCCTGTTGGTGGTGGTGGGGAAGGCAGTCAAGCGGCCTGAAGGCGGAGATGCTGTGTGGGGACCGACTTAGTTTCGGGGCAGGCAGTCACACGGCGTGCAGGCAGAGATGCTGTGTGTGAGGACTGACTTAGTCTTTGGGCGGGCAGTAGCCCTCCGGGATCCATGCCTCATTCATTTTGATAAAGGTGAGGTACTGAACACTTTTGTGACCTAGGCGACTTCTCTTCTCAGTGACAATGCCTCCAGCTGCGCTGAAGGTCCTTTCCGACAGGACGCTTGAGGCAGGGCAAGACATAAGTTGGATGGCAAATTGGGACAGCTCTGTCCACAGGTCAAGCCTGCACACCCAGTAGTCCAGGGGTTCATCACTGCTCACAGTGTCTACATCCACACTTAAAGCCAGGTAGGCGGCTACCTGCTGGTCGAGGCGTTGGTGGAGGGTGGATCTGGAAGGGCGAAGGCGAGACATTGGACTAAAGAATGTCCGCATGTCCGACATCACCATGAGATCGCTAGAGCATCCTGTCCTTGCCTGCGTGGACATGGGAGGAGGAGGAAGATTACTGGCAGTGGCACCTTTATTCCATTGTGCTGTGACATCACTCTTAAATGCACTGTAAAGCATAGTAGCCAGCTTGTTCTGCAAGTGCTGCATCCTTTCTGCCTTCAGGCGAGATGGTAACATCTCCACCACTTTTTGCCTATACCGAGGGTCTAGTAGCGTGGCCACCCAGTACAGGTCATTCCGCTTGAGTTTTTTTATACGGGGTCCCTCAAAAGGCTGGACAGCATGAAAGCCGCCATCTGCACATATTTGAATGCAGACGCACTATCCATTTCCTCGTGCTCTTCCTCAGTGATGTCAGGTAAGTTCTCCTCCTCCCCCCAGCCATGAAGAATACCAGGGAAAAGTTGAGCAGCACAAGCCCCCTGCGACAGCTGCTGCGGTTGTTCTTCCGCCTCCTCCTCAAAAAAAAAACACCTTTCTCATCATCTGACTCCTCTTCCCCACATGACTCTTCCTCCTCCTCCCCCCTCCTCTGTGCTGCCACAGGTGTCGATGAAACATCTGGTTCTGAGAATTGATCCCACAACTCTTCCTCCTGTACCTGTTTACGCTCCTCCACAGCGTGATCCACCACTCTACGCACGTCACGCTCCAGGAAGAAAGCATATGGGATCAAGTCGTTGATGGCGCCTTCACTGCGACCCACCATGTTTTTCACCTTCTCAAACGGCTGCATGAGCCTGCAGGCATTTCGCATGAGTGTCCAGTACTTCGGTCAGAACATCCCCATCCCCCCAGAGTATGTCCTTCTACTGTAGTTGTAGAGATATTGGTTGACGGCTTTCTCCTGTTGTAGCAGGCGGTTAAACATAAGGAGGGTTGAATTCCAGCGAGTCGGGCTATCGCAAATCAAGCGTCTCACCGGCAAGTTCTTTCTCCGCTGAATATCGGCCAAGCGTGCCATGGCCGTGTAAGACCGCCTGAAATGCCCACAAATCTTCCTGGACTGCTTCAGGACGTCCTGTAAGCCTGGGTACTTACACACACATCTCTGAATTATTAGATTCAGCACATGTGCCATGCAGGGTACATGTGTCAACTTTCCCAAATTCAAAGCCGAAATGAGATTGCTACCATTGTCACACACCACGTTGCTGATCTCCAGTTGGTGCGGGGTCAGCCACTGATCCACCTGTTTGTTCAGAGCAGCCAGAAGAGCTGCTCCAGTGTGACTCTCCGCTTTGAGGCAAGACATGTCTAAGATGGCGTGATACCATCGTACCTGGCATGCAGCATAGGCCCTAGGGAGCTGGGGCTGTGTAGCTGGAGAGGAGATCGCAGCACCAGTAGAGTTGATCTGCCACTCAGCCAAGGAGGAGGAGGAGGACGACAGCAAAGAGGATGTAGCAGGAGTAGTAGGAGGAGAAGGAGAGGAGGTGGTAGGAGGCAAGCCGTGGAGGTGTCACAACTAGGTCCGCTGCACAGCCACGTACTCTCTGCTTGCCAGCGGTCACCAGGTTGACCCAATGGGCTGTGTAAGTAATGTACCTGCCCTAACCGTGCTTGGCAGACCAGGCATCCATGGTCAGATGGACCCTTGACCCAACGCTGTGTGCCAGAGATGACACCACTTGCCTTTCAACTTCATGGTACAGTTTGGGTATCGCCTTTTTTGAGAAATAATTGCAGCCTGGTATCTTCCAATGCGGTATCCCAATGGCCACAAATTATTAGAAGGCCTCAGAGTCCACCAGAAGGTGTGGTAACTAGAGTTGGGCTGAACGGTTCGCCTGCGAACGGTTCCATGCGAACTTCAGTGGTTCGCGTTCGCGTCCCGCAGGCGAAGTTTTGCGGAAGTTCGGTTCGCCCCATAATGCACCATGAGGGTCAACTTTGACCCTCTACATCACAGTCAGCAGGCCCAGTGTAGCCAATTAGGCTACACTAGCCCCTGGAGCCACTCCCCCCCTAATAAAAGGCAGGCAGCGGCGGCCATTAAGCTCACTCGTGTGCCTGCGTTAGTGAGAGTAGGGCGAGCTGCTGCAGACTGTTTCTCATAGGGAAAGATTAGTTAGGCTTAGCTTGTTCCTGGCTGCATACCTGTTCTGTGAACCCACCACTGCATACCTGTACTGTGAACCCACCACTGCATACCTGTTCAGTGAACCCACCACTGCATACCTGTTCTGTGAACCCACCACTGCATATCTGTACTGTGAACCCACCACTGCATACCTGTTCAGTGAACCCACCACTGCATACCTGTTCAGTGAACCCACCACTGCATACCTGTTCAGTGAACCTGCCACTGCATACCTGTTCTGTGAACCCACCACTGCATACCTGTTCAGTGAACCCACCACTGCATACCTGTTCAGTGAACCCACCACTACATACCTGTTCAGTGAACCTGCCACTGCATACCTGTACTGTTCAGTGAACCTGCCACTGCATACCTGTTCTGTTCAGTGAACCCGCCACTGTATACCTGTTCTGTTCAGTGAACCTGCCACTGTATACCTGTTCTGTTCAGTGAACCCGCCACTGTATACCTGTTCAGTGAACCTGCCACTGCATACCTGTTCTGTTCAGTGAACCCGCCACTGTATACCTGTTCAGTGAACCTGCCACTGCATACCTGTTCAGTGAACCCACCACTGCATACCTGTTCAGTGAACCTGCCACTGTATACCTGTTCTGTTCTGTGAACCTGCCACTGTATACCTGTTCTGTTCAGTAAACCCGCCACTGTATACCTGTTCTGTGAACCTGCCACTGCATACCTGTTCTGTGAACCCACCACTACATACCTGTTCAGTGAACCCACCACTGCATACCTGTTCAGTGAACCCACCACTGCATACCTGTTCAGTGAACCTGCCACTGCATACCTGTTCTGTTCTGTGAACCTGCCACTGTATACCTGTTCTGTTCAGTGAACCCGCCACTGCATACCTGTTCAGTGAACCCGCCGCTGCATACCTGTTCTGTTCAGTGAACCCACCGCATCAGTGCGCATACCTGTGCAGTTAAGTGAACCCACCTACCTACGTGAGTGCACGCAGTGTGATATACCACTCCATGCATACCCGATATGGACGAAACAGGTAGAGGAAGAGGTAGTGCCAGAGCCAGAGGAAGGCCACCCGGCAGGTCTGTGCGAGGTCGTGTAAATGTAATTTCGTGTGGACCTGGCCCACAGTACAGTGCTCGGAAGAAGGCACGTCCCATCACCTCCCAAGATTGTCAGGACGTGGTTGAGTATTTAGCGACACAGAACACCTCATCTTGCTCAGCCACCAGCGCTACTACTAGCACCACTTCCGCTGCATTTGACACTTCGCAAGAATTATTTAGTGGTGAAATCACTGATGCACAGCCATTGTTGTTACAGCCAGATGAATTTTCACCAGCTCATATGTCTGAGTTACGCAGCAACACTATGGATGTAACGTGTAAGGAGGATGAAGGACCTACTGATGGTGCATGTTTGGATTTTTCTGAGGCAAGCGAAACTGGGCAGGATGATTACGATGATGACGATGATACGGATCCTCTGTATGTTCCCAATAGAGGAGATGAAGAGGGGGACAGTTCAGAGGGGGAGTCAGAGAGTAGTAGGAGGAGAGAAGTTGCTGAAAGAAGCTGGGGCAGCTCTTCGTCAGAAACAGCTGGTGGCAGTGTCCGGCACCATGTATCGCCACCTATGTACAGCCAGCCAACTTGCCCTTCAGCATCAGCTGCTGAGGCCCCCATAGTGCCCACAACCGCAGCAGGCGTCGCAGGGGGCTTGTGCTGCTCAACCTTCCCGTGGTATTGTTCGCGGCTGGGGGGAGGAGGTTGACTTACGTGACGTCACTGAGGAAGAGCAAGAGGAGATGCATGGTACATCTGGATCCGACTTTGTGCAGATGTCGTCTTTTATGCTGTCCTGCCTGTTGAGGGACCCCCGTATAAAAACCTCAAGGGAAATGAGCTGTACTGGGTGGCCACACTACTAGACCCTCGGTACAGGCACAAAGTGGCGGACCTGTTACCAACTCACCTGAAGGTGGAAAGGATGCAGCACATGCAGAACAAGCTGTCAACTATGCTTTACAATGCCTTTAAGGGTGATGTGACAGCACAACGCCAGCAAGGTACCACTGCCACTAATCCTCCTCCCGTGTCCACGCAGTCAAAGACAGGACGCTCCAGCGATCTCATGGTGATGTCGGACATGCGGACGTTCTTTAGTCCAACGCCTCGCCGTAGCCCTTCCGGATCCACCCTCCACCAACGCCTGGAACGGCAGGTAGCCGACTACCTGGCCTTAAGTGTAGATGTAGACACTGCTGTGAACAGCGATGAGGAACCCTTGAACTACTGGGTGTGCAGGCTTGACCTGTGGCCAGAGCTGTCCCAATTTGCCATCCAACTTCTCTCCTGCCCTGCCGCAAGCGTCCTGTCAGAAAGGACCTTCAGCGCAGCTGGAGGCATTGTCACTGAGAAGAGAAGTCGCCTAAGTCACAAAACTGTTAAGTACCTCACCTTTATCAAAATGAATGAGGCATGGATCCCGGAGGGCTGCTGCCCGCCCCAAGACTAAGTCAGTCCCCGCACACACAGCATCTCTGCCTGCACACCGTGTGACTGGCTGCCTGGCCTGCCCCAAGAAGACTAAGTCGCTCCCAGTCCCTCCACACAGCATGTCTGCCTGCAGGCCGCCTGACTACCTTCTCCGCTACCACCAACAGGGTCCAGGACTCCAGGCGGATTGCTGAATTTTTTAGGCCGCTGCTAGCAGCGGCCGCTGTAATAATTTTTCTGGTGCGTGTACATGACTGCCTAATTTTTCTGGCTGCACTGCGGGCAGCTGCGACAACAAAAGAAAAGGCATGTACATGCGCCCATTCCCCTTCATGATCATTACCTTGCCGTGGTGAAGGGGCTTGCGTATCACAATGAAGCAATGACCGGCGCCTAGATGAGTGTCTCGGGGGGCACACCCACGATAATAAGGTCGTTGCCTCATTGTGGTCAGACCAAATTTGATCAGCTGGACAGTCACTGTTCTGTCATTCACCTACATCAGCCAGGCGACCATATGGGCTGTAAAGCCACCAAAACCTGCACTCTCGCCATGGTGTGCACCAGTCCAGCACAGCCGTCACTACACAAACAGCTGTTTGCGGTGCGTTACACGGTGAGTTTGGTGTGTCAGTGTGAAGCAGTACCTTAATTACACTACCTGATTGATGTATACGCATGCAAGATGTTTTAAAGCACTTTAGGCCTGTCATTTAGCATTCAATGTGATTTCTGCCCTTAAAACGCTGCTTTGCGTCAAATCCAGATTTTTCCCGGGGACTTTTGGCATGTATCCCACTCCTCCACCTAGGGGTCCAGGTGTTAGACCCCTTGAAACATCCTTTCCATCACTTTTGTGGCCAGCATAATTTTTTTTTTTCAAAGTTCACATCCCCATTGAAGTCTATTGCGGTTCGCAAACTTTTACGCGAACCGAACCTTCCGCGGAAGTTCACGAACCCGGTTCGCGAACCAAAAATCGGAGGTTCGGTCCCACTCTAGTGGTAACAGCTGGCGAGCTAACAGTTCCGCCAAGCCAGCTGTCGGGCAAGGGGGTGACTGGCAGACATTGGCTTCTTCCGCTCAAAGAATTCCCTCATGGACACCTGGCTGCTGCTGTGGGCAGAAGAGCAGGAACCGCTCAAGGTGAGAGGCGGAGAGGAGGAGGGTGGCTGTGATTGTGAAGGTGCAAGGGAGAAAGCAGCTGAAGATGATACACCTGAAGGAGGAAGAGGAGAAGGAGGGTGACTTTGCTTTTGTGTGCTGCTTTTCCTCAGGTGGTCTTCCCATTGCAGTTTGTGCCTTTTCTCTATGTGCCTTCATAAGTCAGTTGTCCCTACGCGGGTGTTGGTCTTTCCAAGGCTCCATTTTTGGTGGCAGAGAGAACAGATGGCATTGCTCTGATCTGAGGCAGACACACAAAAAAATGTCAACACTGCTGAGCCCTGGGGTGTGGGCACTATGGTGGCGTCAGCAGCTGAAGTTGAAGTGCATGTTGGCTGGCTGTCCATAGGTGGCGATACATGGCGCCAGACACTGCCACCAGCTGTTTCTGACAACGAGCTCCCCCTGCTTCTTTCAGGAACGCGTCTCCTCCTACTCCTCTCTGACTCCCCCTCTGAACTGTTCCCCTGTTCATCTCCTCTATTGGGAACCCACGTGACATCTGTATCATCATAATCATCATCATCATAATCATCCTCCCCAGCTTTGCTTGTATCAGACACCTCCAAAACTGCACCAACAGCAGGTACTTCATCATCCTCCTCCTCACACCTTACATCCATAGTGTCGCCTAACTCAGACATATGAGGTGGTGTAACTTGCTTAGCGCCTTCATCTTGTAACAATAATGGCAGTGAATCAGTTAATTCCCCACTAAATAGCTCCTGTGAAGTGTCAAATGCAGCGGATGTAGTGCTTGTAGTAGCGCTGGTGGCTGCGGAAGATGTGGTGTTCTGTGTTAAATAGTCAACCACGTCCTGACAATCTTGGGAGTTAATGGGACGTGCCTCCTTCTGATCACTATACTTTGGGCCAGGGCCACACAAAATCACGTCTGCATGACCTTGAACAGCACTGTCGGGTGGCCTGCCTCTGGGTCTGCCTCTGGCTCTGCCTCTACCTGTTGTTTTGTCCATATCAGGGGGGGGGGGGGTTAAGTGAAAGGTATGCACTGACTTGACTAATACAATGTGCAGTCACACAGGTGCAGTGAAAGGTATGCACAATACAATGTGCAGCTGTCACACAGGTGCAGTTAACAGGTATGCACGGACTGGTATATTAAACAGCATGCGGTCACACAGGTGCTGTGAACAATTATGCAATGACTGGTATTACAAATGTGCAGCTGTCACACACACAGGTACCGTGAACAGGTACGCAACGACTGGTATATAATAAAACACTGAGTGTGGTCACGTAGGTGCACTGAACAGGTATGCAGGGATTGGTATTACAAATGTGCAGCTGTCTCACACACACAGGTATCGTGAACAGGTGCAGTGACTGGTATATAATATAACACTGCGTGCGGTCACGTAGATAGGTGCACTGAACAGGTATGCAGGGATTGGTATTACAAATGTGCAGCTGTCACAGACACAGGTACCGTGAACAGGTATGCAGTGACTGGTATATAATATAACACGGAGTGTGGTCACGTATGTGCATTGAACAGGTATGCAGTGACTGGTATCAATACAATGTGCAGCTGTCACACACACAGGTACCATAAACAGGTGCAGTGACTCGTATATAATATAACACTGCGTACGGTTATGTAGGTAGGTGCACTGAACAGGTATGCAGGGATTGGTATTACAAATGTGCAGCTGTCACACACACAGGTACCGTGAACAAGTAGTCACTGAATGTGCTGGGCCTGGCAGTGGCACAGTAGGAATTACCAAGGGGTCAAGGGCCAGCTGCGACTGACTGACAGAGCTGTGTATGCAACAAGTGTCTGTGGGACACACACACAAAAAAAATAGATCACAAGAACCACATTTAGCTCTCAGAAGAGCTGTTGAGGGATGCTTTTTAGCAATAAGTATCAGCAAGGAGCAAGCTAACAAGCCTAACAAGAGCCTAACTAAGCTTTCCCTATGTCTCTCTGCAGCGAACTCTCCCTTCTCTAATTACTGCAGCCAAGGAAGGTGGACATATCAGGAAATGTGCAGCTACCCAGGAACGGCGGTGTAGGCGGAGATGAACAACTAGAAGTGTGGGAGCCAGAGCACCCTTCGCCCGACTTGGCAACGGGGGAGAGCCCTTGGAAAAACTCTGTGCTTTTACAAAACTGTGGATAATGTGAGTGTGATTTTAAAATAAAAGCTTTTTTAGTGGTAACAGTATCACACTATGTGAGGTTTTTTTCTGAGGTCGTGCATAGAGTATATGAAGGAGGAGAGTGACATGTTGGCAAGGTTGGCACTAGGATCCTGAAGTTCCTAGGCTTCCTGGACTTGTGCATGGTTGGCCAGTCTAAGAGTGGCCAACACGTCTGGTGAGTCTGTTTACTATCGGTTGCTTATGGTGGAGATCACTATTGAAGCTTCCAGGTACATGGAAGCTGCCATATTTATTACCTTTTAAACAATACCAGTTGCCTGGCAACCCTGCTGCCTGTTGCCTGGCAGTATCTGAATAACACCAGAAACAAGCATGCAGCTTATCTTAACAATAATGTCAGAAACACCTGATCTGCTGTATGCTTGCTCATCATGGTCTATAGCTAAAAGTATTTGAGGCAGAGGATCAGTAGGACAGCAAGGCAACTGGTATTGCTTAAAAGGAAATAAATATGGCAGCCTCCATATACCGCTAACTTCAGTTGTCCTTTAAGTAGCCATGTATACATAAATTAATTAAATAGCCAGCGCAGCACAGGGGTCAGCATGGGGGTGCAGCACAGGGGCAGGCATGGGAACACAGCACAGGGGCAGGCATGGCCCCCATGGTACGGTGGCGTCCATGGCATGAGCCATGCCTGCACCCCTCTAGATATGCCTCTGAATACCCCCTGCAGCGGCCCGCTTAACTACAAATTCAAACTCTGTTCTCAGTTTGTATACTTAAAATCAACAAATTTTTATATTTTTCACTTTACAGTTTTTTGAAATAGTTGTTCTTCAACGTTGACCCAAACCTGAATGTACGCTTTTTTTTTTTTTTAACAAGTAACAAGAAGGGAAATGTAAATGCATTTGTAAAGGATGTTTTATAACTGGAGGATCTCATGTTCACTGCTGTCTGGGTATCTGTTCTCAGTCTTTGAAACTAAATATGCACCGTGAACCGTATTGGTGACAATTATTTTATTTTGTTTATGTAGCAAACTCCCGAGGTATTTCTCATTGTGGGGGTGTGAATAGATTCCTATCTCAAGTTTTGCCTTATTAATAGCTTTGTATTCATAACTTGGGTCACACCTGAGCTGTTCTCCGCTTCACGGGCCTCTTTCAGAAATAAACAAATCATTCCTGACTCTGCCAAACGTTTTACGAGTAAGATCTGATTTACTGCCGCGGCTCATCCACCTATTACATTTTAAGCTGAAGGTGTGAAAGTAATGTGTAAAAACACATAGGTAAATACTAGGGATGGGACGAATCCACAATTTCTTCGAATCCGAATCCGGATCCGAATCTAAAAAGGTTCTCGAATATCTCGAACCTTTCGAATCCCGAATCTAACGAATCCTGCACATAAAAATTGTGCGATCCGTGGTATAGTTGCCCGCAGTATAGGTACCCAGGCATAGGTAGCGAGGTAAAGGTGCCTTTAGTATAGCTAGCTAGGTATGGGTGCCTTCAATATTGGTAGCTTTCAGTATAGGTAGCAAGGTATAGGGGCCTTCAGTATAGGTAGCAGGGTTTATGGGCCTTCAGTATAGGTGTCAGGGAATATGGGCCTTCAGTATAGGTAGCAGGGTATATGGGCCTTCAGTATAGGTAGCAGGGTATATGGGCCTTCAGTATAGGTAGCAGGGTATATGGGCCTTCAGTATAGGTAGCAGGGTATATGGGCCTTCAGTATAGGTAGCAGGGTATATGGGCCTTCAGTATAGGTAGCAGCGTATATGTGCCTTCAGTATAGGTAGGTAGCAGGGTATAGAGGCCTTCAGTATCGGTAGCAAGGTACATGTGCCTTCAGTATCGGTAGCAAGGTATAGGGGCCTTCAGTATAGGTAGCACAGTACATGTGCTTTCAGTATTGGTAGGTAACTAGGTATAGGGGCCTTCAGTATAGGTAGCAGGGTATAGGGCCTTAAGTATAGGTAGGTATGTAGGTAGGTAGGTATAGGGGCCTTTAGGTAGGTAGGTAAAGGGACCTTCAGTATAGGTAGCAGGGTATAGGGCCTTAAGTATAGGTAGGTATGTAGGTAGGCAGGTATAGGTGCCTTTAGGTAGGTAGGTACGTATAGGGGGCCTGTAGGTAGGTAGGTAGGTAGGTATTGAGGCCTGTAGGTAGGTATAGTGGCCTGTAGGTAGGTAGGTAGGTATAGGGGCCTTTAGGTAGGTAGGTAAGTATAGGGGCCTTTAGGTAGGTAGGTAGGTAGGTACGTATAGGGGGCCTTTAGGTAGGTATAGGGGGCCTTTAGGTAGGTGGGTATAGCGGCCTGTAGGTAGGTAGGTAGGTATAGCAGCCTGTAGGTAGGTAGGTAAGGATAGTGGCCGGTAGGTAGGTAGGTATAGTGGCCTGTAGATAGGTAAAATTACCTGTAGGTAGGTAGGTATAGTGTCCGGTAGGTAGGTAGGTATAGGTGCCTTTAGGTAGGTAGGTATGTATAGGAGGCCTGTAGGTAGGTGGGTAGGTAGGTAGGTATTGAGGCCTGTAGGTAGGTATAGTGGCCTGTAGGTAGGTAGGTATAGGGGCCTTTAGGTAGGTAGGTATAGGGGCCTTTAGGTAGGCAGGTAGGTGCGTATAGGGGGCCTTTAGGTAGGTATAGGGGCCTTTAGGTAGGCAGGTAGGTGCGTATAGGGGGCCTTTAGGTAGGTATAGGGGGCCTTTAGGTAGATATAGCGGCCTGTAGGTAGGTAGGTATAACGGCCTGTAGGTAGGTAGGGATAGTGTTAGGTCGGTAGGTAGGTAGGTAGATAGAACCCCCCTCCCACGGCCCCCTCCGTCCCCCTCCGTCCCCCGTGCCTCCTCCGCTCACCTCTGCATAATAATCTACTCACCTTTCCCGTGGAGCGCAGAGCAGCAGACCTCTTCGTTACTTCCCTGTTCCCTCTAGTGGCCGGACCGGCTCTTACTGATGACGTCATTGTAAGAGCCGGTCACTAGGGGGAACCAGGAAGTCGGCGAGAGGTCTGCCGCTCTGCGCTCCGCTACGGATAGGTGAGTGGATAGTAAGTATGCGGGCAGGGGGGGCGAGCGGAGGAGGCGCGGGGGGGTCGGAGGAGGACGAGTGCGAGCGGCGGATGCGCGGCGATGCGGCGTCGGGATTCGGCAGATTCGTATAGTGGAAAATGCCGTCGGGATTCGAATCCACGAATCTCGAATATTTCCTAATATTCGAGGGATTCGTGGATTCGCCGGATTCGTCGTCCCACCCCTAGTAAATACTCTGAGGTTTCTGTGTATTAATAAACTTACCAGCTAGGCATCCTAGTAGTTTTTCTGAACAGGCTCCTGCTACATTATTATACATACTTATTGTAACATTTCAACATTTCCTGTGGTGGTAACAAAAATTGAAGAAAGACTCCATCCAAAGCCCTACGAAGGCCTGAAACTTGTGTATGTATGTACATTGTTATCAGAGGATTACATGCTAAATATAGGTGACAATGCATCATTTATGTATTGAATGTGTTTCTATCTATTTGCACTGCTTTTTCTCTCCCTGATGAGGCACCTTTAGGGGCGAAACATGAAGGGTCATGGGTCTAAGCAGGACACATTTGTAATTGGATGATTAGAACCTCCATTTAAAAAAGTTAAACTTTCTATAGTGGGCAAGTGTGCAATACCAGTTGATATACTTAAAGAGAACCTGTAATCAGAAAAAAAAACCTCTAGGGGATACCATACTTACCTCAGGAGGGGGAAGCCTCTGGATCCTAACGAGGCTTCCCTGTCCTCCTCCGTCCCTCCGTTTACGTTCCAGGGTCCCCCGAAGTGTGGCGAGGTAAATATGTACCTACTGCGATCCTGCGCAGGTGCACTAGCCGCTCTTCATTCGGGTTAAGGCGGAATTAGCCGAACCTGATCGATCCGCTCTACAGGTGTTAGTCCTTTTTGTGCCTGCGCAGTAGAGCAGATACGATCAGGCTCGGCTATTTCCACCTGGCCTGAATAAAGAGCCACTACTGCGCCTGCGCTGGATCCCGGAGAGGTAAATAAATCAAGCCTTGTCAAGCTTGTCGGGGAAGGATTCTGGGGAGCCAACGCAGGATGCCCTGAAGCTATAGGGGAGGGGGAAGCCTTATTGGGACCCTGAGGCTTCCTCCTCTCATGGTAAGTATCCCCCAGAGGGTTTCTCTGCTTTGCAGAGTCTCTTTAACCACTTCAGGACCCCCCTAAAGACCAGGCCATGTTTTGCTAAGTTGGCCACTGCAGCTTTAAGGCCTCACTGCAGGGTGGCACAAATCCGCACACCAGTGATTCCGCCCCCTTTCTCTCCCCACCAACAGAGCTATCTGTTGGTGGGGTCAGACCGCCCCCAGGTGTGTTTGTTTATTTTTTATAAATATTTATTTATTTTTTATTTTTTTTTACATTTTGCCAGCCTCCCTCCCCCTGTCAGCCAATCACAGCGATCAGCCGCGATCGGTCCGCAGTACAGCGCTGCCTTAGATCTCAGCGTTGTACAACCTGATTAGATGGTGGTTTCGCCGTCTAACATTCTCCGAGCAGCGAACGCCGCTGGGAGATCAAGCAGAGATGTGCAGGCATCAGTGCACGCTATCTACTGCAAAAGCCAGCCCCAGGACCTGACGCCAATTGGCGTTAGGCGGTCCTGGGACTACCACCGCGGTCACTCCCATTGGCGCGACACAGTTTTTAGGTAGTTAAACAGCCCCACCTTCCCATATTCTATTATCTTGTGTTTTTTTTATGTCACATATGAGTTCGTTTTTAGAAATCTAGCCTACATTTGTATCTTACGGTATAAATAAAGGTACAGCCATAATGTCTCCTGATTTATTGAACTTCTATGCTAAATATGTAATGCAGAAAGCTGGTTTGGATGAGTCACATTCTGAAAATGAAATTACGGGTAGGAATGATAACACTTTGAGATATGCAGATGATACCACTCTGATTGCTGAAACTGAGGAAGAATTAAAAAGCCTAGTCATGAAGGTCAAATAAGAAAGTACCAAAGCTGGTCTACTGCTTAACATCAAGAAAGCTAAAGTCATGTAATTTGCTCCAATGAACTATCTTCTAATAGATAGAGAAAAGTAGACATTGTATCCCAAGATTTAATCTCCTGGGATGGAAGATCTCTGCAGATGGAGACTGCAGTCATGAGATTAAGAGGTGTTTGTTGCTTGGAAGGAAAGCTATGGCAAGTTTGAACAAGATACTGAAGTATAGAGATGTCACTTTATCAACACAGATTATGATAATGAGAGCCATGGTCTTTCCAGTAGTAATATATGGCTCTTGGCTGCAGTAAAATATAGGGCACACTTGGCTATTTAATTATTTTATCTTGATGTACCTGACTATTTCATTTGTTTATCGTGAGACACCTGGCTACTTTATTATTTTATCTAGAGTTGTAAGTGAAGTGTGGTCCGGTGTTGGCCAAGGAGCAGAAATGCAGACATCAAACCAACAACCTACAGGGTACGAATGGAACAGAAGAATCATCTGACAAAGAAATTGGCACAATTGGACAGCAACATCTTCTTCCTCCAGACATGAAAAGAGAAAAACCTCATTCCTAGTGGCTTAAAGCTTACAATAAACCATGTAAAGCTAGTCATTAAAGGTATCTAGGGTTGTGTGACTACTTAATATTTTTTATTGGGGGGCAAGTGACTACTTGATGAATTATCTGGAGGCATGAAATATTTAATTCTTTTATCTGGAATCATGTGACTATTAGGGATGATCGGAAAGAGCAAATTCCGTTCCGCCGTTATTCGCGGATTCCGCCAGAGCTAAATTCCGTCGCTATGACATTTCTGCAGGAATTTTGCGGAATTCCGCATTCTGGCGGAAAAATTAAAGTAATAGCAAATGAAACCTTGTTTATGCTAAATGGTAGCCCATAGCACCTGTTCCACTGGTGCTTTTTTTCTTTCCCTCCTCCCCTCTTCCCTTTCTTGCCTCCTCCTCCTCTGGATCTTGTCTTCCAGGGAATTGTAGGATGTCAAAAGCCAGCTCACATACATTGGCCAGGAATCAAACCCAGGCCTAGTGCTTGGCAGGCAGCTCTCCTCACCACTACACCACCACCAACACTACACGCTGAAGCCAGCCTAGCATGTACCATTGTGATATATCCAAGAGAAAAATGAGCTTGCTTAGGGATCTGTAGGATTCAAAAGCCAACACACATACATTGGCCAGGAATAAAACCCAGGCCTAGCGCTTGGTAGGCAGCTATCCACACCATTATACAACCAACACAACACACTACAATGGTGTGGATATCTGCCTACCAAGTGGTAGGCCTGGGTTTGATTCCTGGCCAATGTATATGAGTTGGCTTTTGACATCCTACAAATCCCTAAGCAAGCTAATTTTTCTCTTGGATATATCATAATGGTACATGGTAGGCTGGCTTCAGCATGTAGCATTGTAGTGTGTTGTGTTGGTGGTATAATGGTGTGGATAGCTGCCTACCAAGCGGTAGGCCTGGGTTCGATTCCTGGCCAATGTATGTGAGTTGGCTTTTGACATCCTACAAATCCCTAAGCAAGCTAATTTTTCTCTTGGATATATCACAATGGTACATGCTAGGCTGGCTTCAGCATGTAGTGTTGGTGGTGGTATAGCGGTGAGGAGAGCTGCCTTCCAAGCACTAGACCTGAGTTCGATTCCTGGCCAATGTATGTGAGCTGGCTTTTGACATCCTACAATTCCCTGGAAGATAAGATCCGGAGAGAGGAGGGAGGGAGGAAGGGGAAGATTGGATGGAATTTGGAAGTCTGTCGGGCAGAAATTCTTATTTTTAGGCAGAAATCCGTTTGGTGGGAAAAAAAATTTGCATTCTGCGGAATTCCACATTTTCCCGTGGAAATTCCGCCATAGCGATATAGCAATTCCGTTCCGTCGCAACGGAACCGGGATCACCAAATTCCGTCCGGAATCGCGGAAATCTTAATTCCGCGGAATCCAGCGACCATCCCTAGTGACTATTTATGTATTTAATTAAGTAGGCACACTTAATTCTAATATCTAGGAGACGATGGCTTCTCAATTTATGTATCCAGTGGCAACTCTGGTATTTAGGTAACCCGGCTGCTTAATTCTGGTATCTAGGGACAACACTATTGTCTTTTAACAGAAGAGTGGCCTACACATGAACGTTAAACTGCCTCTCAAGCAGTATTGAATTGTGGTCTCCCGTTGCATGTTGGAATGAGATATATCAATTTGCCTTAACACCATTTCAACCAATAGACAGGGAGGGCAGGGGAAAAGGAGGGGATTTTCATGAGGCCCTGTATGGTCTTAATCCGTATCCGATGCTCAAACTAATTCGCTAAAATTGTGAGGGAAAAGGTTAGTGTTAGGAGTGGAGGGGGGAGGGGTTAGTGTTAGGATAGGAGAGTGTTAGGAGTCAAGAGGGGAAGATTAGGACCAGAGTGGGAGGTTAGTATTAGATGTTAAAAGAGGGGCAGGTTAGTGTTAGAATAGAGTACAGAAAGCGAGTAAGAAGAGATAGTTCCAAAAAAGTAACTTTGTAATATCCTGAGTCAACAATAACAAATGTACATAAGAAAGGATGCTGTTTTTAGAGGGGAAGAGGCTCTGACTGAGAGGGGCACAATTTCAGTGTATGCCATAGGTGCTATATTACCAAGGTACATCACTGGGATTGGTCAGTGTGCATGCATGTGTGTGTGTGTGTGCGTGCGTGGGGGGGGGGGGCTGCAAAGGTATCTGAGGCTCCCTCCACCAGTTAATTAGTTATCTACCGCTGCCAATATCTCTGTTGGCACTCAGGAAGTTTGTCTGATTGATGCCAGAGCTGGAAGGAGCTGCAGATCGTAAATGAAAACTCATGGAGGAAGCATCAGAAGTCTCTGGCATCTTTTGGGCTGCAGGGATAGAAAAAAAACCAGCACCAGAATACACAATGGCTGCCTTTCTCCATAGGAGTTTGAGAATCAAAGAGTTAGAAGTAAGGCTGGAATCCTGCTTTATTTACAGAGTAAATGGATTATTTATATGTTTAACCACTTGAGGACTGCAGGGCTAAACCCCCCTAGTGACCAGGCCATTTTTAGCTAAATTGGCCACTGCAGCTTTAAGGCCAAGCTGCAGGGCCACACAACTCAGCACACAAGTGATCCCCCCCCCCTTTTCTCCCCACCAACAGAGCTCTCTGTTGGTGGTCTGATCGCTCCCCCCATGTTTATTTTTTTTAAAATAAATATTATTGTTTTTTTTTTTTCTAAAATCCCCTGTTTCTTTAAATTTATTCCCTCCCTCCCTCCCTCCCCACAGCCGGCCAATTATGGCGATCGGCTGTCATAGGCTTCTGCCTATGAGAGCCGATCGCTCTCTTGTCCCCCGTGGGGACAGCCGTGTCACACGGCTGTCCCCAGTGCAGCGCTGCTGCTCATCGCAGCGCTGCACCAAGTAAATAGACGGCGTAATCGCCGGCTAACAGTCTCCCGAGCGGCAATAGCCGCTCGGAGACCGAAGGCGGGGCGGAGCTCCACCCTCCGAGCATGAGATGCGCGCGCACCATGCGCGCGATCTCATGCTAAACAGAGCCCCAGGACTTTACGCCAATTGGCGTTAGGCGGTCCTGGGGCTGCCGCCGCGGCCACGCCCACTGGCGTGACGCAGGCGGCAGAAGGTTAAAGGATTTTTTTTCATTTTAATTTTGATCTTGATTACATTTTTTAGTTTACTCCCACTTTAAAGGGAACCTTTAAATGAGTTTCACTTACCTGGGGCATCTACCAGCCCCCTGCAGCCATCCTGTGCCCTTGCTGTCACTCATGGCTCCTCCGGTCCCCCGCTGCCAGCTAGTTTTTGCTGACTTGCTATCGCGGACATTAACACGTACATTTTTACGCATTACAGGTGTAACGCGTGAAAAAATGCACGCGTTGCAGATGCAAATGTACGTGTTAATGTCCTTGATAGCTTCCTGCACCAGCGGGAAGGTGTGCAAAGGTACGCATGGTGGCCAGGCGACTCAGAGTAGGCAAAAACGAAACTAGCTGGGGGCGGGGGACCGGAGCAGCCGTGAGTGACTGCGAGGGCACAAGATGGCTGCAGGGGGCTGGTAGATGCCACAGGGAAGAGAAACTGCTTTTTTTTTTAGTTAAGGTTCCTTTTAAGTAATTTACCAATTCACTCACCTGAAACAAGCATGCGGTAAGTGTGGTCAAGTGTTAGTCAGACCAACTGATCTGCATGCTTGTTTTGGGTCGCTCACTTGAAATATTGGAGGAAGGGGATCAGCTGGACTACCAGGCATCTGCCATTATGGTAAAAAAAGAAATATGTCAGTATCAATTTTA
Source organism: Hyperolius riggenbachi (assembly GCF_040937935.1). Classification (NCBI taxonomy): domain Eukaryota; kingdom Metazoa; phylum Chordata; class Amphibia; order Anura; family Hyperoliidae; genus Hyperolius; species Hyperolius riggenbachi. Next base: position 614,470,203 of record NC_090646.1, on the reverse strand, counting down.
TTTGGCCAAATAAATTAGCAATTTGACTTGGCAGTTGCTTATACTTAACAGACACAGACAAAAAAAATACAAGGACACACAGTGTAGGTCAAGTTGCAAGTCAGGTTGCAAGTCAAGGACAGTAGAACAGTTAAAATTATAGCAAACAGGATGAGAAGTATTCATATTTAGTTCAATGCTGTAATGCTTTCCACCAGGGTCGGCCTTTGGTTTCACAGCACCCTGAGCAAAACCTGATTTTGGTGCCCCCCCCCCCCCTTCATCCACTTGGCACGTGCACGTTACCTCCTAGAACAGTGGTTCGCACCCTTTTTGAAGTTGTGACAAATGCTCAGATCACCGTGAAAGACCACATATGTATGATAGAAAAATACTAATAATAACCATGGATGGAAAGAGTGCATTACCCTTAATACACTTAAAAATGAAGGCTAGAACCTGTCAGGAATATTAATAAAAAAAACATTATAGCCACATTGTGTCCCCCCATCAAAAAAAAGGCCCTCAGACTCAGTATAGGTAGGTAGGTAGCCAGGTATGGATGCCCCTAGTATAGGATTTAATGTGTAGGTGCCCTCAATATAGGTAGCCAAGCATAGGTCCCCGAGTATAGAAAGTCAGGTGTAGGTCTTCCCCCGTAGGTAGCCAGGCGTAGGTGCCTCCAGTATAGGTAGTCAGGTGTTGGTGCCCTCAGTATAGGTAACCAGGAGTAGGTGCCCTCCTTCATTATAGATAGCCAGCTATATGTACCCCAGTATAGGAAGTCAGGTGTAGGCAGTGGCGGCGCCAGGAGAGTGCTTTGGGGTGCTAAAGCACCCCCTAAATTGGTCCATGCACCCTATTAGCACCCCCGCATGAACTGACTTTCGGCGTCTAATAAGACATCTCAGTTCACCGGCAACAGCAGCCCGCAGCTCCGGCAACGGCAGAGCAGGGCTACGGTAAAATGGCGTCCGAAGCCCTGCTCTGGAGACTTCGAGTCTGCAGTGCAGGGCTTCTGGCGCCATTTTCCCGTAGCCCTGCTGTCTGTGCTGGAGTTTCAGTTGCTGGCTGGCAGAGGATCATGGGAGCGCTCCGTCCAGGAGCTGCGTGCTGGATGGAGGCCGGGACAGGAGTTCCTCAGCAGGTGAGTAAATGTTTTTTTTTATTTATTAACCTCCCTGCCGTTCTAAAAATGTGCTGCGCACGGCAGGGAGGGTTTTTTTTTTTTGCAATTTTTTTTCTTTTTAGCATGTAGCTAGCCTAGCGCTAGCTACATGCTTCCCCCCTCCCTGCGGCGTCCCCCTGTATTCGCCGATCGCTGCCTGCGCGTATGCCCATCCGGAAATCCCGTTCTGAACGGGATTTCCATGAGGGCTTTCCCCGCCGCCATGGCGACGGGCGCGATGATGTCGTGACATCAGAGGGAGTCCCGATCCACCCCTCAGCGCTGCCTGGCACTGATTGGCCAGGCAGCGCACGGGTCTCGGGGGGGGGGCAATCTCTGATGTGGTGGGTAGCGGCGAATCGGTGCGGAGCGATGGCGATCGTAAGTGACACGCAGCTAGCAAAGTGCTAGCTGCGTGTATAAAAAAAAATTATGCAAATCGGCCCAGCAGGGCCTGAGGAATCATCCGCGGCGGGTTACCCCGAACTGAGCTCGGGATAACCGGCAAGGAGGTTAACAGGTGTATTTTCTAGGCAAGTCTGCCAAATGATTGAAGTGTTTTCTGGGCAAGTCTGCCACATGATTGAAGTGTTTTCTGGTTAAGTAATGCCACATGACTGAAGTGTTTTCTGGGCAAGTCTGCACATGATTGAAGTGTTTTCTGCTCAGGTCTGCCACATGATTGAAGTGTTTCCTGGGCAAGTCTGCCACATGATTGATGTGTTTTCTGGGCAAGTCTGCCACATGATTGAAGTGTTTTCTGGTCAAATCTGCCACATGATTGAAGTGTTTTCTGGTCAAGTGTGCCACACGATTGTGTTTTCTGGTCAAATCTGCCACATGATTGCACAGATTTTCTGGTCAAATCTGCCAACATGATTGAAGTGTTTTCTGGTCAAATCTGCTGACATGATTGAAGTGTATTCTGGTCAAATCTGCACCATGATTGACTGTATTTTCTAGTCAAGTCGGCCACGTGATTGCACGTATTTTCTGTTCAAATCTGCCAACAGGATTGAACGTATTTTCTTGTCAAATCTGCCACATGATTGAACGTGTTTTTTGGTCAAATCTGCCGACACGATTGAACGTATTTTCTGGGCAAATCTGCTCACATTAAGTGTATTTTCTTGAGAAAACCTGCACAATTATGTGAATTTTTTGGGGGAAAGGGTCACCAAAACTTGGGCCCATTGTCTTTGCGTTGCATTTTTAAATTACAGTTAGCTCCACCCTCATCCGTTTATAGCCACACCCATTTTTTTCTGCTGCACGCCCCAGAAGTTGGTCCAGCACCTGCATAGCACCCCCCCAAAAAAGTCCTGGAGCTGCCATTGGGTGTAGGTGCCCTCAGTATAGTTAGCCAAGCATAGGTTCCCCCAGTAAAGCAAGTCAGGTGTAGGTGCCCTCTGTATAGGTAACCAGGCATAGATGCCCACAGTATAAGTACTCAGTTGTAGGTGCCCTCAGTATAGTTAGTCAAGCATAGGTTCCCCCAGTATAGGAAGTCAGGTGTAGGTGCACCAGTATAGGTAGCCAAGCATAGGTTACCCCAGTATAGGAAGTCAGGTGTAGGTGCAACCCATATGGGTAGTAAGCTGCTTATGCCTCTAGTACAGGTAGCCAGCTGTAGGTGCCTCCAGTACAGGTAGCCAGCTGTTGGTGCCTCCAGTATAGGTAGTCAGCTGTAGGTTCCCTTCAGACATTGCATGTGCTGGCGGCAGCGAATCACTCACCATCTCCTCATGTTCGACGTCATTCTTCTCTCCCAGCCTCCGCTCCATCTGTTGTTAGAGCAGAGCTACAAGAAAATGGCCACCGATGGCCGCATTTGTGGACATCGGCGGCCATTTCCTTGTAGCCCTGTTCTAATTACAGATGGAGCGGGGCTGTGGAGGTAGGGAGAGACAGAGCGGATCAGCGACACAGCGGCAAATGGCGACACTGTGCTGTGCACGTGCTCCCTTGGAAGCCAGCGCCCTGAGCGTTCGCTCCGGGTTGCTTAGGTCAAAGGCCAGCTATGCTTTCCAGTCTTAGCAGCTCTAGCATGGTTCCGCGTTAAGCATGGCTACTGCCTGAGGGAAGAAGGTGTTCCTGTGTCCGGAAGTTTTTCTTGCGACTGACTGGTATCTCACACCTGAAAGAGAACCTGAGGCAGGTATTTTAAATCATAAGAGGAAACAGAGGCATGTTCTTTGCATAATCACATGCCTCTGTGCCTCTATGTTTCTGCCTCTAGTCCCCCCCGGGGTCTGCTGTTCCCCCCTGAAAAAAGTGCCAGGCTAGCGACAATCTGCTTGTCGCTAGCCTTCTATTTACCTGCAGCCTGTCATTCAGTCAGCGCTCCCCCGCCTCTGTCCCCGCTGCTGCCTGCCTCCGTGAGCCTCCGCCAATCAGGAACTAAGCCTCAACCTGGGAGGTACTTCTTGGGTCGCGGCTTAGCTTCCGATTGGAGGAAGCTCACAGAGGCGGGCAGCGGCGGGGACAGAAGTGGGGGAGCGTGGATTGTATGACATGCCACAGGTAAATAGAAGGCTAGTGACAAGAGGATTGTCACTAGCCTGTCGCTTTTTTCAGGGGGGCACAGTAGACCCCGGGGGGAATAGAGGCGGCAATTGAGAGGCACAGAGACATGTGATTATGCAAAGAACATGCCTCTGTGTCCTCTTATGATTTAAAATAGCTGCCTCTGATTCTCTTGAAGGCAGAAGCTGGAAGATGGAGTGAGCAGGGAGAGAGGGGTCAGAGGCAATCTTAGCTGCTCTCTTTCTACACCTGTTAGCGTAAAGGTCATGCAGGGAAGGTAAGCTGCAGCCAATTATTATTCTTTCTGCTGATCGTATGATGCATTGCAGTCTCTTTACTGCAGGGTCACTTTTTAACCTCCCTAGCGTTCTGGACGAGCTGAGCTCGTCCAGAGACGCCGGAGGTCACCGCTCAGGCCCTGCTGGGCCGATTTGAATAATTTTTTTTCAAACACGCAGCTAGCACTAGCTGCGTGTTTGCTGCGATCGCCACCGCTCACCGCTGATCCGCCGCTACCCGACGTGAAAGAGGGCCCCCCTCCGCAGCCTGGCCAATCAGTGCCAGGCAGCGCTGAGGGGTGGATCGGGACTCCCTATGACGTCACGACGTCGATCACGTCATTCTGTTTGTCACCATGGCGACGGGGAAAGCCCTGAAGGAAATCCCGTTCAGAATGGGATTTCCTGACGGGCATAGACGCCGGCAGCGATCGGAAGGGTGGGTGGGAATCGGAAGGGAGGGGGGTATCATGTAGCTAGTGCTAGGCTAGCTACATGATTTTAAAAAATTAGGTTTAAAAAACCATGCGCAGCCGCACGGCTGCGCATAATCAAAACGCCAGGAAGGTTAAAAGCAAGATTTAGCCCTACCCAGTATTAGGAAATTGTTCCTAATAAAATGTTTAGTAAATTTAGAATTGTTAAACTCCAGTCTTTGTGCAACTATTATTTACTTATCACAGTTTCTAAGAAGAACTTTCAGCCAAAACATGTGCCTTTGCTCAGCCTGATAAGAGAACCTCCCTACTGGCAAATAAAGCAATCACCTGCAGGCAAAATGCACCTCTGAAATGTGACCCAGACAGGTAAATTGCTCAATTCATGGAAGCATTAGGCTGCACGTGTGTGTGAGGCAGAACACTGGCAGTGTTCACTGTTCTTTTTTCCATCGGCTACACTGGCATCATTGAATAGCATAGATCTGCGCTCCTGGGATAAGGGTGGCGATACGGCAGCGGGCATGAAGTAGCTGTTGGCAGAAGGTTTAAACCGCCACCCATATATGTGCAAACTATGCAGAATTAACCTTCAACCATATGCCAGAGATTTCTGATACAGAACATGGCAGCGCTCACTATGAGAAATGTACACTAATTACAGCTCTGTCTCTCTGCTCTGCCAAACTGAACTCAATCCATTCAGCCTGCAACTCAGAGTAAAGAGTAAGAAGAGTGAGGCTAAGTTCACAGTGGGATGTTAAAGTCGCACGTTAAAAACATATTTTACGCAGAGCAACGCACTGCAATAATAAATCATTGTGCCGTTCACAGCGCACGTGTTGCGGTGTTGTATAACGCAACACGTTAAAGTGGTCTCAAACTCCAACATAACATTCAATAAAATGTGTTTTCCTACTTTTTATTACTCATACAGTTATCATATTTGCTTTTGTACATAAGTAATAATGGGCCTGATTCACAAAGCGGTGCAAACTTTTTCGCAGACTTTTGCGCGCGCACAGTGCCGCGATTCGCGCGATCGCGGACTTTTGCGCGCGCAATTTGCAGCAAATTGCACGCGCAAAAGTCCGCGATCGCGCAAATCGCGGCACTTTGCATGCGCAAAAGTCCGCGATCGCGTGAATCGCGGCACTTTGCGCGCAAAAGTCCGTGAAAGAGTTTGTACCGCGTTGTGAATCAGGCCCATTGTCTGTTTACAAATTACACGTTTCCAAAGTATAGTTTATCTTGCCCTGAAACCTGCCATTGCATTTTATTCAAACTGCTTTTTATTATATATTAACATCTTCTAATTAGCTGTTCTGAGCTGTTTGTGTGCTTGAAGCACAGAGAGCTTGACAGTCACAGAGAGCTCCTTTTCACTTGTTACACTGTGTTTACTCACATGTATCAACATTGGAATGCAAACAAAGATACTGTTATCTCCAGTTTGGATGCGGATTGGAAGCTGAATAGCAGGAGAAAGGGCTTTGTTTAACCATTTCAGTGATGTCCTGCTAAAAAAAAAAAGTTTGGGATAGTAGCTTTCAAGATGTGAGGAAACTTTTAGAGCAAAGTAGAAATGGTGGCTTTTGGACAACTTTAAGAGAAAGTACTGCATGCAGTGTGTTATACAGGACATTAGCTGCGTTAGTCTGTTTGCACATGCTTAGTACTTTCACAGGTGCTGCTGAGTAAATAATGACATGACGGCATTTATAAATATCATTATGAGACTATAAAGACGCATTTAAAATGACGTCATTATGCGTAACGCAATAAGACTTAACGTGTATCAACGCATTGTGCTATGTGCACCTTTGCGTTGCGTTATGATCTGCGCTGCGACCTTAACGTCCCATCGTAACGCAACATCCTACTGTGAATCTAGCCTAAAAGAGGTAAGAGTAAAAAAATAAATAAATAAAACTCAATAAGAAAAAGTAAAACAGAGTGGAAGAATAAAGAGTGAAAGATTAAAGAAAGATTAAAACTCGTTTAACCACTTCACCCCAAATCGGTTTTTACCCTAACGGACAAGAGCGATTTTCACCTTTCAGTGCTCATCCCTTTGACTTGCCAATAGCTTAATCACTACTAATCACAATAAAATGATCTATATATTGTTTTTTTCACCACCAAGTAGGCTTTTTGGGGTTTATATTTGTTTTCAATATCATTTATAATAGCATTTAATAGCATTTTAAAGGGAAAAACAAGGAAAAAATACACCATTTCTCCAATTTCATCTCCTATCGTTTTAATATAAACACTGCTACAGTGCATAAAACCCACACATTTTATCTGCCTATTTGTCCTGGTTATCACAAGATTTTAATCATGTCCCTAGTACAACGTATGGTGACAATATATTATTTGGAAATAAAGGTGTATTTTTTCTATGATGGTTTTTTCCCCCACTAATCTCACGTGCGCACATACAGGGCCGGCGCTACCATTAAGGCAAAGGAGGCAGCTGCCCCAGGGCCCCAGAGCTTGTAGGGGCCCCCAGTGGCTACAAGAGGAAAAAAAATTAAAATCGGCCTTATAGTTTTTGAGAAAATCGATTTTAAAGTTTCAAAGGAAAAAAAAACACATTTAAAAACCTGTCAACTTTAATGGTTAATAGCAAATCCACCTTAAATGCTAGAAACCCTAAATTTGCAGGATATGTTAAGGAGATCATTAGGAATAAGAGGAAAAAACTATTTTTCAAAAAGACCTTATAGTTTTTGAGTAAATCGATTTTAAAGTTTAGAAGGAAAAAAGTATAGTTTTAAATGCGGTAAATGTCACTTTTAGTAGCAAACCTAACGGTAGTGTAATTTTACATGCATCAAACGAAAGCGCAATAAATTTCCTGACGGGGTTTCCAGGGGGTCTATACGCAGCCACAGCGCTTTGGCCAGGGATCGCTATACAGCCGCAATATGGCTGTATGAAGATCCCTGGCATTTTTTCCTATTTTCCCAATTTTTTTTTATGTTTAGCGTGTGGGAATTTAAAAAAAAAAAAAATTATGTGGGGTCCCCCCTCCTGAAACTTTTTAACCCCTTGTCCCCCATGCAGGCTGGGATAGCCAGAATGTGGAGCTCTGACCGATTGGGACTTCACACCCTGACTATACCAGCTGCAAAAAAGGTCCCCTAATGCCGATTTTTGTTCCGGGGTATATGTTGGGGGGCCCCCCAGGTTTATTTTGCCCTGGGGCACCATTGTTGCTTAAACCGGCCCTGCGCACATACAGCGGCAGCAGCAGGGCCGGCGCTACCATTAAGACAAAGGAGGCAGCTGCCCCAGGGCCCCAGAGCTTGTAGGGGCCCCCAGTGGCTACAAGAGGAAAACATTTTTTTCAAATCGGCCTTATAGTTTTTGAGAAAATCGATTTTAAAGTTTTAAAGGAAAAAAAAACACATTTAAAAACCTGTCAACTTTAATGGTTAATAGCAAATCCACCTTAAATGCTAGAAACCCTAAATTTGCAGGATATGTTAAGGAGATCATTAGGAATAAGAGGAAAAAACTATTTTTCAAAAAGACCTTATAGTTTTTGAGAAAATCGATTTTAAAGTTTAGAAGGAAAAAAGTATAGTTTTAAATGCGGTAAATGTAACTTTTAGTAGCAAACCTAACGGTAGTGTCATTTTACATGTATCAAACGAAAGCGCAATCAATTTCCTGACGGGGTTTCCAGGGGGTCTATACGCAGCCGCAGCGCTTTGGCCAGGGATCGCTATACAGCGCAGTATGGCTGTATGAAGATCCCTGTCATTTTTTCCTATTTTCCCAATTTTTTTTTTTATGTTTAGAGTGTGGGAATTTTAAAAAAAAATAATTATGTGGGGTTCCCCCTCCTGAAACTTTTTAACCCCTTGTCCCCCATGCAGTCTGGGATAGCCAGAATGTGGAGCTCTGACCGATTGGGACTTCACACCCTGACTATACCAGCTGCAAAAAAGGTCCCCTAATGCCGATTTTTGTTCCGGGGTATATGTTGGGGGGGCCCCCAGGTTTATTCTGCCCTAGGGCCCCATTGTTGCTTAAACCGGCCCTGGGCAGCAGCACTGTCTGACTTATAAAAACAACCTGGAGCCATTAAGAGGCTCTAGCAGGACGATTTTATAAGTCTGCTTGTCATTAAGTGGTTAAAATAGATATTAAGTAAAAGTAACTCTAATGATTAAATGAATCTAAAGTGACACCTAGCATGATGAGTTGAACATACATATGCAGCACCTGGTTGCTTGAGACTTAATGTTAAAAATAGACCTAACTAACACAGTAGAATAGGCGTAGGGGCTACGGTCACAGCAGACCTGGGGCCACTGAAGGGCCAGCTCGACCTCCACATGTGCAGCGTGAGAGGTGGTCATCAAATGCTCACTCCGCCCGGATCCAAGCACTGCATGTACTTACTTCTTCCTGTTCTTGCATTCCATCTCACAATAACAGTGCCCCCCCTTTGCCTGCCGCTGTGTCCCCTCCTCTGCCTGGCTACTTATACTGGAGTGAACACAAGGAATCCAGCACAGGAGATTTAAGCGCAGCCGAAGCCACCATAGACTGTAATAGGAATTACGGCTATAGCGGCGCTCAGTGAGTATTAACTTCGGCACCGTCAGAAGATGGAGCTGAAGTTACTTCTAAAACACTGTAATTTGGCCGCCAGCAATAGCTGGAAGCCGAATTACATCATTCCCCACCATCCGCATGGGCTGGGAGGGGGAATAGTAATTAATGCCTCCGGGACTTGTCTTGTGCAGCAGCAGGATAAGTCATTTATCGGCTCTATCCTGCACCCAAGTCTCCCTGGGGAGATTTATCTCGTACGCATACTGGAGCACCTATTCCTGGCTGCCTATACTGAGTGCCTATTCCTGGCTACCTATACGGGAACACCTATTTCTGGCTACCTATACTGAGCACCTATTCCTGGCACCTATTCCTGGCTACCTATACTGAGCACCTATTTTTGGCTACCTATACGGGAACATCTATTTCTGGCTACCCATACTAAGCGCATATTCCTGGCAACCTATACTGCGCACCTATTCCCGGCTACCTGTACTGAGAACCTATTCCTGGCTACCTATACTGAGCACCTATTCCTGGCCACCTGAGACACACATCCCTCCAAGGTCTGGGGAAGAGTTGGCTCTGGAGTAACATAAATAAGCAGGTACTATGCATGGATAATGTGGAGAATGATGGTGGTCTAAAAGGACAGCATCAAAGTGGCACCAGGATCCTGAAGTACTGAGGCTCCTGGATTTGTGCATGGTTGGCCAGTCTAGCAGTGGCCAATACATCTGGTGAGTCTGTTTACTGTTGGGCGTCCATGGTGATGGTGGCACAAGAGACCAAGAAACTGCATATGAGGACTCCTAAGTGATTTTTATGTGGACTTTTATATGAATAGGATGTGCGCTTAAACGATTGTGTACAAGTCTTTTAGGTCCTGCCTGACCTTGTGGTAGCGCACTCCGACTGGACTTTTAATTCTGTGTTAGCTATAGCTGTATAATGCCTGAAAAAGAAACTTAAAGTTTTGAAAGCTTGCAATAAACCATGTGCAGCTAGTCATTAAAGGTATCACCGGAATCAACGTTTGTTGGTTTGATGTCAGCATTTCTGCTCCTCGACTAACACCGGACCACACTTCACTTGCATCGGTAACATCTTGCACCAAAATCAACTGCGGCAATCCTGAACATACCCTAGAGCAGTGCTGTCCAACTGGCGGCCCGCGGGCCGCATCCGGCCCGCCAGGCCACCTGCTGCGGCCCGCTCGTCTCCCTGGGATGCAGGCATGGCTTGCGCTATGGGCGCCATGCCTGCTCCCTCTTACTGTGTCCCCGCTGGCCTCTCCGGTGTCGCCGCTGGCCCCTCCTATGTCCCCCTGCTGCCGCTGCCTCTCCTATGTCCCCCCGCTGCCGCTGCCTCACAGATCAGACCTCACAGATCGCGGCGACTGATGTAAACAGAGGGCGCATGGTACCCGCACGGAGTACGTCACATGCGGAAGTGAATCATTAGTCACTTCCGCATGTGACGTTCTGCCGCGCGGGTGTCATGCGCGCGTTCTGCTTGCTTCAGTCGCCGCGATCTGTGAGGTCTGATCCAGCGGGGACACCGGAGAGGCCAGCGGGGACACCGGAGAGGCCAGCGGGGAGACCGGAGAGGCCAGCGGGGACACAGGAGAGGCCAGCGGGGACACAGGAGAGGCCAGCCCCAGAGGTAACGGGCTCGCTACTGGTGGGGGCACCTGTCACTAACTGGGGGGGCACCTGTCACTATCTAACTGGGGGGCACCTGTCACTATCTAGCTGGGGGGCACCTGTCACTATTTAAGTGGGGGGCACCTGTCACTATCTAAGTGGGGGGCACCTGTCACTAAAGGGGCATTCTGCTTATTTATGTGAAATGCTGTCTATTTATGTGCCTCATGACTGCTGAATTTGTCGTGTTGGGGGCCTCATGATTGCTGAATTTGTCTTGTTGGGGTCCACATGATTGTTGGGGGCATCACGATTTTTTGGGGGCCTCATGATTGCTAAATTTGTCTTGTTGGGGGCATCATGATTGCTGAATTTGTCTTGTTGGGGGCCTCATGATTTGTTGGGGGCCTCATGATTGCTGAATTTGTCTTGTTGGGGGTCACATGATTGCGAACTGTGAGACTATGGAAAAGCTGAATCGTCATCATGAGACAATAGCATTAAACCTACTTTTTTAGCTTTTTAAAACGAAAAATAAAACTGGGAGGTTCTAAAAAAACCCCCACATTTTTCAGGAGTAGGATGGATGAAATTGTTTATCTTCACAGTTTATTTTCAACTTGGATTTTCCATAATGTTCATGTATGAGTTAAAACGTTTGTATGTAGTTTAAATTGCTGTTGCCACTTTGCGATAAGTGACTTTTGGGTTGCAGTTTGGACACTCGGCCTCCAAAAGGTTCACCACCACTATCCTAATCTAATGTCCCACATTGCTAAGTTCATGTAAATTTGTCTCCACCCGTGGCCACACCCGCATTCTGGTCCATGGCCACACCCATTTTTCGGCGCGCCGCGCTACGCGCGCCGCTCAATGGAACCCTCGTGTTTTCTGGCGCGCTACGCGCGCCACACAACTTCACCATTATTTTAAATTGCATTTTGTGAAAAGTGCTGCCAATCTAATTATCCTTTAATTGCATTTTTTCCGGGGGGGGGGGGCCTGCGGCTCTAGCAAGAACCTTCGGCCCTCCACCATGGGGGCTGAAAAAAAAATGGCCCTCCATGCCCATGAAGTTGGACAGCACTGCCCTAGAGGATGTCCAGTGGCGTAGCTATTGAGCTATGGGCCCCGGAACGAGTTTCACATGGGCCCCCCCCCCCAAGCACTCTATATATAACAACTGATACGGCACACCAAAACCTGCCAATAGCAACTACAGTGATAGAGGTGCAAGAAGGGGATGGGGGACAATTTGTTAATGATTACTACTATTAAAAGCATCTATAGAAGTGATTATTACCAGCATAGGACCAATAGAGAGATAATATTGTAGTTGAGGGAGGGCCCAAGGTGCGGTTGCAACCTCTGCAACCTCTATTGCTACACCACTGAGGGTGTCTTACTATGCACAGTATTAGGAAGTGATAATATCTGTACAGCTTGGTTGCTTGTGCAACCTTAACCACCTTAGCGGTATGGACGAGCTCAGCTCGTCCATTACCGCCAGAGGGTGCCGCTCAGGCCCTGCTGGGCCGATTTTGATAAAATAAAAAGCAGCACACGCAGCCGGCACTTTGCCAGCCGCGTGTGCTGCCTGATCACCGCCGCAGCGCGGCGATCGGCCGCGTGCAGCGGCGAAAGAGGGTCCCCCAGCCGCCCGAGCCCTGCGCAGCCGGAACAAATAGTTACGGCCAGCGCTAAGGGCTGGATCGGAGGCGGCTGACGTCAGGACGTCGGCTGACGTCCATGACGTCACTCCGCTCGTCGCCATGGCGACGAGGAAAGCCAAACAGGGAAGGCTGCTCATTGCAGCCTTCCTAGTTACTTCTGATTGCCGGAGGCGATCAGAAGAACGCATCCGGAGCGCCCTCTAGTGGGCTTTCATGCAGCCAACTTTCAGTTGGCTGCATGAAATAGTTTTTTTTAATAAAAAAAAACCCCTTCCGCAGCCGCCCTGGCGATCTCAATAGAACGCCAGGGTGGTTAATGTACAAAAGATCGTTTTCCAACAGGAATAGGAGGCGCCCGTGTGGTGTATTGGGTGTTCTCTTTGTATAAAGAGACTTCACTCGATAAAAAGTTACGAAGGTTTATTTTAGCACAAAAGACTATTTCTCGCTCTCTTCCTGGCGGCTGTAATTAATCTTGTTGGGAAGTTTTTTTCTTTGAATTTATTTGTGAGCACTTTTGCCTGTGTGTCGAATGATTTTAAGTCAGTGCAATTCTTACGGATCCTCAAGAACTGCCCAAAAGGGATATTATTTTTCCACGGTTTGTGGTGATTGCTCTTATAATTGATGTATGAATTAGAGTCCACAGATTTGAAGTAATTCATAGATTTTATTTGGTTCTTTTCGGTGAATAAAGTTACATCTAGATATGCAATCTTCTCCTCGTCGTAGTTTGAGGTGAAGGAGATACCCCAGTCATTGTTATTTAGGTACTTGACAAAGTTATTGATTGATGTTGTGTCGCCTTTCCAAATCAGGATCAGATCATCTATGTATCTTCTGTAGTATACAATATTTGATGTGAAAAGATTTTCTTGCTCAATTAATAGGAGTTCTAGAAGACCCATGGTTAAATTTGCGTAGCTTGGAGCCATGCTCGAACCCATAGCTGTTCCTCGTTTTTGAATATATATAGTATCCATAAATGTGAAATAATTGTGAGTTAGTATAAACTTAATGCCTTCAATGAGGAAGATTTTCTGTTTCCATGGGATTTTTTCGTTCATCGTCAGGAAATACCATACTGCTTTCAGGCCAATTTTATGGTGTATGTTGGAGTAGAGGGCCGACACGTCCAGTGTTAGCCACTTATAGTCGGTTGCCCAAGGTATCTCTATGAGTTCTCTGAGTAATTGCGTGGAGTCTTTCAAAAAAGACGGCAGTTCTCTTACCATTTGTTGTAGATGATGATCTATTAGTTCTGACAGATGTGATGATAATGAATTTATGCCAGCTATGATTGGCCTGCCTGGTGGGTTAATGATAGATTTGTGGATTTTAGGTAGGTGATAAAAATGAGCTACTGCTGGGTCCTGTATGAGTATGAAGTCTTTTTCTGATTTGTTAATGATTCCTTCTTCGAGTGCATCCATCACTAAGTTTTTTAGTTCCTTCTTGTATTCTTCAGTGGGATCTTGATCTAGGATACCGTAGTACTCACTGTCCTCTAGTATTCTCTCTGCTTCTTTGATGTAGTCCACTTTATTCATCACTACGATTCCTCCCCCCTTATCCGCTGGTTTCACGATAATTGTGGTGTTGTTCTTTAAGTTTTTAATCGCCTGTTGTTCTTGCCTAGTCAGATTAGATATGGGGTTTTTTTTCTCCAGTTTTCTGAAATCTTCTAGGACCTGATTATAGAAGCTCTCTATATGGGGTCCTCTATACATGGTTGGATAAAAATTAGATTTGTTTTTAAGTTGGGTGTGTATGTATTTTTCCATTTTTATTTCTTCTGGGTTATACAGAAAGTTTGGTGTATCGTCATTGTTTACAATTATTGGTAGTTCTCCATTGGTATTATCGTCCTTAGTTTTTTGACCCTTAGATTTCTTTAGGGCAAAATATCTTTTTAAGGTCAGTTTGCGAGTAAATTGGTTCAAATCTATGAAGAGGTCGTATAAGTTTGCTTGTTTCGTGGGGCAAAAGGAAAGACCTCTACCCAGGACAGCTTTCTCGGCTCTACTCAATGTATGGGAGGATAGATTGAAGATAGATTTGGTGTCTGTGGATCCTTCATTATTAGCTATCATTCTTTGTTTAACCTTTCTTCCTCCTCTCTTCCCTCTCTTTCTCGGTTTTCCGTATCTTCTCCCGGTGGTTTCACTGGTGAGGAGTTTATCGGGGGTGCTAGGTGAGTTATGGGGTAGGGTATTACTGGTCTCAACGGTGTAGTCCCCCCCAATATGGTGGGTAACTCTAAAAAAGAGGATGATGAGCTAATTGTAGTACCTTCTGTAGAGTTGTAGTCGGAACTGTGATTCAGGGGTTCTTGTGTTGGCGTAAAGAATTCCGTTATGTGTCTAGTCTCTTTAGTTTGATGTATTTTCGCTTTCTTATTCATTCGTGTTGGTTGGGGTATTCTAGATTTCGGAGTGGTTTTTGTTCCTGGTTTTTGTCTTGCTTCAGTATTTTTCTGTGATTGTGGTATCCCTACCTCTGATGTAGATGGTTCCTCTTGTGTGTTGTAGATACTTAGATCTAGGAGGTCGTCTGGTGAGATAGATAACTCCTCATTCAATTTCATTTCTTTACTTTTATGATCAGTTAGTGGTGTACTGAAAATATCATCTTCTTCGGATGGTCTGCATCTCTTTTTCGGGGTCTGTATCTGTATTTCAGTTCTGACTTCCTTGTTGTTCTTCTGTATTTTTTGGTGTTCGATGCTTAGAATTCGATTAATTGGATCTCTCGCTGATTGTCTGTTCCTTGGTTCCCTTTGTTTGTCTTTTTCATCGTGTTTACTGTTATCTCTCTCTCTTTCCGAGTATGTAGGCCTTGGGTCGTGTTTTTTATAGGAGTATCTTCTCCCTGAATTATTTCTCTGGTACCTGGGTATCTGCACCGGTACTGGTTGCATTCTATGTTCTTCTGTGTTGGTTGGGGTTTCATCGGTTGGGTTGGTGGTTGGTTTTGGTTTTCTTTTGTTATATATTCTCTGTCTGTTTTGGATGTATAAGTGTCTGTCCCTGTTGAGTTTCCCTAGTTTGTTCTCAGAGATGTCTAACTCAAATTTAGTGATTTTGTTGTGTAGTATGTGTGAGAAGGATTTGTATTCGTTAGTTTTATTGTATTGAGATAGTTCTGTTTTTATAGCTGCTATCTGTGGTTGTAGTTCTGTTATAATTGAGTTACGTTTTTTTATTATACGCTCCATTTTGCCTCTAGAGCACAGTTCTAGGTATTCATACCATTCTTTAGAAAAAATCTCATCATTGGGAAAAGGGGATTCTGTGAGATCTCTTAGACCATTTGGAGAGATTTCTTCCTCTATATATGCCGATTGCATTTCTGTATCCGCTATATTAAAGAATTCAGTTTTTAGGAGTCTTTCTAGAGCAAAGAAGAGTGGGCTTCTTAGATCAGGGATTGTATCAGTGTCACTACTTGCTGTTTCTTCGTCTTCTCCTCGTACATCTTCTTGTGGTTTGAAGTTGGTTCTTTTGAATTGTTGGAAAAGTCTCGCTCGCAACGCCGTGCGATCTTCCATTAGGTCCATCTTGTATTTCTCGGAAAGTGGTCTCAACTGGTGTATTCTGCGGTGACGATGAGATCCTCTAGGGATGTCGCCGTATAATGATCTGGTCAGTATAGAAGAGAGAAAGAAAAAACCCGCAGGGTACCAGGAGCCCTCTTGGTGTATTATCCTCAGATAAGGACGTTAAAATTTATGAATAAATATACTCACAAGTGTGGGTTGCTTGAAGGCAACCACTTGTATCGGCATGTGGGGAAGTCCCGTCCCCACTCGGTCTTTACATTCGCTGGTCGCTGCTCCTCAGAAAAAGGCTTCGCTTCTTGTAAGTCACGAAGAACCCCACCAGTGGGGTATACGAGATCGTTTTCCAACAGGAATAGGAGGCGCCCGTGTGGTGTATTGGGTGTTCTCTTTGTATAAAGAGACTCCACTCGATAAAAAGTTACGAAGGTTTATTTTAGCACAAAAGACTATTTCTCGCTCTCTTCCTGGCGGCTGTAATTAATCTTGTTGGGAAGTTTTTTTCTTTGAATTTATTTGTGAGCACTTTTGCCTGTGTGTCGAATGATTTTAAGTCAGTGCAATTCTTACGGATCCTCAAGAACTGCCCAAAAGGGATATTATTTTTCCACGGTTTGTGGTGATTGCTCTTATAATTGATGTATGAATTAGAGTCCACAGATTTGAAGTAATTCATAGATTTTATTTGGTTCTTTTCGGTGAATAAAGTTACATCTAGATATGCAATCTTCTCCTCGTCGTAGTTTGAGGTGAAGGAGATACCCCAGTCATTGTTATTTAGGTACTTGACAAAGTTATTGATTGATGTTGTGTCGCCTTTCCAAATCAGGATCAGATCATCTATGTATCTTCTGTAGTATACAATATTTGATGTGAAAAGATTTTCTTGCTCAATTAATAGGAGTTCTAGAAGACCCATGGTTAAATTTGCGTAGCTTGGAGCCATGCTCGAACCCATAGCTGTTCCTCGTTTTTGAATATATATAGTATCCATAAATGTGAAATAATTGTGAGTTAGTATAAACTTAATGCCTTCAATGAGGAAGATTTTCTGTTTCCATGGGATTTTTTCGTTCATCGTCAGGAAATACCATACTGCTTTCAGGCCAATTTTATGGTGTATGTTGGAGTAGAGGGCCGACACGTCCAGTGTTAGCCACTTATAGTCGGTTGCCCAAGGTATCTCTATGAGTTCTCTGAGTAATTGCGTGGAGTCTTTCAAAAAAGACGGCAGTTCTCTTACCATTTGTTGTAGATGATGATCTATTAGTTCTGACAGATGTGATGATAATGAATTTATGCCAGCTATGATTGGCCTGCCTGGTGGGTTAATGATAGATTTGTGGATTTTAGGTAGGTGATAAAAATGAGCTACTGCTGGGTCCTGTATGAGTATGAAGTCTTTTTCTGATTTGTTAATGATTCCTTCTTCGAGTGCATCCATCACTAAGTTTTTTAGTTCCTTCTTGTATTCTTCAGTGGGATCTTGATCTAGGATACCGTAGTACTCACTGTCCTCTAGTATTCTCTCTGCTTCTTTGATGTAGTCCACTTTATTCATCACTACGATTCCTCCCCCCTTATCCGCTGGTTTCACGATAATTGTGGTGTTGTTCTTTAAGTTTTTAATCGCCTGTTGTTCTTGCCTAGTCAGATTAGATATGGGGTTTTTTTTCTCCAGTTTTCTGAAATCTTCTAGGACCTGATTATAGAAGCTCTCTATATGGGGTCCTCTATACATGGTTGGATAAAAATTAGATTTGTTTTTGAGTTGGGTGTGTATGTATTTTTCCATTTTTATTTCTTCTGGGTTATACAGAAAGTTTGGTGTATCGTCATTGTTTACAATTATTGGTAGTTCTCCATTGGTATTATCGTCCTTAGTTTTTTGACCCTTAGATTTCTTTAGGGCAAAATATCTTTTTAAGGTCAGTTTGCGAGTAAATTGGTTCAAATCTATGAAGAGGTCGTATAAGTTTGCTTGTTTCGTGGGGCAAAAGGAAAGACCTCTACCCAGGACAGCTTTCTCGGCTCTACTCAATGTATGGGAGGATAGATTGAAGATAGATTTGGTGTCTGTGGATCCTTCATTATTAGCTATCATTCTTTGTTTAACCTTTCTTCCTCCTCTCTTCCCTCTCTTTCTCGGTTTTCCGTATCTTCTCCCGGTGGTTTCACTGGTGAGGAGTTTATCGGGGGTGCTAGGTGAGTTATGGGGTAGGGTATTACTGGTCTCAACGGTGTAGTCCCCCCCAATATGGTGGGTAACTCTAAAAAAGAGGATGATGAGCTAATTGTAGTACCTTCTGTAGAGTTGTAGTCGGAACTGTGATTCAGGGGTTCTTGTGTTGGCGTAAAGAATTCCGTTATGTGTCTAGTCTCTTTAGTTTGATGTATTTTCGCTTTCTTATTCATTCGTGTTGGTTGGGGTATTCTAGATTTCGGAGTGGTTTTTGTTCCTGGTTTTTGTCTTGCTTCAGTATTTTTCTGTGATTGTGGTATCCCTACCTCTGATGTAGATGGTTCCTCTTGTGTGTTGTAGATACTTAGATCTAGGAGGTCGTCTGGTGAGATAGATAACTCCTCATTCAATTTCATTTCTTTACTTTTATGATCAGTTAGTGGTGTACTGAAAATATCATCTTCTTCGGATGGTCTGCATCTCTTTTTCGGGGTCTGTATCTGTATTTCAGTTCTGACTTCCTTGTTGTTCTTCTGTATTTTTTGGTGTTCGATGCTTAGAATTCGATTAATTGGATCTCTCGCTGATTGTCTGTTCCTTGGTTCCCTTTGTTTGTCTTTTTCATCGTGTTTACTGTTATCTCTCTCTCTTTCCGAGTATGTAGGCCTTGGGTCGTGTTTTTTATAGGAGTATCTTCTCCCTGGATTATTTCTCTGGTACCTGGGTATCTGCACCGGTACTGGTTGCATTCTATGTTCTTCTGTGTTGGTTGGGGTTTCATCGGTTGGGTTGGTGGTTGGTTTTGGTTTTCTTTTGTTATATATTCTCTGTCTGTTTTGGATGTATAAGTGTCTGTCCCTGTTGAGTTTCCCTAGTTTGTTCTCAGAGATGTCTAACTCAAATTTAGTGATTTTGTTGTGTAGTATGTGTGAGAAGGATTTGTATTCGTTAGTTTTATTGTATTGAGATAGTTCTGTTTTTATAGCTGCTATCTGTGGTTGTAGTTCTGTTATAATTGAGTTACGTTTTTTTATTATACGCTCCATTTTGCCTCTAGAGCACAGTTCTAGGTATTCATACCATTCTTTAGAAAAAATCTCATCATTGGGAAAAGGGGATTCTGTGAGATCTCTTAGACCATTTGGAGAGATTTCTTCCTCTATATATGCCGATTGCATTTCTGTATCCGCTATATTAAAGAATTCAGTTTTTAGGAGTCTTTCTAGAGCAAAGAAGAGTGGGCTTAGATCAGGGATTGTATCAGTGTCACTACTTGCTGTTTCTTCGTCTTCTCCTCGTACATCTTCTTGTGGTTTGAAGTTGGTTCTTTTGAATTGTTGGAAAAGTCTCGCTCGCAACGCCGTGCGATCTTCCATTAGGTCCATCTTGTATTTCTCGGAAAGTGGTCTCAACTGGTGTATTCTGCGGTGACGATGAGATCCTCTAGGGATGTCGCCGTATAATGATCTGGTCAGTATAGAAGAGAGAAAGAAAAAACCCGCAGGGTACCAGGAGCCCTCTTGGTGTATTATCCTCAGATAAGGACGTTAAAATTTATGAATAAATATACTCACAAGTGTGGGTTGCTTGAAGGCAACCACTTGTATCGGCATGTGGGGAAGTCCCGTCCCCACTCGGTCTTTACATTCGCTGGTCGCTGCTCCTCAGAAAAAGGCTTCGCTTCTTGTAAGTCACGAAGAACCCCACCAGTGGGGTATACGAGATCGTTTTCCAACAGGAATAGGAGGCGCCCGTGTGGTGTATTGGGTGTTCTCTTTGTATAAAGAGACTCCACTCGATAAAAAGTTACGAAGGTTTATTTTAGCACAAAAGACTATTTCTCGCTCTCTTCCTGGCGGCTGTAATTAATCTTGTTGGGAAGTTTTTTTCTTTGAATTTATTTGTGAGCACTTTTGCCTGTGTGTCGAATGATTTTAAGTCAGTGCAATTCTTACGGATCCTCAAGAACTGCCCAAAAGGGATATTATTTTTCCACGGTTTGTGGTGATTGCTCTTATAATTGATGTATGAATTAGAGTCCACAGATTTGAAGTAATTCATAGATTTTATTTGGTTCTTTTCGGTGAATAAAGTTACATCTAGATATGCAATCTTCTCCTCGTCGTAGTTTGAGGTGAAGGAGATACCCCAGTCATTGTTATTTAGGTACTTGACAAAGTTATTGATTGATGTTGTGTCGCCTTTCCAAATCAGGATCAGATCATCTATGTATCTTCTGTAGTATACAATATTTGATGTGAAAAGATTTTCTTGCTCAATTAATAGGAGTTCTAGAAGACCCATGGTTAAATTTGCGTAGCTTGGAGCCATGCTCGAACCCATAGCTGTTCCTCGTTTTTGAATATATATAGTATCCATAAATGTGAAATAATTGTGAGTTAGTATAAACTTAATGCCTTCAATGAGGAAGATTTTCTGTTTCCATGGGATTTTTTCGTTCATCGTCAGGAAATACCATACTGCTTTCAGGCCAATTTTATGGTGTATGTTGGAGTAGAGGGCCGACACGTCCAGTGTTAGCCACTTATAGTCGGTTGCCCAAGGTATCTCTATGAGTTCTCTGAGTAATTGCGTGGAGTCTTTCAAAAAAGACGGCAGTTCTCTTACCATTTGTTGTAGATGATGATCTATTAGTTCTGACAGATGTGATGATAATGAATTTATGCCAGCTATGATTGGCCTGCCTGGTGGGTTAATGATAGATTTGTGGATTTTAGGTAGGTGATAAAAATGAGCTACTGCTGGGTCCTGTATGAGTATGAAGTCTTTTTCTGATTTGTTAATGATTCCTTCTTCGAGTGCATCCATCACTAAGTTTTTTAGTTCCTTCTTGTATTCTTCAGTGGGATCTTGATCTAGGATACCGTAGTACTCACTGTCCTCTAGTATTCTCTCTGCTTCTTTGATGTAGTCCACTTTATTCATCACTACGATTCCTCCCCCCTTATCCGCTGGTTTCACGATAATTGTGGTGTTGTTCTTTAAGTTTTTAATCGCCTGTTGTTCTTGCCTAGTCAGATTAGATATGGGGTTTTTTTTCTCCAGTTTTCTGAAATCTTCTAGGACCTGATTATAGAAGCTCTCTATATGGGGTCCTCTATACATGGTTGGATAAAAATTAGATTTGTTTTTAAGTTGGGTGTGTATGTATTTTTCCATTTTTATTTCTTCTGGGTTATACAGAAAGTTTGGTGTATCGTCATTGTTTACAATTATTGGTAGTTCTCCATTGGTATTATCGTCCTTAGTTTTTTGACCCTTAGATTTCTTTAGGGCAAAATATCTTTTTAAGGTCAGTTTGCGAGTAAATTGGTTCAAATCTATGAAGAGGTCGTATAAGTTTGCTTGTTTCGTGGGGCAAAAGGAAAGACCTCTACCCAGGACAGCTTTCTCGGCTCTACTCAATGTATGGGAGGATAGATTGAAGATAGATTTGGTGTCTGTGGATCCTTCATTATTAGCTATCATTCTTTGTTTAACCTTTCTTCCTCCTCTCTTCCCTCTCTTTCTCGGTTTTCCGTATCTTCTCCCGGTGGTTTCACTGGTGAGGAGTTTATCGGGGGTGCTAGGTGAGTTATGGGGTAGGGTATTACTGGTCTCAACGGTGTAGTCCCCCCCAATATGGTGGGTAACTCTAAAAAAGAGGATGATGAGCTAATTGTAGTACCTTCTGTAGAGTTGTAGTCGGAACTGTGATTCAGGGGTTCTTGTGTTGGCGTAAAGAATTCCGTTATGTGTCTAGTCTCTTTAGTTTGATGTATTTTCGCTTTCTTATTCATTCGTGTTGGTTGGGGTATTCTAGATTTCGGAGTGGTTTTTGTTCCTGGTTTTTGTCTTGCTTCAGTATTTTTCTGTGATTGTGGTATCCCTACCTCTGATGTAGATGGTTCCTCTTGTGTGTTGTAGATACTTAGATCTAGGAGGTCGTCTGGTGAGATAGATAACTCCTCATTCAATTTCATTTCTTTACTTTTATGATCAGTTAGTGGTGTACTGAAAATATCATCTTCTTCGGATGGTCTGCATCTCTTTTTCGGGGTCTGTATCTGTATTTCAGTTCTGACTTCCTTGTTGTTCTTCTGTATTTTTTGGTGTTCGATGCTTAGAATTCGATTAATTGGATCTCTCGCTGATTGTCTGTTCCTTGGTTCCCTTTGTTTGTCTTTTTCATCGTGTTTACTGTTATCTCTCTCTCTTTCCGAGTATGTAGGCCTTGGGTCGTGTTTTTTATAGGAGTATCTTCTCCCTGGATTATTTCTCTGGTACCTGGGTATCTGCACCGGTACTGGTTGCATTCTATGTTCTTCTGTGTTGGTTGGGGTTTCATCGGTTGGGTTGGTGGTTGGTTTTGGTTTTCTTTTGTTATATATTCTCTGTCTGTTTTGGATGTATAAGTGTCTGTCCCTGTTGAGTTTCCCTAGTTTGTTCTCAGAGATGTCTAACTCAAATTTAGTGATTTTGTTGTGTAGTATGTGTGAGAAGGATTTGTATTCGTTAGTTTTATTGTATTGAGATAGTTCTGTTTTTATAGCTGCTATCTGTGGTTGTAGTTCTGTTATAATTGAGTTACGTTTTTTTATTATACGCTCCATTTTGCCTCTAGAGCACAGTTCTAGGTATTCATACCATTCTTTAGAAAAAATCTCATCATTGGGAAAAGGGGATTCTGTGAGATCTCTTAGACCATTTGGAGAGATTTCTTCCTCTATATATGCCGATTGCATTTCTGTATCCGCTATATTAAAGAATTCAGTTTTTAGGAGTCTTTCTAGAGCAAAGAAGAGTGGGCTTAGATCAGGGATTGTATCAGTGTCACTACTTGCTGTTTCTTCGTCTTCTCCTCGTACATCTTCTTGTGGTTTGAAGTTGGTTCTTTTGAATTGTTGGAAAAGTCTCGCTCGCAACGCCGTGCGATCTTCCATTAGGTCCATCTTGTATTTCTCGGAAAGTGGTCTCAACTGGTGTATTCTGCGGTGACGATGAGATCCTCTAGGGATGTCGCCGTATAATGATCTGGTCAGTATAGAAGAGAGAAAGAAAAAACCCGCAGGGTACCAGGAGCCCTCTTGGTGTATTATCCTCAGATAAGGACGTTAAAATTTATGAATAAATATACTCACAAGTGTGGGTTGCTTGAAGGCAACCACTTGTATCGGCATGTGGGGAAGTCCCGTCCCCACTCGGTCTTTACATTCGCTGGTCGCTGCTCCTCAGAAAAAGGCTTCGCTTCTTGTAAGTCACGAAGAACCCCACCAGTGGGGTATACGAGATCGTTTTCCAACAGGAATAGGAGGCGCCCGTGTGGTGTATTGGGTGTTCTCTTTGTATAAAGAGACTCCACTCGATAAAAAGTTACGAAGGTTTATTTTAGCACAAAAGACTATTTCTCGCTCTCTTCCTGGCGGCTGTAATTAATCTTGTTGGGAAGTTTTTTTCTTTGAATTTATTTGTGAGCACTTTTGCCTGTGTGTCGAATGATTTTAAGTCAGTGCAATTCTTACGGATCCTCAAGAACTGCCCAAAAGGGATATTATTTTTCCACGGTTTGTGGTGATTGCTCTTATAATTGATGTATGAATTAGAGTCCACAGATTTGAAGTAATTCATAGATTTTATTTGGTTCTTTTCGGTGAATAAAGTTACATCTAGATATGCAATCTTCTCCTCGTCGTAGTTTGAGGTGAAGGAGATACCCCAGTCATTGTTATTTAGGTACTTGACAAAGTTATTGATTGATGTTGTGTCGCCTTTCCAAATCAGGATCAGATCATCTATGTATCTTCTGTAGTATACAATATTTGATGTGAAAAGATTTTCTTGCTCAATTAATAGGAGTTCTAGAAGACCCATGGTTAAATTTGCGTAGCTTGGAGCCATGCTCGAACCCATAGCTGTTCCTCGTTTTTGAATATATATAGTATCCATAAATGTGAAATAATTGTGAGTTAGTATAAACTTAATGCCTTCAATGAGGAAGATTTTCTGTTTCCATGGGATTTTTTCGTTCATCGTCAGGAAATACCATACTGCTTTCAGGCCAATTTTATGGTGTATGTTGGAGTAGAGGGCCGACACGTCCAGTGTTAGCCACTTATAGTCGGTTGCCCAAGGTATCTCTATGAGTTCTCTGAGTAATTGCGTGGAGTCTTTCAAAAAAGACGGCAGTTCTCTTACCATTTGTTGTAGATGATGATCTATTAGTTCTGACAGATGTGATGATAATGAATTTATGCCAGCTATGATTGGCCTGCCTGGTGGGTTAATGATAGATTTGTGGATTTTAGGTAGGTGATAAAAATGAGCTACTGCTGGGTCCTGTATGAGTATGAAGTCTTTTTCTGATTTGTTAATGATTCCTTCTTCGAGTGCATCCATCACTAAGTTTTTTAGTTCCTTCTTGTATTCTTCAGTGGGATCTTGATCTAGGATACCGTAGTACTCACTGTCCTCTAGTATTCTCTCTGCTTCTTTGATGTAGTCCACTTTATTCATCACTACGATTCCTCCCCCCTTATCCGCTGGTTTCACGATAATTGTGGTGTTGTTCTTTAAGTTTTTAATCGCCTGTTGTTCTTGCCTAGTCAGATTAGATATGGGGGTTTTTTTCTCCAGTTTTCTGAAATCTTCTAGGACCTGATTATAGAAGCTCTCTATATGGGGTCCTCTATACATGGTTGGATAAAAATTAGATTTGTTTTTGAGTTGGGTGTGTATGTATTTTTCCATTTTTATTTCTTCTGGGTTATACAGAAAGTTTGGTGTATCGTCATTGTTTACAATTATTGGTAGTTCTCCATTGGTATTATCGTCCTTAGTTTTTTGACCCTTAGATTTCTTTAGGGCAAAATATCTTTTTAAGGTCAGTTTGCGAGTAAATTGGTTCAAATCTATGAAGAGGTCGTATAAGTTTGCTTGTTTCGTGGGGCAAAAGGAAAGACCTCTACCCAGGACAGCTTTCTCGGCTCTACTCAATGTATGGGAGGATAGATTGAAGATAGATTTGGTGTCTGTGGATCCTTCATTATTAGCTATCATTCTTTGTTTAACCTTTCTTCCTCCTCTCTTCCCTCTCTTTCTCGGTTTTCCGTATCTTCTCCCGGTGGTTTCACTGGTGAGGAGTTTATCGGGGGTGCTAGGTGAGTTATGGGGTAGGGTATTACTGGTCTCAACGGTGTAGTCCCCCCCAATATGGTGGGTAACTCTAAAAAAGAGGATGATGAGCTAATTGTAGTACCTTCTGTAGAGTTGTAGTCGGAACTGTGATTCAGGGGTTCTTGTGTTGGCGTAAAGAATTCCGTTATGTGTCTAGTCTCTTTAGTTTGATGTATTTTCGCTTTCTTATTCATTCGTGTTGGTTGGGGTATTCTAGATTTCGGAGTGGTTTTTGTTCCTGGTTTTTGTCTTGCTTCAGTATTTTTCTGTGATTGTGGTATCCCTACCTCTGATGTAGATGGTTCCTCTTGTGTGTTGTAGATACTTAGATCTAGGAGGTCGTCTGGTGAGATAGATAACTCCTCATTCAATTTCATTTCTTTACTTTTATGATCAGTTAGTGGTGTACTGAAAATATCATCTTCTTCGGATGGTCTGCATCTCTTTTTCGGGGTCTGTATCTGTATTTCAGTTCTGACTTCCTTGTTGTTCTTCTGTATTTTTTGGTGTTCGATGCTTAGAATTCGATTAATTGGATCTCTCGCTGATTGTCTGTTCCTTGGTTCCCTTTGTTTGTCTTTTTCATCGTGTTTACTGTTATCTCTCTCTCTTTCCGAGTATGTAGGCCTTGGGTCGTGTTTTTTATAGGAGTATCTTCTCCCTGGATTATTTCTCTGGTACCTGGGTATCTGCACCGGTACTGGTTGCATTCTATGTTCTTCTGTGTTGGTTGGGGTTTCATCGGTTGGGTTGGTGGTTGGTTTTGGTTTTCTTTTGTTATATATTCTCTGTCTGTTTTGGATGTATAAGTGTCTGTCCCTGTTGAGTTTCCCTAGTTTGTTCTCAGAGATGTCTAACTCAAATTTAGTGATTTTGTTGTGTAGTATGTGTGAGAAGGATTTGTATTCGTTAGTTTTATTGTATTGAGATAGTTCTGTTTTTATAGCTGCTATCTGTGGTTGTAGTTCTGTTATAATTGAGTTACGTTTTTTTATTATACGCTCCATTTTGCCTCTAGAGCACAGTTCTAGGTATTCATACCATTCTTTAGAAAAAATCTCATCATTGGGAAAAGGGGATTCTGTGAGATCTCTTAGACCATTTGGAGAGATTTCTTCCTCTATATATGCCGATTGCATTTCTGTATCCGCTATATTAAAGAATTCAGTTTTTAGGAGTCTTTCTAGAGCAAAGAAGAGTGGGCTTAGATCAGGGATTGTATCAGTGTCACTACTTGCTGTTTCTTCGTCTTCTCCTCGTACATCTTCTTGTGGTTTGAAGTTGGTTCTTTTGAATTGTTGGAAAAGTCTCGCTCGCAACGCCGTGCGATCTTCCATTAGGTCCATCTTGTATTTCTCGGAAAGTGGTCTCAACTGGTGTATTCTGCGGTGACGATGAGATCCTCTAGGGATGTCGCCGTATAATGATCTGGTCAGTATAGAAGAGAGAAAGAAAAAACCCGCAGGGTACCAGGAGCCCTCTTGGTGTATTATCCTCAGATAAGGACGTTAAAATTTATGAATAAATATACTCACAAGTGTGGGTTGCTTGAAGGCAACCACTTGTATCGGCATGTGGGGAAGTCCCGTCCCCACTCGGTCTTTACATTCGCTGGTCGCTGCTCCTCAGAAAAAGGCTTCGCTTCTTGTAAGTCACGAAGAACCCCACCAGTGGGGTATACGAGATCGTTTTCCAACAGGAATAGGAGGCGCCCGTGTGGTGTATTGGGTGTTCTCTTTGTATAAAGAGACTCCACTCGATAAAAAGTTACGAAGGTTTATTTTAGCACAAAAGACTATTTCTCGCTCTCTTCCTGGCGGCTGTAATTAATCTTGTTGGGAAGTTTTTTTCTTTGAATTTATTTGTGAGCACTTTTGCCTGTGTGTCGAATGATTTTAAGTCAGTGCAATTCTTACGGATCCTCAAGAACTGCCCAAAAGGGATATTATTTTTCCACGGTTTGTGGTGATTGCTCTTATAATTGATGTATGAATTAGAGTCCACAGATTTGAAGTAATTCATAGATTTTATTTGGTTCTTTTCGGTGAATAAAGTTACATCTAGATATGCAATCTTCTCCTCGTCGTAGTTTGAGGTGAAGGAGATACCCCAGTCATTGTTATTTAGGTACTTGACAAAGTTATTGATTGATGTTGTGTCGCCTTTCCAAATCAGGATCAGATCATCTATGTATCTTCTGTAGTATACAATATTTGATGTGAAAAGATTTTCTTGCTCAATTAATAGGAGTTCTAGAAGACCCATGGTTAAATTTGCGTAGCTTGGAGCCATGCTCGAACCCATAGCTGTTCCTCGTTTTTGAATATATATAGTATCCATAAATGTGAAATAATTGTGAGTTAGTATAAACTTAATGCCTTCAATGAGGAAGATTTTCTGTTTCCATGGGATTTTTTCGTTCATCGTCAGGAAATACCATACTGCTTTCAGGCCAATTTTATGGTGTATGTTGGAGTAGAGGGCCGACACGTCCAGTGTTAGCCACTTATAGTCGGTTGCCCAAGGTATCTCTATGAGTTCTCTGAGTAATTGCGTGGAGTCTTTCAAAAAAGACGGCAGTTCTCTTACCATTTGTTGTAGATGATGATCTATTAGTTCTGACAGATGTGATGATAATGAATTTATGCCAGCTATGATTGGCCTGCCTGGTGGGTTAATGATAGATTTGTGGATTTTAGGTAGGTGATAAAAATGAGCTACTGCTGGGTCCTGTATGAGTATGAAGTCTTTTTCTGATTTGTTAATGATTCCTTCTTCGAGTGCATCCATCACTAAGTTTTTTAGTTCCTTCTTGTATTCTTCAGTGGGATCTTGATCTAGGATACCGTAGTACTCACTGTCCTCTAGTATTCTCTCTGCTTCTTTGATGTAGTCCACTTTATTCATCACTACGATTCCTCCCCCCTTATCCGCTGGTTTCACGATAATTGTGGTGTTGTTCTTTAAGTTTTTAATCGCCTGTTGTTCTTGCCTAGTCAGATTAGATATGGGGGTTTTTTTCTCCAGTTTTCTGAAATCTTCTAGGACCTGATTATAGAAGCTCTCTATATGGGGTCCTCTATACATGGTTGGATAAAAATTAGATTTGTTTTTGAGTTGGGTGTGTATGTATTTTTCCATTTTTATTTCTTCTGGGTTATACAGAAAGTTTGGTGTATCGTCATTGTTTACAATTATTGGTAGTTCTCCATTGGTATTATCGTCCTTAGTTTTTTGACCCTTAGATTTCTTTAGGGCAAAATATCTTTTTAAGGTCAGTTTGCGAGTAAATTGGTTCAAATCTATGAAGAGGTCGTATAAGTTTGCTTGTTTCGTGGGGCAAAAGGAAAGACCTCTACCCAGGACAGCTTTCTCGGCTCTACTCAATGTATGGGAGGATAGATTGAAGATAGATTTGGTGTCTGTGGATCCTTCATTATTAGCTATCATTCTTTGTTTAACCTTTCTTCCTCCTCTCTTCCCTCTCTTTCTCGGTTTTCCGTATCTTCTCCCGGTGGTTTCACTGGTGAGGAGTTTATCGGGGGTGCTAGGTGAGTTATGGGGTAGGGTATTACTGGTCTCAACGGTGTAGTCCCCCCCAATATGGTGGGTAACTCTAAAAAAGAGGATGATGAGCTAATTGTAGTACCTTCTGTAGAGTTGTAGTCGGAACTGTGATTCAGGGGTTCTTGTGTTGGCGTAAAGAATTCCGTTATGTGTCTAGTCTCTTTAGTTTGATGTATTTTCGCTTTCTTATTCATTCGTGTTGGTTGGGGTATTCTAGATTTCGGAGTGGTTTTTGTTCCTGGTTTTTGTCTTGCTTCAGTATTTTTCTGTGATTGTGGTATCCCTACCTCTGATGTAGATGGTTCCTCTTGTGTGTTGTAGATACTTAGATCTAGGAGGTCGTCTGGTGAGATAGATAACTCCTCATTCAATTTCATTTCTTTACTTTTATGATCAGTTAGTGGTGTACTGAAAATATCATCTTCTTCGGATGGTCTGCATCTCTTTTTCGGGGTCTGTATCTGTATTTCAGTTCTGACTTCCTTGTTGTTCTTCTGTATTTTTTGGTGTTCGATGCTTAGAATTCGATTAATTGGATCTCTCGCTGATTGTCTGTTCCTTGGTTCCCTTTGTTTGTCTTTTTCATCGTGTTTACTGTTATCTCTCTCTCTTTCCGAGTATGTAGGCCTTGGGTCGTGTTTTTTATAGGAGTATCTTCTCCCTGGATTATTTCTCTGGTACCTGGGTATCTGCACCGGTACTGGTTGCATTCTATGTTCTTCTGTGTTGGTTGGGGTTTCATCGGTTGGGTTGGTGGTTGGTTTTGGTTTTCTTTTGTTATATATTCTCTGTCTGTTTTGGATGTATAAGTGTCTGTCCCTGTTGAGTTTCCCTAGTTTGTTCTCAGAGATGTCTAACTCAAATTTAGTGATTTTGTTGTGTAGTATGTGTGAGAAGGATTTGTATTCGTTAGTTTTATTGTATTGAGATAGTTCTGTTTTTATAGCTGCTATCTGTGGTTGTAGTTCTGTTATAATTGAGTTACGTTTTTTTATTATACGCTCCATTTTGCCTCTAGAGCACAGTTCTAGGTATTCATACCATTCTTTAGAAAAAATCTCATCATTGGGAAAAGGGGATTCTGTGAGATCTCTTAGACCATTTGGAGAGATTTCTTCCTCTATATATGCCGATTGCATTTCTGTATCCGCTATATTAAAGAATTCAGTTTTTAGGAGTCTTTCTAGAGCAAAGAAGAGTGGGCTTAGATCAGGGATTGTATCAGTGTCACTACTTGCTGTTTCTTCGTCTTCTCCTCGTACATCTTCTTGTGGTTTGAAGTTGGTTCTTTTGAATTGTTGGAAAAGTCTCGCTCGCAACGCCGTGCGATCTTCCATTAGGTCCATCTTGTATTTCTCGGAAAGTGGTCTCAACTGGTGTATTCTGCGGTGACGATGAGATCCTCTAGGGATGTCGCCGTATAATGATCTGGTCAGTATAGAAGAGAGAAAGAAAAAACCCGCAGGGTACCAGGAGCCCTCTTGGTGTATTATCCTCAGATAAGGACGTTAAAATTTATGAATAAATATACTCACAAGTGTGGGTTGCTTGAAGGCAACCACTTGTATCGGCATGTGGGGAAGTCCCGTCCCCACTCGGTCTTTACATTCGCTGGTCGCTGCTCCTCAGAAAAAGGCTTCGCTTCTTGTAAGTCACGAAGAACCCTACCAGTGGGGTATACGAGATCGTTTTCCAACAGGAATAGGAGGCGCCCGTGTGGTGTATTGGGTGTTCTCTTTGTATAAAGAGACTCCACTCGATAAAAAGTTACGAAGGTTTATTTTAGCACAAAAGACTATTTCTCGCTCTCTTCCTGGCGGCTGTAATTAATCTTGTTGGGAAGTTTTTTTCTTTGAATTTATTTGTGAGCACTTTTGCCTGTGTGTCGAATGATTTTAAGTCAGTGCAATTCTTACGGATCCTCAAGAACTGCCCAAAAGGGATATTATTTTTCCACGGTTTGTGGTGATTGCTCTTATAATTGATGTATGAATTAGAGTCCACAGATTTGAAGTAATTCATAGATTTTATTTGGTTCTTTTCGGTGAATAAAGTTACATCTAGATATGCAATCTTCTCCTCGTCGTAGTTTGAGGTGAAGGAGATACCCCAGTCATTGTTATTTAGGTACTTGACAAAGTTATTGATTGATGTTGTGTCGCCTTTCCAAATCAGGATCAGATCATCTATGTATCTTCTGTAGTATACAATATTTGATGTGAAAAGATTTTCTTGCTCAATTAATAGGAGTTCTAGAAGACCCATGGTTAAATTTGCGTAGCTTGGAGCCATGCTCGAACCCATAGCTGTTCCTCGTTTTTGAATATATATAGTATCCATAAATGTGAAATAATTGTGAGTTAGTATAAACTTAATGCCTTCAATGAGGAAGATTTTCTGTTTCCATGGGATTTTTTCGTTCATCGTCAGGAAATACCATACTGCTTTCAGGCCAATTTTATGGTGTATGTTGGAGTAGAGGGCCGACACGTCCAGTGTTAGCCACTTATAGTCGGTTGCCCAAGGTATCTCTATGAGTTCTCTGAGTAATTGCGTGGAGTCTTTCAAAAAAGACGGCAGTTCTCTTACCATTTGTTGTAGATGATGATCTATTAGTTCTGACAGATGTGATGATAATGAATTTATGCCAGCTATGATTGGCCTGCCTGGTGGGTTAATGATAGATTTGTGGATTTTAGGTAGGTGATAAAAATGAGCTACTGCTGGGTCCTGTATGAGTATGAAGTCTTTTTCTGATTTGTTAATGATTCCTTCTTCGAGTGCATCCATCACTAAGTTTTTTAGTTCCTTCTTGTATTCTTCAGTGGGATCTTGATCTAGGATACCGTAGTACTCACTGTCCTCTAGTATTCTCTCTGCTTCTTTGATGTAGTCCACTTTATTCATCACTACGATTCCTCCCCCCTTATCCGCTGGTTTCACGATAATTGTGGTGTTGTTCTTTAAGTTTTTAATCGCCTGTTGTTCTTGCCTAGTCAGATTAGATATGGGGGTTTTTTTCTCCAGTTTTCTGAAATCTTCTAGGACCTGATTATAGAAGCTCTCTATATGGGGTCCTCTATACATGGTTGGATAAAAATTAGATTTGTTTTTGAGTTGGGTGTGTATGTATTTTTCCATTTTTATTTCTTCTGGGTTATACAGAAAGTTTGGTGTATCGTCATTGTTTACAATTATTGGTAGTTCTCCATTGGTATTATCGTCCTTAGTTTTTTGACCCTTAGATTTCTTTAGGGCAAAATATCTTTTTAAGGTCAGTTTGCGAGTAAATTGGTTCAAATCTATGAAGAGGTCGTATAAGTTTGCTTGTTTCGTGGGGCAAAAGGAAAGACCTCTACCCAGGACAGCTTTCTCGGCTCTACTCAATGTATGGGAGGATAGATTGAAGATAGATTTGGTGTCTGTGGATCCTTCATTATTAGCTATCATTCTTTGTTTAACCTTTCTTCCTCCTCTCTTCCCTCTCTTTCTCGGTTTTCCGTATCTTCTCCCGGTGGTTTCACTGGTGAGGAGTTTATCGGGGGTGCTAGGTGAGTTATGGGGTAGGGTATTACTGGTCTCAACGGTGTAGTCCCCCCCAATATGGTGGGTAACTCTAAAAAAGAGGATGATGAGCTAATTGTAGTACCTTCTGTAGAGTTGTAGTCGGAACTGTGATTCAGGGGTTCTTGTGTTGGCGTAAAGAATTCCGTTATGTGTCTAGTCTCTTTAGTTTGATGTATTTTCGCTTTCTTATTCATTCGTGTTGGTTGGGGTATTCTAGATTTCGGAGTGGTTTTTGTTCCTGGTTTTTGTCTTGCTTCAGTATTTTTCTGTGATTGTGGTATCCCTACCTCTGATGTAGATGGTTCCTCTTGTGTGTTGTAGATACTTAGATCTAGGAGGTCGTCTGGTGAGATAGATAACTCCTCATTCAATTTCATTTCTTTACTTTTATGATCAGTTAGTGGTGTACTGAAAATATCATCTTCTTCGGATGGTCTGCATCTCTTTTTCGGGGTCTGTATCTGTATTTCAGTTCTGACTTCCTTGTTGTTCTTCTGTATTTTTTGGTGTTCGATGCTTAGAATTCGATTAATTGGATCTCTCGCTGATTGTCTGTTCCTTGGTTCCCTTTGTTTGTCTTTTTCATCGTGTTTACTGTTATCTCTCTCTCTTTCCGAGTAT
The DNA here is from genome assembly GCF_040937935.1 of Hyperolius riggenbachi. Taxonomy (NCBI): domain Eukaryota; kingdom Metazoa; phylum Chordata; class Amphibia; order Anura; family Hyperoliidae; genus Hyperolius; species Hyperolius riggenbachi. Next base: position 614,437,252 of record NC_090646.1, on the reverse strand, counting down.
GTAGGCCTTGGGTCGTGTTTTTTATAGGAGTATCTTCTCCCTGGATTATTTCTCTGGTACCTGGGTATCTGCACCGGTACTGGTTGCATTCTATGTTCTTCTGTGTTGGTTGGGGTTTCATCGGTTGGGTTGGTGGTTGGTTTTGGTTTTCTTTTGTTATATATTCTCTGTCTGTTTTGGATGTATAAGTGTCTGTCCCTGTTGAGTTTCCCTAGTTTGTTCTCAGAGATGTCTAACTCAAATTTAGTGATTTTGTTGTGTAGTATGTGTGAGAAGGATTTGTATTCGTTAGTTTTATTGTATTGAGATAGTTCTGTTTTTATAGCTGCTATCTGTGGTTGTAGTTCTGTTATAATTGAGTTACGTTTTTTTATTATACGCTCCATTTTGCCTCTAGAGCACAGTTCTAGGTATTCATACCATTCTTTAGAAAAAATCTCATCATTGGGAAAAGGGGATTCTGTGAGATCTCTTAGACCATTTGGAGAGATTTCTTCCTCTATATATGCCGATTGCATTTCTGTATCCGCTATATTAAAGAATTCAGTTTTTAGGAGTCTTTCTAGAGCAAAGAAGAGTGGGCTTAGATCAGGGATTGTATCAGTGTCACTACTTGCTGTTTCTTCGTCTTCTCCTCGTACATCTTCTTGTGGTTTGAAGTTGGTTCTTTTGAATTGTTGGAAAAGTCTCGCTCGCAACGCCGTGCGATCTTCCATTAGGTCCATCTTGTATTTCTCGGAAAGTGGTCTCAACTGGTGTATTCTGCGGTGACGATGAGATCCTCTAGGGATGTCGCCGTATAATGATCTGGTCAGTATAGAAGAGAGAAAGAAAAAACCCGCAGGGTACCAGGAGCCCTCTTGGTGTATTATCCTCAGATAAGGACGTTAAAATTTATGAATAAATATACTCACAAGTGTGGGTTGCTTGAAGGCAACCACTTGTATCGGCATGTGGGGAAGTCCCGTCCCCACTCGGTCTTTACATTCGCTGGTCGCTGCTCCTCAGAAAAAGGCTTCGCTTCTTGTAAGTCACGAAGAACCCCACCAGTGGGGTATACGAGATCGTTTTCCAACAGGAATAGGAGGCGCCCGTGTGGTGTATTAGGTGTTCTCTTTGTATAAAGAGACTCCACTCGATAAAAAGTTACGAAGGTTTATTTTAGCACAAAAGACTATTTCTCGCTCTCTTCCTGGCGGCTGTAATTAATCTTGTTGGGAAGTTTTTTTCTTTGAATTTATTTGTGAGCACTTTTGCCTGTGTGTCGAATGATTTTAAGTCAGTGCAATTCTTACGGATCCTCAAGAACTGCCCAAAAGGGATATTATTTTTCCACGGTTTGTGGTGATTGCTCTTATAATTGATGTATGAATTAGAGTCCACAGATTTGAAGTAATTCATAGATTTTATTTGGTTCTTTTCGGTGAATAAAGTTACATCTAGATATGCAATCTTCTCCTCGTCGTAGTTTGAGGTGAAGGAGATACCCCAGTCATTGTTATTTAGGTACTTGACAAAGTTATTGATTGATGTTGTGTCGCCTTTCCAAATCAGGATCAGATCATCTATGTATCTTCTGTAGTATACAATATTTGATGTGAAAAGATTTTCTTGCTCAATTAATAGGAGTTCTAGAAGACCCATGGTTAAATTTGCGTAGCTTGGAGCCATGCTCGAACCCATAGCTGTTCCTCGTTTTTGAATATATATAGTATCCATAAATGTGAAATAATTGTGAGTTAGTATAAACTTAATGCCTTCAATGAGGAAGATTTTCTGTTTCCATGGGATTTTTTCGTTCATCGTCAGGAAATACCATACTGCTTTCAGGCCAATTTTATGGTGTATGTTGGAGTAGAGGGCCGACACGTCCAGTGTTAGCCACTTATAGTCGGTTGCCCAAGGTATCTCTATGAGTTCTCTGAGTAATTGCGTGGAGTCTTTCAAAAAAGACGGCAGTTCTCTTACCATTTGTTGTAGATGATGATCTATTAGTTCTGACAGATGTGATGATAATGAATTTATGCCAGCTATGATTGGCCTGCCTGGTGGGTTAATGATAGATTTGTGGATTTTAGGTAGGTGATAAAAATGAGCTACTGCTGGGTCCTGTATGAGTATGAAGTCTTTTTCTGATTTGTTAATGATTCCTTCTTCGAGTGCATCCATCACTAAGTTTTTTAGTTCCTTCTTGTATTCTTCAGTGGGATCTTGATCTAGGATACCGTAGTACTCACTGTCCTCTAGTATTCTCTCTGCTTCTTTGATGTAGTCCACTTTATTCATCACTACGATTCCTCCCCCCTTATCCGCTGGTTTCACGATAATTGTGGTGTTGTTCTTTAAGTTTTTAATCGCCTGTTGTTCTTGCCTAGTCAGATTAGATATGGGGGTTTTTTTCTCCAGTTTTCTGAAATCTTCTAGGACCTGATTATAGAAGCTCTCTATATGGGGTCCTCTATACATGGTTGGATAAAAATTAGATTTGTTTTTGAGTTGGGTGTGTATGTATTTTTCCATTTTTATTTCTTCTGGGTTATACAGAAAGTTTGGTGTATCGTCATTGTTTACAATTATTGGTAGTTCTCCATTGGTATTATCGTCCTTAGTTTTTTGACCCTTAGATTTCTTTAGGGCAAAATATCTTTTTAAGGTCAGTTTGCGAGTAAATTGGTTCAAATCTATGAAGAGGTCGTATAAGTTTGCTTGTTTCGTGGGGCAAAAGGAAAGACCTCTACCCAGGACAGCTTTCTCGGCTCTACTCAATGTATGGGAGGATAGATTGAAGATAGATTTGGTGTCTGTGGATCCTTCATTATTAGCTATCATTCTTTGTTTAACCTTTCTTCCTCCTCTCTTCCCTCTCTTTCTCGGTTTTCCGTATCTTCTCCCGGTGGTTTCACTGGTGAGGAGTTTATCGGGGGTGCTAGGTGAGTTATGGGGTAGGGTATTACTGGTCTCAACGGTGTAGTCCCCCCCAATATGGTGGGTAACTCTAAAAAAGAGGATGATGAGCTAATTGTAGTACCTTCTGTAGAGTTGTAGTCGGAACTGTGATTCAGGGGTTCTTGTGTTGGCGTAAAGAATTCCGTTATGTGTCTAGTCTCTTTAGTTTGATGTATTTTCGCTTTCTTATTCATTCGTGTTGGTTGGGGTATTCTAGATTTCGGAGTGGTTTTTGTTCCTGGTTTTTGTCTTGCTTCAGTATTTTTCTGTGATTGTGGTATCCCTACCTCTGATGTAGATGGTTCCTCTTGTGTGTTGTAGATACTTAGATCTAGGAGGTCGTCTGGTGAGATAGATAACTCCTCATTCAATTTCATTTCTTTACTTTTATGATCAGTTAGTGGTGTACTGAAAATATCATCTTCTTCGGATGGTCTGCATCTCTTTTTCGGGGTCTGTATCTGTATTTCAGTTCTGACTTCCTTGTTGTTCTTCTGTATTTTTTGGTGTTCGATGCTTAGAATTCGATTAATTGGATCTCTCGCTGATTGTCTGTTCCTTGGTTCCCTTTGTTTGTCTTTTTCATCGTGTTTACTGTTATCTCTCTCTCTTTCCGAGTATGTAGGCCTTGGGTCGTGTTTTTTATAGGAGTATCTTCTCCCTGGATTATTTCTCTGGTACCTGGGTATCTGCACCGGTACTGGTTGCATTCTATGTTCTTCTGTGTTGGTTGGGGTTTCATCGGTTGGGTTGGTGGTTGGTTTTGGTTTTCTTTTGTTATATATTCTCTGTCTGTTTTGGATGTATAAGTGTCTGTCCCTGTTGAGTTTCCCTAGTTTGTTCTCAGAGATGTCTAACTCAAATTTAGTGATTTTGTTGTGTAGTATGTGTGAGAAGGATTTGTATTCGTTAGTTTTATTGTATTGAGATAGTTCTGTTTTTATAGCTGCTATCTGTGGTTGTAGTTCTGTTATAATTGAGTTACGTTTTTTTATTATACGCTCCATTTTGCCTCTAGAGCACAGTTCTAGGTATTCATACCATTCTTTAGAAAAAATCTCATCATTGGGAAAAGGGGATTCTGTGAGATCTCTTAGACCATTTGGAGAGATTTCTTCCTCTATATATGCCGATTGCATTTCTGTATCCGCTATATTAAAGAATTCAGTTTTTAGGAGTCTTTCTAGAGCAAAGAAGAGTGGGCTTAGATCAGGGATTGTATCAGTGTCACTACTTGCTGTTTCTTCGTCTTCTCCTCGTACATCTTCTTGTGGTTTGAAGTTGGTTCTTTTGAATTGTTGGAAAAGTCTCGCTCGCAACGCCGTGCGATCTTCCATTAGGTCCATCTTGTATTTCTCGGAAAGTGGTCTCAACTGGTGTATTCTGCGGTGATGATGAGATCCTCTAGGGATGTCGCCGTATAATGATCTGGTCAGTATAGAAGAGAGAAAGAAAAAACCCGCAGGGTACCAGGAGCCCTCTTGGTGTATTATCCTCAGATAAGGACGTTAAAATTTATGAATAAATATACTCACAAGTGTGGGTTGCTTGAAGGCAGTATGGTATTTCCTGACGATGAACGAAAAAATCCCATGGAAACAGAAAATCTCTTCTATACTGACCAGATCATTATACGGCGACATCCCTAGAGGATCTCATCGTCACCGCAGAATACACCAGTTGAGACCACTTTCCGAGAAATACAAGATGGACCTAATGGAAGATCGCACGGCGTTGCGAGCGAGACTTTTCCAACAATTCAAAAGAACCAACTTCAAACCACAAGAAGATGTACGAGGAGAAGACGAAGAAACAGCAAGTAGTGACACTGATACAATCCCTGATCTAAGCCCACTCTTCTTTGCTCTAGAAAGACTCCTAAAAACTGAATTCTTTAATATAGCGGATACAGAAATGCAATCGGCATATATAGAGGAAGAAATCTCTCCAAATGGTCTAAGAGATCTCACAGAATCCCCTTTTCCCAATGATGAGATTTTTTCTAAAGAATGGTATGAATACCTAGAACTGTGCTCTAGAGGCAAAATGGAGCGTATAATAAAAAAACGTAACTCAATTATAACAGAACTACAACCACAGATAGCAGCTATAAAAACAGAACTATCTCAATACAATAAAACTAACGAATACAAATCCTTCTCACACATACTACACAACAAAATCACTAAATTTGAGTTAGACATCTCTGAGAACAAACTAGGGAAACTCAACAGGGACAGACACTTATACATCCAAAACAGACAGAGAATATATAACAAAAGAAAACCAAAACCAACCACCAACCCAACCGATGAAACCCCAACCAACACAGAAGAACATAGAATGCAACCAGTACCGGTGCAGATACCCAGGTACCAGAGAAATAATCCAGGGAGAAGATACTCCTATAAAAAACACGACCCAAGGCCTACATACTCGGAAAGAGAGAGAGATAACAGTAAACACGATGAAAAAGACAAACAAAGGGAACCAAGGAACAGACAATCAGCGAGAGATCCAATTAATCGAATTCGAAGCATCGAACACCAAAAAATACAGAAGAACAACAAGGAAGTCAGAACTGAAATACAGATACAGACCCCGAAAAAGAGATGCAGACCATCCGAAGAAGATGATATTTTCAGTACACCACTAACTGATCATAAAAGTAAAGAAATGAAATTGAATGAGGAGTTATCTATCTCACCAGACGACCTCCTAGATCTAAGTATCTACAACACACAAGAGGAACCATCTACATCAGAGGTAGGGATACCACAATCACAGAAAAATACTGAAGCAAGACAAAAACCAGGAACAAAAACCACTCCGAAATCTAGAATACCCCAACCAACACGAATGAATAAGAAAGCGAAAATACATCAAACTAAAGAGACTAGACACATAACGGAATTCTTTACGCCAACACAAGAACCCCTGAATCACAGTTCCGACTACAACTCTACAGAAGGTACTACAATTAGCTCATCATCCTCTTTTTTAGAGTTACCCACCATATTGGGGGGGACTACACCGTTGAGACCAGTAATACCCTACCCCATAACTCACCTAGCACCCCCGATAAACTCCTCACCAGTGAAACCACCGGGAGAAGATACGGAAAACCGAGAAAGAGAGGGAAGAGAGGAGGAAGAAAGGTTAAACAAAGAATGATAGCTAATAATGAAGGATCCACAGACACCAAATCTATCTTCAATCTATCCTCCCATACATTGAGTAGAGCCGAGAAAGCTGTCCTGGGTAGAGGTCTTTCCTTTTGCCCCACGAAACAAGCAAACTTATACGACCTCTTCATAGATTTGAACCAATTTACTCGCAAACTGACCTTAAAAAGATATTTTGCCCTAAAGAAATCTAAGGGTCAAAAAACTAAGGACGATAATACCAATGGAGAACTACCAATAATTGTAAACAATGACGATACACCAAACTTTCTGTATAACCCAGAAGAAATAAAAATGGAAAAATACATACACACCCAACTCAAAAACAAATCTAATTTTTATCCAACCATGTATAGAGGACCCCATATAGAGAGCTTCTATAATCAGGTCCTAGAAGATTTCAGAAAACTGGAGAAAAAAAACCCCATATCTAATCTGACTAGGCAAGAACAACAGGCGATTAAAAACTTAAAGAACAACACCACAATTATCGTGAAACCAGCGGATAAGGGGGGAGGAATCGTAGTGATGAATAAAGTGGACTACATCAAAGAAGCAGAGAGAATACTAGAGGACAGTGAGTACTACGGTATCCTAGATCAAGATCCCACTGAAGAATACAAGAAGGAACTAAAAAACTTAGTGATGGATGCACTCGAAGAAGGAATCATTAACAAATCAGAAAAAGACTTCATACTCATACAGGACCCAGCAGTAGCTCATTTTTATCACCTACCTAAAATCCACAAATCTATCATTAACCCACCAGGCAGGCCAATCATAGCTGGCATAAATTCATTATCATCACATCTGTCAGAACTAATAGATCATCATCTACAACAAATGGTAAGAGAACTGCCGTCTTTTTTGAAAGACTCCACGCAATTACTCAGAGAACTCATAGAGATACCTTGGGCAACCGACTATAAGTGGCTAACACTGGACGTGTCGGCCCTCTACTCCAACATACACCATAAAATTGGCCTGAAAGCAGTATGGTATTTCCTGACGATGAACGAAAAAATCCCATGGAAACAGAAAATCTTCCTCATTGAAGGCATTAAGTTTATACTAACTCACAATTATTTCACATTTATGGATACTATATATATTCAAAAACGAGGAACAGCTATGGGTTCGAGCATGGCTCCAAGCTACGCAAATTTAACCATGGGTCTTCTAGAACTCCTATTAATTGAGCAAGAAAATCTTTTCACATCAAATATTGTATACTACAGAAGATACATAGATGATCTGATCCTGATTTGGAAAGGCGACACAACATCAATCAATAACTTTGTCAAGTACCTAAATAACAATGACTGGGGTATCTCCTTCACCTCAAACTACGACGAGGAGAAGATTGCATATCTAGATGTAACTTTATTCACCGAAAAGAACCAAATAAAATCTATGAATTACTTCAAATCTGTGGACTCTAATTCATACATCAATTATAAGAGCAATCACCACAAACCGTGGAAAAATAATATCCCTTTTGGGCAGTTCTTGAGGATCCGTAAGAATTGCACTGACTTAAAATCATTCGACACACAGGCAAAAGTGCTCACAAATAAATTCAAAGAAAAAAACTTCCCAACAAGATTAATTACAGCCGCCAGGAAGAGAGCGAGAAATAGTCTTTTGTGCTAAAATAAACCTTCGTAACTTTTTATCGAGTGGAGTCTCTTTATACAAAGAGAACACCCAATACACCACACGGGCGCCTCCTATTCCTGTTGGAAAACGATCTCGTATACCCCACTGGTGGGGTTCTTCGTGACTTACAAGAAGCGAAGCCTTTTTCTGAGGAGCAGCGACCAGCGAATGTAAAGACCGAGTGGGGACGGGACTTCCCCACATGCCGATACAAGTGGTTGCCTTCAAGCAACCCACACTTGTGAGTATATTTATTCATAAATTTTAACATCCTTATCTGAGGATAATACACCAAGAGGGCTCCTGGTACCCTGCGGGTTTTTTCTTTCTCTCTTCTATACTGACCAATGTACAAAAGATGTTCAAAATGTGGTTGAACACTACTTTAAAGGGAACCTGAAGCAAGAAGTATATGGAGGCTGCCATATTTATTTTGTTTAAGCAATACTATTTGCTACTTATCACCAAAATTATCTATATATATATATATTGTTTCTTTTTGCCACAAATTAGGTTTTCTTTGAATGGCACTTTTTTCTAAGAATTATTTTATTTTATACTAGTGACCTAAGCCCGTTTAAAAACTGGCTCAATGTTGCACGTGCACCCGCCAGCCCTTCCCGTGCATGCCTGGCCGGCCCGTCCTGTCCCAACGACTGTCAGTACAGGACATGCGCAAAAGCACTGACACCGCGACAGGGTGCAGGGACACTTGTATTAGGTAGGATGTATTTTAAAAGGAATAAGAAGAAAAAAAAATTGAAAAAAAAAATATTTCTCAGCCATTATAGTTTTAAAATAAAATGTGTTATTGTTGATAAACCCAACACATTGTATTTGCCAATTGTCCTGGTTATTACAACCTTTAAATTACATCCCTAGTACTATGTATGGTGACAATATTTTATTTGGAAATAAATGTGTATATTTTAAGTTTTGTGTTTTTTTTTTCCTACATCAATAATTACAGGCCCTTATTTGCAAAAATAACAGTAATATACCCTTATTTCATACATGTTTAAAAAAGCAAAGTCCCTACGGCAACTATTTATGTATTTTTTTTAAATGCTTTCACTTTGGTTTTTTTTTTTGTTTATTTACAAGTGCTTTATTTTAGTAACTATGGGGAAGGAGGGCTATAAGGGGTTAATTGGGAATGGGGGATACATTTTTAAATGTATTTTAATGTATTTTAAATGTCTTTTTACTTCTTGGCCACTTGATGTTCCCACTCTATCCTGCGTACTGAACCGTACACAGGACGTAATGTGTATGTGTTTTTATTTTCATTTTGTGAATGACCAACAGCATCTCGCTGATGCCGGTGATCATTCAATACAGGCACTTTAATTGGCTTTGGGAACACATGTTCCCATTCACCGTTCACAGGACTGCATCACAAGCGGCTAAAGCAAACAAACAGAGACGCATATCTACTCCCTGATCCGCAAAAAATGCTTCCCAATGATCCGGAACTATTTAAAAGGACATACATGTGGCAGCCACCGTATATTTAGGTTTCCTTTAACTGGATCTTTCTTTACCTTCCAAATTGGGTGTAGACTTTGACATTAAATTGGGAACCTGGCTGTGGAGCAGTCAGAAATATGAATTGTAAAATGGTTTGCATAGAGTGCTGGGGAGATGTGTCAATGCAATAAAATAAATGAATAATAATAATGAAATCCTATAAAGCATCAGAGGACACCTGGGAACAGAGTGTCTGTGTCTTCCCAAAACAGAAAGAAGTTGGCAGTGTTGTGTGCATAATCCTGCCTAAAAGCAACCACAAATCTGCATGTTTTCAATCACTGCATACCAACTAGTGCATGTGCATGTTCTTTATCTCTAATAAACAATTTGTTACAGAGTTTAAAAATACTTATAGTTACATAACACAAACCATTGGCTTTTTTTTTGAAGATCATACAGCAGTTTATGCCCAAACTTTGACAAATATAGAAGAGGCACAATGTGAACAGCGATTCTATGACCCTACATGGGCAGGATGTCTAAGTGTATTTATGGCTTTGTTTTCTTACTCTTAGGCATGGCTTTGAGCTAGCCTATTGCTATATTTGTAGTGATGCGTGATAATTGCAATAAGTAGGATGCTCTTGCTGTGTCCTGTTTTGTAAAAATAGGCTTTTCACTCCTGCTTGGTTTTAGATATCTACATACTGTATTTTGTGTGTAGCTTGTATTACAGCAGTGTATGCTGCCCAGCAGGCCTGGATTTACATCACAGGAGCCTATAGGCACAGATGTCCTGGCACCCTAGACTCCGCCCTCCATGAAACTAAAAACACCCCACCGAACTGCACCACAAGTCTCCTAGTTGTCCCAGATGCCAGTTCTCCCTTATTTTCCTTGCCCATCATAGGTACCTACAGGTGCCCCTTTGTATTAGGTAGCCAGAGGTACCCTCAGTATAAAGTAGCTAGTTGTGCCCCCGACTGAAGGGAGATCTGGTCATTAGAATGCCAAGAGCTGGGTGAATAACCTAATAACCTCTTATTTAAACTCTCATCAGGCTTTGCATAGGGAAGGAAGGAGGGAGACGCTCAGGGAGGGAAGTGAGCCACCTTTCTATCTTTAGGCGCCTGTAGGCACATGCCTACAGTGCCTTATGGTAAATCCGGCCCTGCTGCCTGGCTGAAGAGATACTATGTTATCTTCCAGGGGCGTAACTAGAGGGGAGCCACACCTGTGATCGCAGGGGGCCCAGAGCTGTGGGGAACCCCAACTACTAACCTTCCTTTCTTCCGAAACAGGCCAACACGTCACAGGTGTCACAGATGTCCTGGAACCTTAGATTTCGCTGTCCATGAACCAAAAAACACCCACCGCACCGCACCACACCGCAAGTGTGCTGGCTGGCCCCGCTGTCACTTCTCTCTTACTTCCCTTGGCCACAGTGGCGTAGCTACAAACCTTGGGGCTCTGATGCGAAAATAGGACCTGGGCCCCACCACCCCCAACCCTACATTAAATATTCAGGATTAGGTACCTCAGCATAGATAGTCAGAAATAGGTACCTCAGTATAGATAGCCAGTATTAGATGCCTCAATATAGATAGTCAGGAATAGGTACCTCAGTATAGATAGCCAGGGATAGATACCTCAGTATAGATAGTCAGGAATAGGTACCTCAGTATAGATAGCCAGGATTAGATGACTTAGTATAGATAGTCAGGAATAGGTACCTCAGTATAGATAGCCAGGGATAGATAACTCAGTATAGATAGCCAGTATTAGATGCCTCAGTATAGATAGTCAGGAATAGGTACCTCAGTATAGATAGCCAGGGATAGATAACTCAGTATAGATAGCCAGTATTAGATGCCTCAGTATAGATAGTCAGGAATAGGTACCTCAGTATAGATAGCCAGGATTTGATGACTGAGTATAGATAGTCAGGAATAGGTACCTCAGTATAGATAGCCAGGATTTGATGACTGAGTATAGATAGTCAGGAATAGGTACTTCAGTATAGGTAGCCAGGGTAGCCAGGCGGAGGGGCGACGCAGCAGCAGGACCAGCAGCGGCTCAGCAGTCATCAGATACTCACTTTGCCACGATCCACGCGCTGCAGCTACAGTCTTCTTCCTGTTCTTGTGTTCCATCTCACAGTGAGAGCACCCCCTAGAGGGCATTTAAGTCCACACATCATCAATAAGTGTTTCCCTTTAAAAATGCATGCCTCATTTACGCTAAAAAAAAGTTTTACAAGCAATTTAAAGCCCACTTCCGTTTTTACCCGGATATCCGAATTGGATCGGATTGGATATCTGGGTATCCGAATCCAAATTCAATCCGGATTTTGAAAAGGGGTATCCGAGCAGCACTGCTTACTGTAGTTAGTAAACATCTGACAGAATTTGGACTGATCCATTTCTTCATGGGGGATTCCAAGTATCTCCTTTACTCTTTACAAAAGCACTCCATGGAAAACATCTATACCTGCGTTACTCAAAGTGGACACACCATGAGCACTTCTTAGGGGTGCCGCAGCTGCACAGCACTCTACGTCAGGGCCGAGGTATATTGCCCCAGTATATTGCAGAGAATTGGGGGCAGCTCAAGCAGCACTTCTCTCACCTCCTCCAGGTGCCTCCAGCAATGTGCGACCTAATCTCACTCTCACCGCTCGCTTTATTGCTGGCATCTCCAGCAATGCTTGAGTACATGAGACTGGAGGAGAGTTAGATGCCGGGGACTAGAGCGAGTGGTGAGGGTTAGAGGTGATCGCACATCAATAGAGTCTCTTGGAGGAGATGAGAGAAGTGCTGCTTCTGCTGTGCCCGAAACTATGCAATATACTGGGGTGACACTAACACCATCTGGGAAGCCATATTGGGTAAGGAGGAAAACCACTAAACAATACCAAGAAAGCTATATGGGGAAGGGGGCAGACCATTAACACCACCAAAGAAAGTATATAAAGTGGGGGGAGCACTAACACCACTATGGATGCTATATTTTTGGGAGATGGGTGGCACTAAAAACCACCAGAGAAGCTATACTGGGAAGGGGAGCTACCTAATTCTGGGGGCATATCTAGCTATCTATACTGATGAGGGGACTGCCTAGTGCCTAATACTGGGGGGACATATGACTACCCATGCTGGGTTGAAGGAGGGGGCTACTTATTACTGGGGGCACATATGACTACCTACAAGGGGGGAGGGGGACCTACCTAATACTGTAGGCACATCTAAGCACCTGTACTGAGTTGGGGGGTACCTATTACTGGTGGAAGATCTAAAATGTTGCAGGCTGAGGTGAGTGCTGCAGCGGCCATGCTCAGGTATGACTTAATACAGTGGCTGCCTCTCCAGCACCCGTGCCCTAAGTGCTAGCAAGAACATTGACAGTGCTTGGGAGCAGCTGACAGGTGGTGAATTTGCCACCTTTAACCTCCTGTGTGCCAAGGGGTGCCTTGAAAAATGTCAAAGGGGCCAAGTAGTTGAAGTCTTACAATTTATTGAAGCTAGCTCCCCTTTAAGGATACTTTAGCGCTAAATTAAATGAAAATAGGATGCATAATGTGTGTATGGGGAGCTGTGCGGTTCCTTACTGCACCTCCAGTGCCCCGGCGTCTCCCTGCGTTCTCTGGTAATAATTACATTCTTCTTCTTCCTGGCCGGTGCAGTCTGTGACCTTCGACCCAGACATACTGCGCTGTACCTGCGCAGTATGTTTGCTAAGGGTGTCTTGTGACCATTCTGACGTTATATAGCGATGCTGGGGAGTGTGGTTACAAGGCGCTCTAGCGGATATAATGTGCAGGTGCAGCGCAGTATGTCTGGGTCGGAGGTCACCGACCATGCTGGCCAGAAAGAAGGAGAATTGAATTATTACCAGAGAATGTGGGGAAACGTCGGGCCACGGACGGTGTGGTATGAATCCGCACAGTTCCCTATACACACATTAGGCATCCTTTTTTTAATTGAATTTAGCACTTAGGTATCCTTTAACTACTTAAGGACCGAGGTGATTGAAATCTACGTACTGTTTGTGTGGTTACCTGGCTGGCAGGGGGTAGATTTGAATTACCGCCGCAGCACACATCTGCCGTTTTCTTCCCTCCCGAATATTCCGCCGCTGAATCCCCTGCGGGTCCCGTTGCAGATCACTTGCTCTGTCTCTATGACGGCAGAGCCCTGTGAGCTGGTCAGGAGCAAATTTCATTGGCTCCTGGCCGTATCTATTAATGTAAGCAACTCCCATAGGCTTACATTGATAGACACGGTCAGGAAGGAACCACTGAAAGCAGCTCCTGACTGTCTCACATGACTCTGCCGTCATAGAGACCGCAAAGCGGATGTACTGAGGATGCCGGCGTGCGGCAGTGACGGCGGTTGTGGCGGGTATATGCGGCGATTTGTCAGGATTCCGTCATTATTGTACTAGCGGTCTCTGGTCCTTAAGGGGGCAGAGACCACTGGTAGTTAAAGGGGAACTTCAGCCTAAACAAACATACTGTCATTAAGTTACATTAGTTATGTTAATTAGAATAGATAGGTAATATAATTTTTTTACCCACCCTGTTTTAAAAGAACAGGCAAATGTTTGTGATTTCATGGGGGCTGCCATCTTTGTCATGGGGGCAGACATCTTTTTGGTTGAAAGGAGGTGACAGGGAGCAGGAGACACAGTTCCAACTGTCCTGTGTCCTGATAACCCCTCCCAGCTGCACACGCTAGGCTTCAAATGTCAAATTCAAAATGTAAAAAAAAAAAAATTGCACCAAAACAGCAGAATGAGAACAACAACATCAGAAATCACATCATGCTTTGCACAGCATCAGGGGAAAAAAGCCCGGGCAGTTTTCTTCTGTGCAGCTAAAAATGAGGCTTGTATAAGAGAAACAAAGTTCTGATGCTGTGAAACTGTTAAAGAAACACAAAGCCTTTTCAGTGCTGCTGAGTCAATTTTTAGTCTGGAGGTTCACTTTAAGTTGTTAAAGAGGTTCAGAAATCTACCCAACAGGAAACGTGTATGGCACGTGTTATAATGTGTGTGAACTGCAATGGAGGCTGGACAAAGATGCCAATTCAATGCCTGCATGCAGCAAGTTAGAATAACGCAATCCGTTACAATGCAGAGATGTAAGCAGCTCCAAAGAATTGTATGGACAGTCAGTTCTGCAACACAACTGATGCAGGGTGAAAGGACCCTCTAAAGAAGTTATTCTTTACCTGCTGAAGTTTATCTATACCTGCTGGCAGCCAAAAGTAAATCCAATGAACTTGATGGCAAGGAGAACATGTTCTAATTTGGATATTTTGGGATTGTGAAATATTTATTGTTCCTGTGCATGTCAGATCTTGTATGCATTTTAAAGTTCTACCCCAAAGGGATTGAATTATATCGCGTTTTCAAAACAGGTGTTTTAGTTTGGTGTTCAGGATCTCATGTTTAGGACAGTGTTGCAACCAGCTGGGAGGGGGATGACTCCATGAAATATTAAAAGGGGTCAATGTTTCATGCAGCATATCATTTTATTTGTACTGACATTAGATTACACACAGGTGCACTCTATTTAGTCATTAGCACTCATCAGGCAATGTCTATAGGCAACTGACTGCACTCAGATCAAAGGGGGCCGAATAATTATGCACACACCACTTTGCAGTTATTTATTTGTAAAAAATGTTTGGAATGATGTATGATTTTCGATCCACTTCTCACATGTACACCACTTTGTATTGGTCTTTCACGTGGAATTCCAATAAAATTGTTTCATGTTTGTGGCAGTAATGTGACAAAATGTGGTAAACTTCAAGGGGGCCGAATAGTTTTGCAATAGTTTTGTGGATCGAGGAGGCATTGTGCGGACATTCCTTCATTCGGAGTTTTGCAACCCACTGTAAATAGCGGCTTTTTTTCAGCTGCATGATGACAAATATAAAATATTTTACATTTATTGGAGAAACCCTTCCTTTCAAATTGCTGGGACAGAAACTGGCAAACTGGTGGAGTAGGTGGTGTCCGGCAAAGGAGGAATTGCTAATGGCTGCCACCTGTATAAACCTAGTTATGAAAAGAGAAGGGTAAAAAGCATGCACTGAAATGCTCATAGGCTTGAAGGAGTGTTTATTTATCTTTGTATGTGTCAGAGTGGTGCAACTAAATATTTTGAATTAAAAAAATGTTTGGTTTGGGTCCGCTATAAGTAGCCAAAGGTACCCTCAGTATTAAGTAGTTATTGGTGCCCCTGACTGAAGGGAGATCTCATCAGTGGAATGCCGAGAGGTGGATGAGTAACCTCTCCTCTACGCCCTGTCTCCTGCAAGTCCCATTGATAGGACCTGCAGGCTTCTCCAGCAGGTCTAGCTTTTCTACCCCCAGGCAACGAGCAGAGAGATCACAGCCAGACCAAAACAGGTTTCCCCTGCCACCCTTCAGCTGTTTAACCTCTTAGGTTCCTGTTTGACGATGCGGAGGAACTAGTGAGGAAATCACCTAAGCTGCCATATTTATTTCCTATAAAAAAGCATGCACATCTAAAGGGATGTCAGGATGCCTCTTACTATTGTAATGCTGTCTCTGCACAGAGAACAGCATGTAACAACAGAGACTCTTCTGCTGTTACTGAGCAGGTTTTTGTCAATGGGCTTCGGTAAATTACTGAACTTCTACCGCACCTGTGAAAATATTGATGGATTAGCAAAAAAAAGTCTTAAATACGTATGTTTGTTTAATAGAACAGCCTTTGATAAATTAAAGCCATTGTTTTTCCGAACCATGTGGGATAGTCACTAAACTGCGGTAAAGAAGAAATTTGGGCGCCGGATAAATAGTGGGCGTTGGGCCTGTCCAACCAAATTTTTCGTTCTTGAAAATTTGTGTATCCATAAATATTGTTTTGAAATTCGTTTTGATAATTAGAATATCATAAATGATCATTTGAACTTTATTATGTTAGAAATGTATTGTTTTTTGTATTAACGGTATTTGCAGCGGAGAAAGGGAGTTTTAGGGTTAGATGTCAGGAAGGGGGTTTTAGGGTTAGGCATCAGGAAGGGGGGGTTTAGGGTTAGATGTCAGGAAGGGGGGTTTAGGGTAAGGCATCAGAAAGGGGGGTTTTAGGGCAGCTGGGGGGGTCTAAGGGTCAGGAACAACCAGTGGGGGGCTGTAAACACTGCTGTGCTAAAATCGCATGTGTTTTGTAATTGCAAGGTCTTTTGAAAAATCATGAAAATCATGAAAACCTGTACACACTGGTGCGATTTTTCTATTTTCATGAAGGCTTTGTGATTTAAAAATCGCATGAGATTTTTAAAACACAGCGGACGTGCAGCAGTTTGTACAGGCTCTTAGGGCTAGGCACCACCAGGGAGGGGTCTTAGGGTTAGTCACCACCAGGAAGAGTTCTTAGGGCTAGGCACCACCAGGGAGGGGTCTTAGGTTTAGGCACCACCAGGGAGGGGTCTTAGGGTTAGGCACCACCAGGGAGGTGTCTTAGGGTTAGGCACCACCAGGGGGGTCTAAAGGTTAGGCACCGGCAGAGGGAGTGTTCTGTGTGAGCGTACAGTTAGAAAATATCAGTAATATTTACCAATGTTTTACTATGCTTATTATGACAGTAAATATATTTTCACTTTTATTGTTATTATAGATGGTATTTTGCGATTTTACTACCATTTTAACATATTTATTATTCCATCTCAGGTAAAGATGAAGAAACGATAAAAATATTGTTATAGACGATGGGCTTGATTCACAAAGCCGTGCTAACTCATAGCACTGCCTCACTATGCTTTGCGCGTGCATAAAACTTTACGCATGCCATAGCAAACGTTTGCACGCATTCACGTGGCACAATGTGCGCAAAAGTACACGTTGCGCCGCGTGAATGTGCGCAAACATTTGTTATAGCGTGCGTAAAGTTTTATGCGCTGTAAAACGCGTGCGAAGCATAGCGCGGCCGTGCTATGAGTTAGCACGGCTTTGTGAATCAAGCCCAATATCTTAAAATTTCAGCTACATCCCGCACCCTTTTTTCCTTATTTGATGTATGCAGCTAGGGGGGCCTGCTCCTATACATAATGCGGAGCAGAGTGTTATATACAACCTGCTTCTGATGGCGGGACAGAGCCTCTTCACTCCTCTTCGATGTACAATCACCACGCAGCTTCTGTCCCTATTACGTCCAGGAATGGCTGCTCAATACTGTAACGAGGGGGGCAGCAGATCTCTGCAAGGGGGGGTGGGGACCCGGCACATTCTAGTCATGCCCCTGGATATAGGATGGACAGATAAATGTAAATGGTGCTGTTGACTAGACCACTATCACTGTCATAGGCAAACGCAGGGGGGGATTACAGTTGCGCAGAATACCCACTCAGACCAGGGCTGGTGCAGTGTCCAGGCACAGGCACAAGGTGAGAAACCAGAATATCTGCAGGCATCCTGCAGCTCACAGCACTGCTCTCTTTCTTTCCCTGCTACAGTTGACTTTGGATGGAGCAGCAGCATGTGTAAAAAGCATGAAGCAGCTCTGGGGAACTTAACAGAGCCAGCTATGAGCACAGCCATGTGCCCTGTTGTGTGAATTGTGCACTTTCCCTGTCATTACCAATGTCGGCTGTCCTCATTATTATCTGTATCTAAACTGCTCCTGATCGATCCTGTTGTCGGTTGGACGTTAAATTGCATTATGTGTACCACCTAGCATGATGTCCTACCATATTATTATACTGTATTGTGCGTGACTGAGGGAGACCTTTCAGGAATCCCCCTCTTGAAAATCCTGGGTTTGCCCATGACTGTCTTACACATGTAATAAACCACCAGGTCCCATTCCCCTGTTTCTTCTGGCATGAGTAACTGAGGTCAGCCATCACGTATTTCTGTTATTGAATTATTTCCTGGCCACTTTCTGTGTTCTGTCCTATTTGCCTGCTCCAACTGCGGGCAGCTCCAGCAGGTCTCAGTCAGTCCTGTGTCCTCTGCGTTTATGCCTTGTTCTCATGCTGTTCTTGGCTGGAAGTGTTCACATACAAACATATTTGTATGTAAAATATATTGCCCAACCTCATGTTCTGCCCTACAGCAGTGGAATGGGTTTAGTTACTTCCATGTTCCTCAGTAAGTGCAGCACTGGCATCCACCGACATGCATCACCAGGTCAGCCGTGCACAGGTGCAATTCTGAGACCTTGCTAGACAAGGAAACCACTCCCAGCTTACTGTGTGGCAGCTTCACTCTTCTATAGGAAAGCTCTGAGCTAAAACTCTCAGAATAGATCTAAATATATCATCTAAGAGCTTAGTAAATAATGTGCCCAAAGGTTATCCTTTAATGTTGAGTGTGCAGCTAAAAATCTAGCTATAAATATTTTACCACATGATCTACCAAACCTCACTGGAGGCTAATTGCACACTTACAGGAGAGCCCGCCACAGGACAATGGCAATACACCATTTCGTGTTTAAATCATGATGTGCAGAGTGACCACGACAGTGCATAGCTCCCCCCCTCGGTCAGTGATGTGCTTCCTGCTGGACAGGAAGCACGGCACTGAATTTTACCCGGCACCACTATCGCAACAATCTAAGTAGATTGTTGCGGGGCCATTGATTCCAATGCAATTGTGCCCCAAGTGGTTCCGCTCATACCGTTTGGCAACACAATGCAGTGTCTGCGTCATCTGAAGTACTTCCGTCGTATTGCACCTCACCACGGGTACTGCGGCTATTATTATAATTATAAATAATAATAATTGTTTTCATTATATCCTGCCTCTTCACTGCTGTGCCCATGTCAGTCCTTTGAGCTTATAGGAAACAAACAAAAAGAGCAGTATATTGGGAGGGAGGAGAGGATAATTAACCACTACGTCCCTGCTAAATGCCATAACTGTGTGCAGGGACATAGCTACTTCGTCCCTCCCCGCCGCGCGTTCCTACTTGCCCCCCCCACACACTTGTTACCACCGCTCGTTACCACCGATCGGTAGGCCCTAGATCAATGAATGGGAACACGGTTCCCATTTATTGATCTAAGTCCCCATGTGAATAACCGCAACTGTCTATTAGACAGCACCATCATTCATGCAACCCATTCATGCAGTGCTTCCGAATTGCGTACTGATAGTATGCATACAGAAGACACCTGCGAGGGCATCTTGTGGCCAAATAGTAAAATTAAATCTGCATTTTTTTTTCAATAAAGGACCTTATTATACCCTATTTTTCCTTTTTAAATTAACCCCTGACCTCCCACACTCCCCAATATTTGGCAAATTTTTATTTTGAAAAAAAGAAATAAAAAAAAATTACAAAAAAAAATAATAATACGTAAATAGTTTCCTTAGGGACTGAACTTTCTTAATATGTATGTCAATAGGGTATACTACTGTTACTTTATAAATTATGGGCTTGTAATTAGGGATGGATGCAAAACTGAAAAAACACACCTTTATTTCCAAATGAAATATTGGCGCCATACATTGTACTAGGGAACAATGTTAAACATTGCAATAACAAGACAAATGGGCGAATAATATGTGTGGGTTTAAATTATGTTAGCATGCATTATTTTAAAACTATAATGGCTGGAAATGAGAAATAATGATTTTTTTTCCATTCCAAAACACTTTTAGAATAAAATAATTCTTAGCAAAAAGTACCACCCAAAAAAGCCTAATTGGTGGCAAAAAAAACAACCAAGATATAGATTGTTTCGTTGTGATAAGTGGTAATAGTCAGATCTGACAAGACTAGCTGTATGCTTGTCTCTGGTGTTATTCAGATACTACTGCAGAGAAATAGACCAGCAGGGCTGCCAGGCAACTGGTATTGATTAAAAGAAAATAAATATGGCAGCCTCCGTATTCCTCTTACTTCAGTTCCCCTTTAAAATTGCTCTGTTTTTTTAAGGGTAAAAACCCTTCGAGGTGAAGTGGTTTAACCCTTCCCACACAAAGACTGCGATTGAACTCAACCAAGAACGTACATTTTTTATTTTAGGGCACTAAAATCAAATCAAATCAAAATGACATTTGTTTTTTACCCTCCAATGTGGACTATTTGCAGGAGGGAAACACACTGCCCATATACTTAAAATGTAGCTGCAAATTATATATTCCCCAAACTCTTTATATTATTTATCTCCTTCTGAATATAAACTTATGAACTTACAATAAACATGAACCAGAAAAACACATGCATGCATCGAGGCTTTGCCATGCTTAAATTCCCAAGGGGAAGTAAATTATGTAGAATGCAGTAAATATTTTATACTGCGTTGTGACATTCCGTGACGATACACATCATCTGCATATACTAAGGATGTAAATGTCCATATAGCTCAGCATAATCATATTTCATGCAGAGATCTACCGTGCCTGCTGGTCTATGTCTACTGGAATGTATGGACAGCGCTGACCATAGGTGACTGCATTGGTGGGCACTCATTAACCACTTCACCACTGAGGGGTTTTACCCCTTGAACACCAGAGCAATTTTCACCTTTCAGCGCTCCTTCCATTCATTCGTCTATAACTTTATTACTTATCGCAATGAAATAAACAATATCTTGTTTTTTTCGCCACCAATTAGGCTTTCTTTAGGTGGGACATTATGCCAAGAATTATTTTATTCTAAATGTGTTTTAATGGGAAAATAGGCAAAAATGTGGGAAAAAATTATTATTTTTCAGTTTTCGGCCATTATAGTTTTTAAATAATGCATGCTACTGTTATTAAAACCCATGAAATGTATTTGCCCATTTGTCCCGGTTATAAAACCATTTAAATTTTGTCCCTATCACAATGTTTGGAGTCAATATTTTATTTGGAAATAAAGGTGCATTTTTTTCAGTTTTGCATCCATCCCTAATTACAAGCCCGTAGTTTATAAAGTAACAGTGTTATACCCTCTTGACATAAATATTTAAAAAGTTCAGTCCCTAAGGTAACTATTTATGGTGTTTTTTATTGTATTTTTTTTTTTTTTAATTACAAAAAAAAAATAAAAAATTGGAGAGTGTGGGAGGTAATGAGTTAATTTATTGTGTAAAAGTAATGTATTTGTATATGTAAAATGCTTTAGGGTGTAGTTTTACTATTTGGCCACAAGATGGCCACAGTGAGTATGTTTACATGCGACCTGTAAGCGTCCGGAAGGACGCTTACAGGAAGCACTACGAGGCTGGCAAAATCACAATGATCGCGCTGTTTCTCAAAGAAGCAGCAGATCATTGCGGGGGCTTAGATCAACGAACGGGAATGGATTTTCCCGTTCATTGATCTCCAGGCGAGCAGGCGGTGGCGTGCACGAGCGGCGGTAGCGCGGAAGGTACGAATTTCTCCGCCCCTCTTTTTTTTAGGGGGGAAAAAAGGACGGAGAAATTCGTACCGCGGGCGGTAAAGTGGTTAAAGGACCATGCTGATTGATTTTTAGGTGGATATAATTATTTTAAAATCTTAAAATCTTAGGTAATCCTTGCATTGTAATGACTATGATGCAAAATTTACATTTTTTTTGTTTATTGTATTTTTTGTGCTTTTTGCAGTACATATTTTGAGGCCGGTTTTACATTTGAGTCGAGCAATGTGGTGTGATGTTCCGCCCCCTCACCAAATCTATTACAAAATCTATTCATATGACCCACGCAGAGTGCGCTGATAGGGTCATATGCACCCCCTCCCCTGCATGTCCTTCGCCGGCTGTCGCCATTTCTCGCCCAGTGACCTACTTCCTGCTGAATAGGAAGTACGTCACTGGGATTCCCAACTTCCCTGTAATATTTGTATGTTTCCGTGCAATC
Organism: Hyperolius riggenbachi; assembly: GCF_040937935.1. Taxonomy (NCBI): domain Eukaryota; kingdom Metazoa; phylum Chordata; class Amphibia; order Anura; family Hyperoliidae; genus Hyperolius; species Hyperolius riggenbachi. The sequence goes on along the minus strand of NC_090646.1, from coordinate 614,415,180 downwards.
ATGATGCATTGCTGCCACCAACAAATTCAAAATGTATGCATCACCCATTGACTTCCATAGATTCTACCGCTGCTGCACAGTAACATGCTGTTGACTTTGCGGCAGGTCAGAGGCGAATCAGGTACTACAGGAGCAACGCGACATGGTTAGTGTACTGGGCCCCATGCACTGTCTTTGCTGTTGCATTACCCTGCGTGCAGAAAGCGTAACACAAAGCATAAATAGTGTCTGAGTTTAAAAGGGGCCTGAAAGGTCTGCAGTTTCTTCTTCATTTGAGAAATTCCAACTTTATAGGACATATTAGATGGCCGTCCTAACCCCGCCCCATCCCATGCTTACCTATATGAGGAAGACTTGTTACTATGTAGCTGACAACACCCACTACTTCCATTCTTCTCGGGTAGCTGGATATTCCTTTAGTATTAAGTAGCCCCCTCTCCCTCCTTATGTACTACTAGTGTTAGGCACAGTGGCATAGCAATGGGGGATGCAGAGGTAGCACCTGCACCAGGGCCCCTGGACCAGAGGGGCCCTCCTTCAACCACTGTATTAGCTCTTCATTGGTGCTAAGATGGTAATGATCACCTCTATATGTGCTTTGATTAACCATTAATAGTTCATCTCCCCGCTTACACCCCTATGACACTGCAGCTATCCTTGGCAGGTTTTGGTGCTCCATATCCATTGATATATATATATAGAGCTTAAGGGACACCCAATATAAAACTCGCACTGGGGCCCAGAGCTCCATGCAACCCTTTTATGTGTCTATTCACAGACACTGAACTGCAGACCTGAGGAAGCGGGCAGGTCCCGCAAAACGTGTCATCCTTACCTGTGTCCAAAAAAAATATTATCCTTCAAGGGAATCTAAACTGAGAAGCATATGGATTTTTCCTTTTCAAATAATACCAGTTGCCTGACTCTCCCGCTGATCCTGTGTCTCTAATACTTTTAGCAACAGCCCCTGAACAAGCATGCAGATCAGGTGCTCTGACTGAAGTCAGACTGGATTAGCTACATGCTTGCTTGAGGTGTGTGATTCAGCCACTACTGCAGCCAAAGAGATCAACAGGACTGACAAGCAACTGGTATTGTTTAAAAGGAAACAGCCTTATCCCTCTCAGTTAAGGTTCCCTTTAAATCTCCTACCAGAAGTAAGAAGGCTAGTGGCTGTGGAATAGTTACATAACATCAAAGCTGCCATCTTTCCAGCAGTTAGGCACTCATTTTGTTGCTCTCTCTCTCTCTCTCTCTCTCTCTCTCTCTGTTGTTTAGGTTACTTTACGCACACCACAGCAACGTGATATTTTGGAATTAACCTTTCCTCGTTCTTCTTCTTTGACGTTATATAAGCTACCAGGTATTTACACATTGGTTACATGAAAGAGGATTACAGTATCACAGTCACCTACCAACACTTAACTTTTATTTACAGTAATTAGATGGGATTATAGCTGGCTCAGTTGTGTTATTAGGTGAATAATAAGACTTTTCATCGTCATTTGTTTTTTTTTTCAGTATGGCTTTTTTTTCCCCTAGAGGAGATCTCCTGAAATCCTGAAGCAAAAACAGGTCATGTGATTGAAAACCGTCCAATCATTTTGCCACTTTGCAAAGAGGGATTAAGGAAACAGAAAACAAGCAGTTAAAGCGTACCTGAAGCAAAATAAATTGCTTAAATTAGATAAATTATTAACTCAGTAGTTGGAACCTCTGGAAAGTCTAGAGCAGTGTTTCTCAACTCGGTCCTCAAGTACCCCAGCAATGCATAATTTGCAGAAAACTAAAAAAAACATTCACAGGCGAGGTAATAAGTGTGTCAGCAGAACTCATTAAAGGGGCACTATGTGAAAATTATGCTTTTCCATTAACCCCACATCAGTTATTTAATATGCAGAGAATAAATTTCACCATAGACCTTGTGAGCCAGCCGTTATAAATCCGCTGTACTATCAGTGAAGTCCTTTGCAAACAGAATGGAAATGATGCAGGTTAGCTCTCTAGGAGGGCAGAATTAGTGTTATCAGCTACTTTTTTAACACAAGGGGTATCATTGATAAACAGGCTGTCGGTAGTGCGGGAAAACACCGTTCTTCTCCGCAACCGGTAATTAAGACTTCTGGGTGGGCATTCATAAAGAAGTCTGCCTGTTGCGGAAGAAGTGCGGAGGTTTTCTGGAGGAAGCTGGCGGCAGCGTGGCGGAAGACATGCGGAAACTTAAAAGCTGCCCGATTCCCTCCCTGCGCTGCTCTGTCTGATGCTGCTTGGGAGGTCCCTCCCATTCATTTATATGTATTCCGCCCGCCTATCGCTACTGTCGAGCAAGCGGTATTTTCCTTCCGGATACCGCTTGCTCTAATCTTTATGAATGGATGTGTTTGTTACTTTTTCTAGATTAATCTAGAAAAACTCCGCACAAGGCGGAAATGTATCGCTCTGTCACCTTTTCATGCGGAAAGAGCCTTTATGAATGGGGCTTATGCTGAGTGGTCGGGAAAGTCACCGGTGTTAAGCATTTCCGCATGCGGAAATGCTTTATGAATGATACCCATAGTCTATGGTGAAATTTATGGTCTCCATATTAAATAACTGATAGGGGGTTAATGGAAAAGCATAATTTTTGCCACAGTGCCCCTTTAACTACCTCTGTGGTTTTCTGCAAAACATGTACTGTTGAGGGTACTTGAGGACCGAGTTAAGAAACACTGGTCTAGCAGTAACCCATGTTCTCTTACACTTCATGGTACTAGCGCTCCATCCCTCTAAACATAACAAGAGTTTGTTGAATACACCTGCGTGACTTGCTCGTGCCTGGCTTTTAGGACACCTCTGTGGACAATCACTTTGTTTTACTGGGAAATTGGGAATGCGCAGATCTTCCTCATGCATCCTCCCCATATGGAGAAACTTGTACATTTTTGGAAGCAGGGCCATTTTTGCCTAAGGAATTACAGGCCATCGCTTGGAGCGCCATTACTTTAAAGGGTACCATTACAGTGAACGCTATTATTTACTATCTTGGTGTCCCACAGCTGCTGATTTCCCTCCCCATTGACCCAGAGGCCTTCCCCCTCATCCTCCTGAACATCATATTGCAGCCTCCCTTGGTCTTTATTCCTACCCCTACCCCTAATGACTAGTAGGGCCAAAGTTAATACTAAACTACTCCACCAGTACCCCCCCTCCCCCTCCATCCAAGGCAAATAAAAAGTGTATGCTTTTCTACTGTACTCCACCCCCTCTTCTCTGACCATGACTGCACACTGACGCTATGGTCACTCACAACACCGAAATTCAGCGTGGGGAGAGTAAGAACAATGTTGGAGAACCCAGAGACAGGATGCGGCAGCATAGTCAGCATCATCATGGACCAGTGGCTGTGGATGCCTTGACAAAAATGCCAGGACCTGTAAGAGAGCTGTCAGGGACTGGGAAGGCAGGGGAAGCAGCTTTGAACAGCATGAGCGTGTCACAGTGCACCGTGTGTGACTCACTGACATCTTCTGTAGCACTTTACATAGTACATAGTTAAGTCCCTGACTCTGCTCAGAGGAGATCACAATCTAATCCCTACAATAGTAAATGCAAAGTACATCTAATGACTTTGAATTTTAAAATTGTAGAATTTAGTCTATCTGAACAAATAGTGTGTTTATTCATTGGCTGGGAAAAGAGGGGGAGAGGGTTTGACACAGGTTTGTTTTTTGCCTGCGGTGCCAAATATGCCAGAAATGGTCCTCACCAGCATGGCTAAAACTGCTCTTTATATACTGGCTTTACTGCAGCTCAGGAAAACAAAGTTCAGAGGAAGCCAAGTTCTTGAATTCAGTAACATTATTCCTTTAGGGGACACATGTACTTACAATAGTTGGAAACAAACAAAGGACTGCACTTTGATAATAAATATTTCAGACGTAAAATGTACAAAGAAAAGATCCAAACACCACTGTGCTGCCCATGGAGGTGAAATTAAATTAGAAATAAAAGTATACCCAATATTGGATATATATCAGTTTGAATACTTTTGTTTTTATATTAATATAAAAAAGAAACATACAATCCAATAGTAGTGGTGGGCAGAAATTACACTTACCGGTATGCGTCATTACGCATCGCAATGTGCAATGATGCATTGTAATCATAATGCGAAATTTGTCAATTATGCGTAAAAAATTCACATGTAAACGTATTCACTTACCGTATTTACGCATAATAGTGTAATTTATGCGTAAATTCATTTGCAAACAGTTTTACACATACAAAATTATTTTTTGCATTGAATATTTAAATAGCCACGGGTGTGCAGTATGCTGATTGATGAACGCAATTTTTTGGCATACAAACTCATTTTTGTTTCGTATTGAATATTTAATGAATAGCTGCACGTGTGCAGTATAGTCGCTGGTGAAATTTTTTTCCGCGAACGAACACATTTTCCGCATTGAATATTTAACTAATAGCCGCACATGTGCACTGACGAATAGATGCAAACATTTTTATGCATTGAACGCGAATTACGCGTAAGTGCGTAATTACAGACATAATTACGATTCACAAATGTAGTATGCTGTACATAATGTAATTGCAATTATGCAATGTGTAATTGCGAAAAAATTACACAACATTTTGCGTAATCGTGATCCATTACGAGCACCACTATCCAATAGTGTCAAGCGGCTCCTTTAAAGTGTTGCATGCAGCAAAAGCAAGGAATCCGTGTCACAAAATATTCCCGCTGAGAGGTGAGCTGGGGCGCCAGAGCAGACTAGTGAGAAGACAACAATACAACTGGTATAACAGAGGCACCAACAAGGATAAAATAATTAAAATCCGCTTAAAAATAGGGAAGTAGGTGGACTCGCCTCCCTCAGGTAAACAATGACCAGACAATTATTATTGTATATTATTATAATAACAACAACATTTATTGAAACCTCTCCAAGTGTGCAACGCGTTTCACGGGTCCCTATCCCGCTCCATCAGGCATTCAATTTTGGAGAACACTAAGGGAAAACAAAAAGGAAAACCAATGCCAGGGGACGCTCAATTCACAGATATGGCAAAATGACAATATACATTTCTGTAGTAAGCACACATAAATCATGTTCCATATTTAGCCAATAGCTTAAAAAACATAAATCATGTTCCATATTTTAGAAAAACAATTACTACGATCAAAAACAATAAATAAATAATTTAATGTATAATTTTATATATGCTCGGTATCAACCGTGGTTGGATTATAAACACAAAGGGCAATTTGGTGCAAGTATGGATGCATCCAGCCTAATTTATAGACTAATGAGGTAGAGCAACAGTGTAGGCAAAAAACAAAAAGTGCAAATGCATGTGCATATATAAAATTGAAGAAAAAGGGTTCTGCTTACTGATAATAGGTCAGTATCTGGGCCAAGCGCCTCTGTAGGGGTGTGAGGCGCCTGGCTGGTAGATTATAATGAGTAAAATGCGCCAAACTAAACTGGGTTTGTGGGCGGTTTTGTGCGCAGAAAAGGTCGCACTTCCAGTGGCGCTACAAGATGATGATAGTGAGAAGACAAATCATCCATCCATGATGTCCAGCCGGTGTATCTGGCCACTGCTTGAGCAAAGTCCCACAGAGTCACGTGAGTTGCCTCAGAGGATAAAACCAGTGTGGAATGAGGTATGGACTCACTATGCATGCTTATGTGGTGGGTGATGGATGGCATGGCGGGTGTCAGGGTTGGACTGGGACACTAAGGGCCCACCAGGAAAGCTTTAGCCTGAACCCCCCCTGCCCGATCCCTTCTCCCCCCTCCCATTTTGGGCTCACATGCGCATGTACTATATACTGTAATGGATTGCGGAGATGCCGCCGCGCGGTCTGACAGCGGGGCGGCTGTCTCCACGTTCAGACCGGCGGTTTCCGCACAGCAGCATGCGTCTGGTTTGTCTGAGCTTTTGTGAAGGGTGAACACCGCTGCATCCCACGAGACTCCACGACAGTGCACGACCTGGTAAGCAAATCCAGAAGTCACAGGCAAAGAAGAAAAGGTCCGCACATGTCAGTGAAGATTTCCTTTATTATTGGACATATCCATAAGCATCCAGGGCAAGCATCAGATAGCTGACATGTTTCGGACCTTAATCATAGCTAACAAGTTAATGACCATCTCGACATATAAGTAGAGGTGTGTATGTAAAAAAGCCCGCCCATGAGTCCCACCCGAAAGGGGAGGAGTCATACAGGCTAGAGCAGGTTAAAACACATGTATGAATAAACAAAGAATAAAACTACATACATGCAAGATAAAAACAACAACAAAAGACAGCATTCTCAGATCTGACCTGTAGGGACAAAGTTACACAAAGTCAGAAAATAGTAGCAAGATCCCATCTCGCATTTAAACCATATGGAATTCTAGTACCCAATTCAAATATCCACATAGCTTCTCTTCACAGTAATCTTTTGTATAAGTCTCCACCTCTATTGGATGGCATTACTCTCTCAATGCCGCAAAACGAGAAGCTAGTCATGTCTCCCATATGAACTTCCCAGAAGTGTCGCGCCACATTGCTAATTTTTGAAGTATTCCAGCCTGCACCCAAATAATGTTCTGCTATTCTCTCTCTCAAGGGTTGGATGGTGCACCCCACATACTGCAGAGAACATATCCCGCAAGTGATGAGTTACACAAAATTTCTAGTACCACAGTTAATAAACTGTTTAATATTGAAACTACGGGCCGTATATATTGTCGAGATGGTCATTATCTTGTTAGCTTTGATTAAGGACGGTTAGTCCGAAACATGTCAGCTATCTGATGCTTGCCCTGGATGCTTATGGATATGTCCAATAATAAAGGAAATCTTCACTGACATGTGCGGACCTTTTCTTCTTTGCCTGGTTTGTCTGAGCCTTCTAGTGCACACAGATGGAGAGCTAAGCGCGCACGCGCGCTAGGAGGCAGGACCTTTATGCCAGTAGGAGAGGGATCAGCTGATCAGGACGATCAGCTGATTCCAGCGCAGTGGGTGATTGGCTGAGTGGTGCTGGGCGGCGCTGAGGAGCGCTGCACTATATATAGATCTTGCCGGTCAGTCTCAGGTTGTCTGCCGTTGTGAACACTTACGTGTGAGCACTCAGACCTCAGTCAGATCCCACAGTGTGTTAGAACCAGGAGGACCTGGGAATTCACACTTAGCCAGATTACGCTTGTGTTATTCTTTAGACCAGTTCCGGGGTGTTGTGACCAAGGACCTCACACCCAAGCTTAGGATTACTGTGTCATTGTTGTGTTATTCTTTAGACCAGTTCCGGGGTGTTGTGACCAAGGACCTCAAACCCAAGCTTAGGATTACTGTGTCATTGCTGTGTTATACTTTAGACCAGTTCCGGGGTGTCGAGACCAAGGACCTCACACCCAAGCTTTGGAATACTGTGTCACTACTGTGTTTTACTTCAGACTAGTTCCTGGGTGTCGAGACCACGGACCTCACACCCCAGGCTAGGACTCTGTTCTATTTCTGTTATGACTATTTGTTCTGTTGACCTCTCTGTTGCTTTCTGATTCGGTATCTCTGCATATCTGCCTACCTGTTGCCAGACCCTGCCTGTACCCGGTTACCGAATCAGTCTTCTGTCTCTGTACCTCATCTGCTCGTGTGTTGCCGACCTGGCCTGCCCGACCTTCCAGGCTATCACTCACCCTTGAGTGCTCAGTCTATCTGTATTAGCAGTGACACCATGCCACCAAGTGTCAGCTGCACTTAGGACTCCCTCTCCTCAGAGAGTCTGGCCTGTTAGCAGTCAGTGGTCTCTTCCCCTGGAGTTCCCTGGCTGCAGTACAGTGTATTATCTGAATTATTAGATATCCCTGGTTGCCAAGTTTTCACTATTCTCCCTCTCTAGGAGATAGTCTCTGCACTGCCCAGGGCCACCTGCCCCTCAGGTGGTTCTTGGCCGAGCTGCTTATATCTCCCGCTTCTCGGGAGATAGCCTACAGCTACACAAAACACTTACACTCTATTAGGTGTCCAGAGGTTAGTCATACTTGTATTATTGGTGATTCTGCAGATCATCCATAATCAGGTATACATCTGTATTGTTGATGATTCTGCAGATCATCAATAATCAGATTCTCTCTGTGTGCTGACACCGATCGTTACATATACGTATATATACATAATCTGGTAGGACATTAGATTATGGTAGGGAATAGATTGTGAGCACTTCTGCACGCCGCAGCAAAACATGGGCGTGGTCATGATGGGTGATGGGCAGACTTAAAAATACACAGAATAAGAAAAAAATACACAAAATAAGTAGCGGTGTTATTCACAGAGATTGGGTCCGACCAGATACATTTTAGATACAATAATAAAGTAGTTACATGCCACAATTCAACAAGTAGTCAAATGCCGCAAAATAAAAATATTAAGTAGTCCAGTGCTGTCAAAAATCAATTAAAAAAATCTAGCAGCAGTTTCCCCACAAAATTAAATCAGATTGTCAGCAGATTGCCCCACAAAATGCAATCAGATTGTCAGCAGATTTCCCCACAAAATAAAATCTGATTGTTAGCAGATTCCCCACAAAATGCAATCAGATTGGCAGCAGATTCCCCACAAAATGCAATTCGATTGTCAGCAGATTTCCCCACAAAATGCAATCAGCTTGGCAGCAGATTCCCCCACAAAATGCAATAAGATTGTCAGCAGATTTCACCCACAAAATGCAATCAGATTGTCAACATATTTCCCCATAAAATGCATTCAGATTGGCAGCAGATTTCCCACAAAATGCAATCAGATTGTCAGCAGATTTCCCCACAAAATGCAATCAGCTTGGCAGCAGATTTCCCCACAAAATGCAATCAGATTGGAAGCAGATTCCCCACAATATGTAATCAGATTGGCAGCAGATTCCCCAAAAAAGAGAGGGACTGGCGGGCAGGTCTATAGGTGTCCCCAGTTTAGGTAGGCAGGTCTATAAGTGTCCCCAGTATAGGTAGCCAGGTCTATAGGTGTCCCCAGTTTAGGTAGACAGGTATATATATGTGTCCCCAACATAGGTAGTCAGGTCTATAGGTGTCCCCAGTTTAGGTAGGCAGGTCTATAAGTGTCCCCAGTATGGTGCCCCCAGCCTGGAAGGGGGGGGGGGGTAGTGGGCACAGAGTGGCAGGGAGGGGGGGGAGGCCTCCCCCTCCCTCACCTGGAGCCCCCTCTTCCATGCCTCTCCCACCAAAATTGCAGCCAGCCAGTGCGGCAGCGAGCTGGAATCAGTGACCGAGAATCGGAGAGCTCTGTGTGCCGCTGCTGGTCTGGTCTTCTGCACTGCACTGTCCAATCATGCTCTCACAGGAAGTACAGTGAGAGCGTGGTTGGATAGTGTCAGTGCAGAAGACCAGACCTGCGGCGCGCAGAGCTATCGCTCTTGGTAAGCCGTTCCCCGCTGCTGCCACTGGCTGGCTGCAATTCTGGAGGGGGGAGCGCAGAAGGGGGGCTCTAGGCTTCCCCCACCCCCCCACCCCCGCTGCTCTATGCCACTTTCCCCTTTCCTGCGCTGTGCCCCCTCCGTTTCAGCACCGGGGTCCCCGGGGGCAAGAGGCCTACCGGGCAAAACCCTGAGCTCCTGCCGGGCCTGTCCAAGCCTGGCAGGTGTGCAGGAACAATGCCAATCTTACATATCAGGAAACCACGGCGGAATAACCCGACATGTTTCACGAGAAGTCACACTGTGTTCAAGGTTGCAAGAAAGAGTCATTTTAGATTGCTGTCATTTTCACACATTCTTAGCTGCCTGTGTAAATAGAGAGATTACGTTAAAGGGACCGAACACTTCAAATGCAGCGCAGGAGACTTGGGCACAGCCGGCGCCACCATAGACCGAAATAGGAATTATGGCTATAGCGGCGCACAGTGAGTAACTTTGGCGCCGTCAGAAGACGGAGCTGAAGTTACTTTTAAATCACTGTAATTCAGCCCCAGCAATAGCTGGAAGCCGAATTATATCATTCCACACTATCCACGTGGACCTGGAGGGGGAATAGTATTTACCGTCGCCGGGAACTTGTGCAGCAGCAGGATAAGCCATACCAGCTGTATCCTGCACCCAAGTCTCCTGATGATTTGGACTTACCTGGGCCTTCCTCTAGCCCCCTGTAGCCCGCGAGGTCCCCCGATGTCCTCCTGCCTCCTCTCTTGGTCCCGCTTGTGGCTCTGTTAATCAGTGACTTTGGCTTGAAGTAGCCCATGTACTCCTCCGCCGCGCACGCTACCCGTCATCAGGCTAGTAGACATGAGAGTCCTGCGCATGCGCCGTTCAGTCTTAGAGAACCACGCATGCGCAGGACTCTCACACCGGCCAGCGTGATGACGTGTAGCGTGCGCGGCGGGGGTGCGCATGGGTGACTTCAGGCCAAAGTCTCTGATTAACAGAGCCGCAAGCGGGATCGGGAGAGGAGCCAGGAGGACATCGGGGGACCTCGCGGGCGGCCTATGGGGGGCTGGAGGAAATCCAAACTGTGATTTTATGCATAGCTCAGGGTCCCTTTAATAACTAATTAATTCACAAAAAGATGATGCATCGCTGATTTATATAGCAAAGGCAGAATTCCCCTTTAATTCTTGCTCAGTTCATTACATGAAAGTGATTTTTTTTCTACTTGTGAGTAGATTTGGTAACAGGACCACAAAGTTCCTTATTTGATTAGTCTGAGCTGAATTATTTGTATAACAGGAGGTCTCCATAGTGCTGAGATTGATGATTTTGTCAGCACAGGTCCAGGTTTTATTTTTTTTTTCACTGCGAAAACAGACCTGTTGTCTGTCAGACCTGTTGGAAATAAACAATCTGACAGTAAATCAATGTAAATCAATGTCAGGAATCAATGTCACAGTAAATCAATGTCAGAAAATTGCACTGTGTACCTAGCATTAAGAAACTTCAGTTGTTATCTATGAAAAAGAGCTCTCCGATCAAGTTTTGTCGGCTACAGAGCTGCTTTTTGAAGCACTTATCTCAACCTGTCTCTCACCGTTTATTGTTTGTTTAAAGTTTTACTGCAGAAATGTTCAAAGGGTCATTAGCTCTGCTCTGTTTCATCATTTAAAATGCAGAGCGTAATTTGTAAACTGTAAATATTAGAAAATGATACAATGTTATAAAAAAAAAGCTATAAAACATAAAAATATGAGACTTTTTTCTTTGCTACTATTGTTCTATGAATTATCCGTACTATACATGCAATTCATTATAGCATACGTTTTTTTTTCGCTTCAGTGTCACTTTAAAGGGAACCTGAAGGGAGAGGTATATGGAGGCTGCCATAATGTATATTTTCTGCCTTTGCCTTGACAAAAGGGACCCGATAGGCCCCGAAACGATCGTCGGTGTATGGTCAGATGTCTTTACGTATATGATGGATCAATTGACTTAAATCGTTCCAGATTGAACTCTGTGTGTGGACTCCTCCTTTGATTGTATGATTTATCATTGTCTTGGGGATTTAGCACCAGCAACCGTTGCTTACAGGTGTGCGATTCTTTATCGTTTAGATATATGGAGGCTGCCATATCTATATCCATGCCAGTTGCCTGGTATTCCTGCTGATCCTCTGCCATGTGTTTCACGTTTCTGCAGAGCACCAGTTCACACAGGGCCGGATTTCTGGCAAGGCCGCATAGGCCATGGCCTAGGGCACCAAAAATTTGGGGGCGGCTCAGTGAGGGGAAGTAAAGCTGTTCTATGCAGCCATCCCTATCTACAAGGACAGCTTTAACCTTTAAACTCTCTGTCCTGTACTTGTGTTGTCCCTGCAAGACCTGTAAGCTCTATCCTGCAGTTATACTTCAGCCTAACTCTCATGGTGACTCAATGGGTCCATTATTAACGAGATGGCAAACATAAAAGTTCTTAAGGAAAACATAACTTATAATATCTACGCGTAATACTGAAATGGTTATTGCCTGTGACTTCCAATGATGGAAAGCAAGTAGAATTCTCGGGCACATAGAGTTAACAACGATACGTATAGTTGGCCTTGGGCGGTAAAAAGTACAAATCCGGCCCTGAGTTCACATAATCTAGGCCAATTTTAAGTACAAAACTCATTAATACATACATGAACCTTGAGTGCCAATCTTTAGATTGAATGGGTACACCCTATCATCACTAACACTATCTGCCTTATCTAACACTGCCTACCAGAATGACTGATTCTATCTCCTGCAACCTTATAATCCTCCAGTGTCTCTGCAAATGAGATACTGCTGACAGCCCTGTAACTTCAGTAATGGCTTACCTGCCTCCCTCATTATTACATTGGCACAATGTGCCAAGTAGCACTAATTCATTCGCATTAAGCGGAGTTTCTGATCTATGGAGACAAGTCGTGGAAATAAAGGTAGTGGCAATCAATAATGAATGCAAGAAGATAGATTGTATCAGGGAGAGGCCGCTCAGCGCACCATTCCAGATAACTGATGATGATGATGATGCTTTTTTTGGAACTGATCAGAAAGGTAATATGGCCGCCTACACACTGATAATTCCCATTCTCCCACTGAGCCTTTGCCAGACAAAAGAAACTATTCTCGAAGCTTCGAACTGAGACCATTTTTCTTTCTTTCTTGCTGACTCAACAATAAAGCAATGGATTTTTCAGCTGTCATTGTCAGCTTGCTCTTTGAAGGCACGGAGATATGAAATGAACACATACTGTACCCATCTAATTGGGACATCTTTAAAGAGATGGTGTTACCAGTGGCCATTTATAAGATCTGAAATCCACACTTTAGAATAGCTATTACAGGATGGTTTTATCAGTGTGTCATACTTTTTGTCTTATGTTTTAAAGAATGACAGAGCTCCTCTACTTCAATGTTCCTCTACTTGCAAGCAGAAATAGCTGCACATAGTCCATTACCATTGTAACAAGGCAATCACAACACACCACCAGTGATTCTCACATGCTCCACTCAGTGTCTTCCACGTTCTAAAAGAGAAACCGTAACCAAGAATTGAACTTCATCCCAGTCAGTAGCTAATACCCCCTTTCCCATGAGAAATCTATTCCTCTTCACAAACGTATCATCAGGGGGCTCTGTATAGCTGATATTGTGGTGAAACCCCTCCCACTGTGTGATGTCAGCGCCTCACAGCACTGAGGTACTGACATCACACTGTGGGAGCCTTGTTGGATTGTGGGAAATAACAGCTGTTTACAACTGCCAAAAAAGCAAGCAGCATTTCCTTCCAGTGACATCACCTGCCAGCAGTAAAAATGTCACCATGTGATAAATGTCAGAATGTAAATCAGGGAGGAGAAAGATTTTACAATGGGCAAACACTGACTAAATCATTTATACATAATTATTGCAAAAATTAAGCACTTTTTTTTTTTATTACATTATTTTCACTGGAGTTCCTCTTAAAGGGGAACTGAAGAGAGAGGTATATGGAGGCTGTCATGTTTATTTCCTTTTAATCAATACCAGTTGCCTGGCAGCCCTGCTGGTCTATTTCTCTGCAGTAGTATCTGATTAAAACCAGAAACAAGCATGCAGCTAGTCATGTCAGATCAGACTTATAAGTCTGAACCACTGAAACACCTGATCTGCTGCATGCTTGTTCAGGGGCTATGGCTAATAGTATTAGAGGCAGAGGATCAGCAGGGCTGCCAGGCAACTGGTATTGTCTAAAAGGAAATAAACATGACAGCCTCCATATACCTCTCTCTTCAGTTTCCCTTTAAACCCCCTTCAGTATATCAGCTCACCAGATGTCATTCACCTCAAGCATCAGGTGGGTCTAGCGCTTTAACCAGTAATCCAAACTGATTGCCAATCCAAGGGAACAACAGTGCTTTATTCCATCTTACGCATATACAAAAATAAAAACATAAAATCCATCATAGCGTACAATGTTGAAATCAGATTGACCACTTGAGGACTACAGTATAGGCTTACACCCCCCTAGTGACCAGGCTATTTTTTTCAATTTAGGCCACTGCAGCTTTAAGGCCTTGCTGCAGGGCCGTACAACTCAGCACACAAGTGATTCCCCCCCTCCCTTACTGCCCACCAACAGAGCTTTCTGTTGGTGGGCTCTGATTGCTCCCCCAATGTCTTGTTTATTTATTTGTAAACATTTTTTGTTTATTTTTTAAATAAATATTCCTATTTTAATTTTGGTATCCCTCCCTCCCCCTGCCAGCCTATGACAGCCGATCGCTCCTGTCTCCCCCAGGGGGACAGCCATGTCACATGGCTGTCCCCAGTACAGCACTGCCTTACATCGCAGCGCTACACTGTGTAAATAGATGGTGGTTTCGCCGCCTAACAGTCTCCTAGTGTGGAGAGAGTGGGAGACTGAGAGTCATTCAAACAGAGATGCGAGCGCATCAGTGCTTGACGCCAATTGGCATTAGGTGGTCCTGGGGCGGCTGCCACGTTCATGCCCATTGGCGTGACACGGTCATTATCTAGTTAAACAGCCTGCGCTTTTCAGTGCACTCACGTATGTAGGTGAAATACGAGCCTATCAGACAATGCCCAGCGATGCCCTCTGTCCTCCTGTGGTTCCGGCATCCCTTCTACCCCTTAGTCAGCCATGCGAGTCTGCTCGTTGATGGTAAACTGGCCGGCATCCTGTCCTTCCTGTCTTGTGGCCTCAGACACACCTGGCTCTTCACTTCGGGTTTCGTAATTTGCCTATCCAGATCAGAATCGGCTAGAAAACCGGAAGTGACCTGAAAATGGCTTATAAATGCTTCCAAATGACTCTTTACATGTCAAAAACCCCTTTCTGAGGTCTCTCTCTCTCTCTCTCTCTCTCTCTCTCTCTCTCTCTCGGCCTTGATGCCTTCGAAAGGGATTTTTGCCATTGAAGGTGATTTTGGCTTATGCTCGATTATCTGAACTAACTATCCGCCCGGATTTCGGATTTCAGATGGGAAATCCGAGTTTGCTCGGATAGTCTATTCAGATTTAAAAAAATATCCGAATTGCTATTAAAAATTCGGATAGTGGAAAAAGTTCGGATTATCTGGGTAGTTCGGACATTCGAAATCTTGCTGAGCACCACTGCTATTGTATTTCTCTGTGTGTGACAGTCCACAGCTCACTGATACCCAGGCGTGTATCAAAAAAAGGGCTCCTGGAAAAAGGGACGCGGGGTATAGCCGAAATTGTACGTTTTAATGCAAAACCATATTTTTTGTTTAAGAGGTTGTAAACGAAAATTTTGTGCTAAATAGGATAAATAAACGGAAATGAAATGGCAAAATACCGTCTATAACAACAAACCAATTCTGAAAAAAACGTCAAATTGCGTCTATAACAAAAATGATATTTACACTTGTATTAAACATAGAAATGCAATGGTAGGTTTTACAGATATTTTACTGTAATTATACCTAACTGTAGGCTCACACAGATCTCTCCCTATCCCTATCCCTAACCCCTAGACCCCCTCTTTGTTTACATATACATAATTTAATAAATTGTATATATTACATATATTATGCTGTAACTATACTTAACCTTACTCACACACAGAGCCCTTCCTGTACCTATCCCTAACCCCTAGACCCACCTGGTGGTGCCTAACCCTAAGACCCCCCTGGTGGTGCCTAACCCTAAGACCCCCCTGGTGGTGCCTAACCCTAAGACCCCCCTGGTGGTGGCCAACCCTAAGACCCCCCTGGTGGTGCCTAACCCTAAGACCCCCCTGGTGGTGCCTAACCCTAAGACCCCCCTGGTGGTGCCTAACCCTAAGACCCCCCTGGTGGTGCCTAACCCTAAGACCCCCCTGGTGGTGGCCAACCCTAAGACCCCCCTGGTGGTGCCTAACCCTAAGACCCCCCTGGTGGTGCCTAACCCTAAGACCCCCCTGGTGGTGCCTAACCCTAAGACCCCCCCTGGTGGTGCCTAACCCTAAGACCCCCCTGGTTGTGCCTAACCCTAAGACCCCACCTGGTGGTGCCTAAACCTAAGACCCCCCTGGTGGTGCCTAACCCTAAGACCCCCCTGGTGGTGCATAACCTTAAGACCCCCCTGGTGGTGCCTAACCCTAAAACCCCCCTGGGGGTGCCTAACCCTAAGACCCCCCTAGTGGTGCCTAACCCTAACCACCCCCTGGTTGCGTATATTATACTGTAACTATACCTAACCCTACCTGTACCTATCCCTAACCCCTAGACCCCCCTGGTAATGCCTAAACCTAACCATCCCCTCCGCACAAGCACTCTAAACACATATAAACAATAATATATTTAATCCTTAAAATACTTCTCTACAAATAACTTGAATAAAATAATGTATATATTTGTAATAGAATAAATAGCCTTAAAATAGCCTTAAAATCACGTATACATTAATATTATAAATAGAGAAAAGTATATATAAATATATACAATACAATAGATAGCCTTACAATCATGTACGCATTAGAAATCTTAAAATAACATTAATATTAAAAGCGATATTTTAGTAACTATAACCAACGCATTATAAGAGTAAAAACAAAGTTAATACCAAAAGCGATGTATTTCTAATACAATAAGGTTGAAAACGGTATTTAAGCATTATACATATGAAAACAAATTTTTAAATGATCAAAGAAGTGTAAACGAAAATTTAGTTGTTATACTTTTGTAAGCAAAATTTTAAAACTAAAAAATAAGTTAAAACTGATATAAGCGAAATTTAAAAACGAAAAAATAAGTATAACACAAACTCAAAACTAACTTGTAAACGATATTTGTTATAAACCTTATTTTGTAAACGAAAACTTTTGTTAACACGATCCCTGTAACCGCTATTTCTCGGGCGCGATATTTTGCATTGCAGTCTATGGCGGCGCCCTTTTTGTCCACTATCCCTGGACGCCCTTTTTTACTAGCCCGGATACCCAGAGCAGTGCATAATGTGATTCCTGCCCTTTAGGGATTAAAACCCGACTTTGCGTCAACTCTGTAATTTTTTGTGGGACATTTGGCATGGATCCCCCTCCGGCATGCCACAGTCCAGGTGTTAGATCCCTTGAAACAACTTTTCGATCACTTTTGTGGCCAGAAACAGTCTTTATAGGTTTTAAAATTTGCCTGCCCATTGAAGTCTATGGCGGTTCGCCAGATTCGCCTGTTCGTGAACAGTTGCGGAAGTTCACGTTCGCCTTTTGCGAACAGAAAATTTGATGTTCATGACATCTCTAATGAAGAGTTAAATTTTTTTATTTATATGACATATGTCATATGTATAGCACCACCGCCCCAAACGCTCTTCACCACCCCTCGCCCAGTGACGTACTCTCTGCTGGACAGGAAGTACATCACTGGGGTTCCTGGGTTTTCCCGTCGTATTCGCGTTGTTCCGCGCATGTTTGCCGCATCGCAACTGCTAACACATTTAACCCTTTCCACTCAGAGTTTTTTCCTAATGGGAGTCATTTCTGCTCTGAGTTTTTTTTTTTTTTTTTACAGAAATGCGCTCTCCCTCTTACTCTCCCTCCCATTTTAACATGGAACATAACACCGTAACATGGTATATCTTATTTTAAAGAACACATTATAACGTTTAATTTAATACCTTATTTGGACAGTAGCAGAGAAGAAAGCCAAGGTATGGTAAATTTTACAGCAATTTCCTGGGTGTAATCCGGGCTTGCGTGAGCAAGTTTCACAATAATAGGTGGTCTTATGCCTGCCACCCGGTGTCTTCATGTCACTACACACGATGCAATCTTTGGTATTTTGATTGGGAATTAGAGCAATGAAATGCTGGCTAATATTTAGACGCTCCTCCACGTCCATTGCATAGGATGCCATTCAGTGGCGGACACAGGCAGCAGTGGGCCCCTGTGCAAAATATCAATTGTGGGCCCCCCTGACCTGCGGCGCGCGAAGCGCGCCGCGGCAAAAAGTGGGTGCGGGTATAACCTGTGCGCCGTGGCAAAAAATGGGCGTGGATAGAACCTGCGGCGCGTAGCGCCGCGTCAAAAAATGGGCGTGGCAATGACCGGATAAGGGCGGAGCTAACTGTAATTTAAAGTGATCCCGGGGTGAGAGTGATATGGAGGCTGCCATATTTATTTCCTTTTAAACAATACTAGTTGCCTGGCGGCCCTGCTGATCTATTTGGCTGCAGTAATAAACTGAATTACACCAGCAACAAGCATGCAGCTTAATCTTCTCAGTTCTGACAATATTGTCAGAAACCCCTGACCTGCTGCATGCTTGTTCAGGGTCTATGGTTGAAAGAATAAGAGGCAGAGGACCAGAACGGCAACCAGGCAACTGGTATTGCTTAAAAGGAGAGAAATATGGCAGCCTCAATATTATTCTCACCTCAGGTTCCCTTGAAAAGTGCAACGCAAAGACAGTGGGCCCAAGTTTTGGTGACCCTTTCCCCAGAAAATTCACATAATTGTGCAGGTTTTCTCAAGAAAATACACATAATGTGAGCAGATTTGCCCAGAAAATACATTCAATCATGTCGGCAGATTTGCCCAGAAAATACGTGCAATCATGTCGGCAGATATGCCCAGAAAATACGTGCAATGATGTCGGCAGATATGCCCAGAAAATACGTGCAATGATGTCGGCAGATATGCCCAGAAAATACGTGCAATGATGTCGGCAGATATGCCCAGAAAATACGTGCAATGATGTCGGCAGATATGCCCAGAAAATACGTGCAATGATGTCGGCAGGTATGCCCAGAAAATACGTGCAATGATGTCGGCAGATATGCCCAGAAAATACGTGCAATGATGTCGGCAGATATGCCCAGAAAATACGTGCAATGATGTCGGCAGATATGCCCAGAAAATACCTGCAATGATGTCGGCAGATATGCCCAGAAAATACCTGCAATCATGTCGGCAGATATGCCCAGAAAATACCTGCAATCATGTCGGCAGATATGCCCAGAAAATACCTGCAATCATGTCGGCAGATATGCCCAGAAAATACGTGCAATCATGTCGGCAGATTTGCCCAGAAAACACATGCAATCATGTAGCAAATTTGCCCAGAACATACATGCAATCATGTGGCAGACCTGCCCAGAACATACACGCAATCATGTGGCAGACCTGCCCAGAACATACACCTGCTAAAATAAATAATAAAAAAAAACATTTACTCACCTGCAGCAGCAGACCTCCTGTCCCAGCCTCCATCCGGCGCGCAGCTCCCATGGGTGGTTGGGTGGATAGGTAGCCTGGTGGGTAGGTAGGTAGGCAGCCGGGTGGGTAGGTAGGTAGCCCTTAGCCGGGTGGGTAAGTAGCCTGGTGGGTGGCTGGGTAGCCGGGTGGGTAGCCTGGTGGGTGGCTGGGTAGGCGGGTGGGTAGGTAGCCTGGTGGGTGGGTAGGTGGGTGGTTAGGTAGCTGGGTGGGTAGGTAGCCTGGTGGGTCTTTAGGTAGGTAGCCTGGTGGGTTGGTAGGTAGCCGGGTGAGTAGGTAGGTAGGTAGCCTGGTGGGTAGGTAGCCGGGTGGGTGTGTAGGTAGCCGGGTAGGTAGCCGGGTGGGTGGTTAGGTAGCCGGGTAGGTAGCCGGGTGGGTAGGTAGCCGGGTGGGTAGGTAGCCGGGTGGGTGGGTAGGTAGCCGGGTAGGTAGCCGGGTAGGTAGGTAACCGGCAGGGTGGTTAGGTAGCCGGGTGGGTAGCTAGGTAGCCGGGTGGGTGGTTAGGTAGCCGGGTGGGTGGGTAGGTAGCCGGGTGGGTGGGTAGGTAGCCGGGTGGGTAGGTAGCCGGGTGGGTAGCTAGGTAGCCGGGTGGGTAGGTAGCCGGGTGGGTGGGTAGGTAGCCGGGTAGGTAGCCGGCAGGGTGGTTAGGTAGCCGGGTGGGTAGCTAGGTAGCCGGGTGGGTAGGTAGCCGGGTGGGTGGGTAGGTAGCCGGCAGGGTGGGTAGGTAGCCGGTTGGGTGGGTAGGTAGCCGGGTGGGTGGGTAGGTAGCCGGGTGGGTGGGTAGGTAGCCGGCAGGGTGGTTAGGTAGCCGGGTGGGTAGCTAGGTAGCCGGGTGGGTAGGTAGCCGGGTGGGTGGGTAGGTAGCCGGGTAGGTAGCCGGCAGGGTGGTTAGGTAGCTGGGTGGGTAGCTAGGTAGCCGGGTGGGTAGGTAGCCGGGTGGGTAGGTAGGTAGCCGGCAGGGTGGTTAGGTAGCCAGGTGGGTAGGTAGCCGGGTGGGTGGGTAGGTAGCCAGGTAGGTAGCCGGCAGGGTGGTTAGGTAGCCGGGTGGGTAGCTAGGTAGCCGGGTGGGTAGGTAGCCGGGTGGGTGGGTAGGTAGCCGGCAGGGTGGTTAGGTAGCCAGGTGGGTGGTTAGGTAGTGGGGTAGGTAGCCGGGTGGGTGGTTAGGTAGCCGGGTGGGTAGGTAGCCGGGTGGGTGGGTAGGTAGCCGGGTAGGTAGCCGGCAGGGTGGTTAGGTAGCCGGGTGGGTGGGTAGGTAGCCGGCAGGGTGGTTAGGTAGCCGGGTGGGTGGTTAGGTAGCGGGGTAGGTAGCCGGGTGGGTAGCTATCCGGGTGGGGGGCCCGACTCCTATCCTCACTCACTCACCTCGGGGCCCCCCTCCCGGTATGCGCGGCGGCCGGCGGTAGAGCAGAAAATACAGGAAGTCTCCGGCCAGGGCTGCAGCAGACGCTAGAGGCAGCTGCTGCTTAGTTTCCGATATGTCTCCAAGTTGGAGACCAAGCGGCAGCTGCCGCCCTCTAGCGTCTGCTGCAGCCCCGGCCGGAGACTTCCTGTATTTTCCGCTCTCCCGCCGCATGAGGGGGGGGGGGCCCAAGGTGAGGGGGGATGGGGGGCCCGAGGTGAGGGGGGAGGACAGAAGTCGGGGCCCCCCAGGTTAAAAAAATAAAAGATAAAAAAAAAAAACCTGCAATACTTAATGGGCCCCTGAAGCAGCGGAACTTCAGGGGCCCTCGTGCGGCGGCACGGCCTGCACGGCCGTATGTCCGCCACTGATGCCATTGCTCCTCTATGCAACTTTGCAAGCAATCTGCAAGAAATCTGCAATGGAATCTGCAAGGAATCTGCAGAAAGGAATCTGCAAGAAGGAATCAGCAAGGAATCTGCAAGGAATAAGCAAGGAATCTGCAAGGAATCAGTAAGGAAAATGCAAGGAAAATTCAATGCATTGGTCACACTTCCTGGTAGCGCTGATCACGCACTTCCGGTTTGGGGCAGGAGGGTACTACCTGTGTGGGCATGTACTCTTACATGCCCACTATACAAGGGGAGAGAAATCGGATCAGATGTGCCTGCAAACCGCCGCTGAAATTATGTCCTGCATAGCGGGACATACAAGTGCAACAGGAAATTTGCGATGTCCCGCTAAGCGGGACATACGAGTGGAAAGGGTTAAAATCCCTGCGTTGCCCATTGACTTACATAACTTCCACATCATGACTTCCGCCACCGCTGTGTCAATGCAGAAGTCTGATGGTAACCCGCTGTTGACTTTGTAACGGCTCAGCGGCCAATCGGGATTTTCCGGCGCAAAGCCTTGCCTTGCATTGTCATTGCGTTATCCTGTGGCCAGGGCCAGTTCTAGACTTTTTGCTGACTGAGGCAAACTTGTGAGGAGGCAACCTCCCAATTTTAAATGATCGCACAGCACCCGAAAATGTTCACTCTCAGTAAAGGTAAGTAGGTAGCCAGGTATAGGTAGGTAGTATAGTTGCCCCCAGTACGGGTAGCCAGTATTGTTGCCCCCTGTATCGGTAGCCAGTATAGCTGCCCCAGATTAGGTAGCTAGTATAGTTTCCCCCAGTATAGGTAGTATAGTTTCCCCAGTATAAGTAGCTAGTATAGTTGTCCCCATTATAGGTAGTATAGTTGCCCCAGTATCCAGGCCAGATATGTGCCCCCAGTATAGGTAGCCAGCCTGCTTCCCCCTCCCTTACCGTCTTCTTTAAAGTGGCTGCCTCCTCCTCTAATACAGTACCCAGCCCCTCGCGCATCGCCGCAACGTCAGCAAAGCGGCTCCCATTGCGGCGCATATACAGAAAGTACTTACTTCTTGTACGTGCGCTGTTACTAGGGGAACCACTTTCCTGTTACTTCATCGCGTGGCACCATGTGATGAAGTAACGAGAAAGCAGTTCCCCTGGTAACGGCGCATATACAGAAAGTAAGTACTTCCTGTATATGGGCCGCTACGAGAGCTGCTCTCCTGCCACAGTGGCGCTGCGCGAGGGGCTGGGAACTGCATTAGAGGGGAGGCCGCAGTGAAGATGAGGCAAACGGTGGCCCCAGGGAGAATGGGAGGCATGCCGCTCCAGCCACACTGCTGCCTGATGCCAAGGTTTCACCTGGCGTTATGGCTGGCCCGGCACTGCCTGCGGCAAAACAGGGTAACACAATGCACACTAGCAAGGCAAGTGTAAAGGGGGCCTAAAGCAATCCAAAACACTAATATATCACCCAAGTCTTACTTTAATGTTAGTTTATAGCTTAACCGTAACTTGGCCTGAACACAGGGCCGAGCCTGGGCGGGTGCTGCGGGTGCAAGGCACCCAGGCGCCTGCCTCTGAGAGGCGCCGCCCGGCCGCCGCTCTCCCCCTGTGGCCGCCGCTCGCTCGCTCGCTCCCTCCCTCCCTCTAGCCGCCGGCGCCGCGTCAGACCTCGATCAGGCGGGCGGGCGCTAGGACCTAGCACGCCGCACTGATATGCGGAAGTGACATCACTTCCGCATATAGAGCGGGTGCGCCTGGCGCCTTCTTACTGGTCGGGTCGCCCGCTGATTGAGGTCTGAAGCTGCTGCAAGGTGAGGAGGGAGCGGCGGCGGCAGAGGCAGCAGCGGCGGGAGGGGAGGATTGGGTGCGCTCCTGTCACTACCTAAACGGGGACCCTATACCCCCTGGCTACCTATCCTGGGCACATATTACCCCCTGGCTACCTATCCTGGGCACATATTACCCCCTGGCTACCTATCCTGGGCACATATTACCCCCTGGCTACCTATCCTGGGCACATATTACCCTCTGGCTACCTATCCTGGGCACATATTACCCCCTGGCTACCTATCCTGGGCACATATTACCCCCTGGCTACCTATCCTGGGTACATATTACCCCCTGGCTACCTATCCTGGGCACATATTACCCCCTGGCTACCTATCCTGGGCACATATTACCCTCTGGCTACCTATCCTGGGCACATATTACCCCCTGGCTACCTATCCTGGGCACATATTACCCTCTGGCTACCTATCCTGGGCACATATTACCCTCTGGCTACCTATCCTGGGCACATATTACCCCCTGGCTACCTATCCTGGGCACATATTACCCCCTGGCTACCTATCCTGGGCACATAATACCCCCTGGCTACCTATCCTGGGCACATAATACCCCCTGGCTACCTATCCTGGGCACATAATACCCCCTGGCTACCTATCCTGGGCACATATACCCCCTGGCTACCTATCCTGGGCACATATACCCCCTGGCTACCTATCCTGGGCACATATACCCCCTGGCTACCTATCCTGGGCACATATACCCCCTGGCTACCTATCCTGGGCACATATACCCCCTGGCTACCTATCCTGGGCACATATTACCCCCTGGCTACCTATCCTGGGCACATATTACCCCCTGGCTACCTATCCTGGGCACATATTACCCCCTGGCTACCTATCCTGGGCACATAATACCCCCTGGCTACCTATCCTGGGCACATAATACCCCCTGGCTACCTATCCTGGGCACATAATACCCCCTGGCTACCTATCCTGGGCACATATACCCCCTGGCTACCTATCCTGGGCACATATACCCCCTGGCTACCTATCCTGGGCACATATACCCCCTGGCTACCTATCCTGGGCACATATACCCCCTGGCTACCTATCCTGGGCACATATACCCCCTGGCTACCTATCCTGGGCACATATACCCCCTGGCTACCTATCCTGGGCACATATACCCCCTGGCTACCTATCCTGGGCACATATTACCCCCTGGCTACCTATCCTGGGCACATATTACCCCCTGGCTACCTATCCTGGGCACATATTACCCCCTGGCTACCTATCCTGGGCACATATTACCCCCTGGCTACCTATCCTGGGCACATATTACCCCCTGGCTACCTATCCTGGGCACATAATACCCCCTGGCTACCTATCCCGGGCACATAATACCCCCTGGCTACCTATCCCGGGCACATATACCCCCTGGCTACCTATCCCGGGCACATATACCCCCTGGCTACCTATCCCGGGCACATATACCCCCTGGCTACCTATCCCGGGCACATATACCCCCTGGCTACCTATCCCGGGCACATATACCCCCTGGCTACCTATCCCGGGCACATATACCCCCTGGCTACCTATCCCGGGCACATATACCCCCTGGCTACATATCCTGGGGACACTGGCTGTTTGTCATTATGTGCATTTGCTGGTGAAAAGCAGTCTCTTGTTATGTGCATTTGCTGGTGAAAAGCAGTCCCTTGTTATGTGCATTTGCTGGTGAAAAGCAGTCTCTTGTTATGTGCATTTGCTGGTGAAAAGCAGTCTCTTGTTTTGTGCATTTGCTGGTGAAAAGCAGTCTCTTGTTATGTGCATTTGCTGGTGAAAAGCAGTCTCTTGTTATGTGCATTTGCTGGTGAAAAGCAGTCTCTTGTTATGTGCATTTGCTGGTGAAAAGCAGTCTCTTGTTATGTGCATTTGCTGGTGAAAAGCAGTCTCTTGTTATGTGCATTTGCTGGTGAAAAGCAGTCTCTTGTTATGTGCATTTACATGGGGAAAAGCAGTCTCTCGTTATGTGCATTTACATGGGGAAAAGCTGTCTCTTATGTGCATTTAGTGGGGAATTTTTGTCAGTAAAAATAATCTTTTGTCAGTAAATTTTTAGGTATTTGTCAGTAAAAAATAACGTGAAGGTTGGCAACACTGGCAGGCTGTGTGGCGCAACGGGAAAGATACAGGCAGCCCACCTTGGGCTTGGCAGGGGGGAGGAGCCGATGTCAGCGAGCGAGAGTAGGGTGGCCGCAGGCAGCCATAAATACGCAGTGTGTGACTGCGTCGCACTCGCAGAGCCTCTCAGCCTGAGTCAGTCCAGAGACTAGCAGACTGTCACTCGCAGGAAGCCAAAGCCAGCCAGGAGCAAGCCCATGGAAGAGGGGTAGGAATGGGGTATCACATGCATGCGTAAAGAGGTGGAAGGTGTGGGTGTGATTAGGAAGGACATGGGTGTGGTTATGTGGTTGGGCGTGGTTAATTTAACCACTCCCATAGGCGCCAGAGAAAATCTTGCACCCAGGTGCCAGGCACCCCAGGCTCACCCCTGCCTGAACATACTAACATTCAAATGCATTATAGCTTCTAATTGGGATCCTGTCATGAGCCATGACATTTACTTCAGGCACATCTCATGCCCAGATGGCCAGCAGTGAAAATCTGTGCTTTGGATCTGTCTTTTCAAAATATGCAGGACTGGCAGCTAGGGGGCAAAGTTCTCCCCTTGCCTCAAGGGCAGAAGTAAACCACGTGTCAGATGAAAGTCCAGATATTACATCCACACTTATGCCACAGGTGGCCTCCTAGGGAGTCGTCATTAATAAGTATACCATGGCTTCTATTAGGCCCATATGTGCTGCTCACAGGCGTTTATTACAAACATGACTGAAGATGCTTCTCCCCACGGCCACAGTTACCAAACACAATATGTTTTTGTTTTAGAATGAATGTAAAAACAGAATTATAGTGACATGTTGAAGGTTGATAGAGTTCTGCTTGAATGTATTCCCCCCCACCCCAAATAACTTTATTGGCAGGACTTTACCGTGACAGGACTCACGTGTTGCTCTCATGTGGTGGCTTGGAGAGAGAGAGATGGAGTTGTTCTGCTTAGGAATATCACTAAATATGTACGCAAAGGGAACCTTAAAGTGGTCTGAAACTCCGACATAACATTCAACAAAAATGTGTTTTCCTACTTTTTATTACTCATACAGTTATCATATTTGCTTTTGTGCATAAGTAATATTGTCTGTTTACAAATTACACGTTTCCAAAGTGTAATTTATCTTGCTTTTTATTATATATTAAAATCTTCTAAATAGCTGTTCTGAGCTGTTTGTGTGCCTGAATCACAGAGAGCTTCACAGATAGCACCTTTTTACTTGTTACACTGTGTTTCCACACATGTATCAACAGTGGAATGCAAACAAAGATACCGTTATCTCCAGTTTGGATGCGGATTTTAAGCTGAATAGCAGGACAAAGTGCTTTGTTTAACCATTTCAGTGATGTTCTGCTAAAAAAAAAAGCTGGAAAAGTAGTGTTCAAGTTGTGAGGAATCTTTTAGAGCAAAGTAGAAATGCTGACTTTCAGACCACTTTAAGTAACGTGATATGATGAGATAGACATGTGTATTTACAGTGGCAAAGAGACAAAGAAATATCCTGTGCTCCTTTTCTTCTTTTTCTGCTTGAAAGATTTAACATTCAGCTAGACAGCTTCTCTCAAGTCGAGACCCAGTCGGACTATAGGATCCCTCATTGATAAGGAATTACAGCCATAGAACACTTTCTTGGCAGAGAACTGGGCTTCTGAGTGCAGGGGATAGATAAATCTGATAGATAAATAGTTCATATATTCTAGCCCTCTGAGACACTGGACAGACTTTGTCATTGACAACAATGAATCTACTTTTTTTTTAGGTTTTTAAACATAACTTAAAACTGCGATATCTAAAAGTAAATTTTAGGAGTAGAAGGATAGATACAAGTGACGTAACAAAAATTCATGGGGCCCCTAAAAAACTTTGATAAGCCCCCAAGGATCAAACCCTTTCCCTTGCCTCCCCTTGGTAACCCTCACAGACTGGGGGCCAATCTTACAAAGGTCATAAAACAAGTGTGAAAAATAAACACATATATCCAGGCACATCATCTCTAGTTAGGACATTAAATAAGTTATTAAGGAAAGGGAGGTGCTGAAGGGGGTGTGGCCAGAAAATTAGCAAAAATCAAGTAACCCTTCGCACACTCGCATGTAAATGTTCAAACAAATGCATTCAGTGGCTGGATAGTGTAAGGGCTCTGACACAGGAGACCTGGGTTCAAATCTTGGCTCTGCCTGTTCAGTAAGTCAGCACCCATTCAGTAAGGAGTTTCGTGGGCAAGTCTCCTTAACTCTGCTACTGCCTACTGAGTGTACTCTAATGGCTGCCTCGCAAGCACTTTGAGTCTGACAGGAGAAAGGCGCTATACAAATACTGCAATTATATTATTATTATTTAAAGTTTCACTCATCCAGGCACCACTGTTATCCCTACAGCTAAGTTAAAATCCGGGGTCTTAGTTCACAGAAGAATGCATTTTTTTGCTTAGTCACCTACACTGTGCAGAAGTACCCAGGTAAACATAGGTGTCCTAACTCTGGCCCTGTAACATGCATAGTGCAGACATGCAAACATTCATTGCATCAAACCTATCTAGGGATTAGGAGCACACATCCTGACGTCCTCTCCTGGGACATATAGCGCATCATACCAATCGCACAAGGGAGCTGACGTAATGCGTCCATGCGCACCATGCACATACACCAGCATAAGCTGTGTGCATGCTGACAAAAAAAAACATACAGGGGAAGGAGGGAGTGCACTGAATTAAAACCCTGGCCACAGGGGGTCAGTAACAGGAAAAAAAACATATATCCAGGCACATCGCCTCTAGTTAGGACATTAAATAAGTTATTAAAGAAAGGGGGGTGCTGAAGGGGGTGTGGACAGAAAATTAGCAAAAATCTAGTAACCCTTCGCACACTCACATGCATGTTTTAATTCAGTGTACTCCCTCCTTCCCCTGTTTGTGTTTTTTGTCAGCATGCACACAGCTTATGCTGGTGTATGTGCAGCCTCTGTTGAAGCGCATATCTAGCGCGAAACGGCTGTCAGGCATCTTGTGCCCAGCACCCACCACACCACCGCACTTCTTGCATATGGTATGTGACTTCATATGATACCCTATATGTGTATTGTTTTACCTACTGTTTTATGGAATAAAGCACCTGCAGTGCCGATTGTATCTCCTTCTCTTCATTCCATGTACAAGTTACTCTTAATCTCTATCAGAGCATACAATTGCACTGCAAGATAAGAAGTGCGAGAATCCTGTCCGCACCACCCCAGCATCAGCTGTCTAGTGCTGTAGTGCCAACTATATTTCTCTCTTTGTTTATCTTCACACCCATAACTAGCATAGCCACCAAAGCACCTGATTGGGAGGATGGTCCCTTCATTCAGAGGAAGGGAAGGTTAGTAGTAGAGGACTCCCCTACAACCCTGGGTCCCGTTGCACTCACAGTGGCTGCTCACCGATGGTTACACCCCCGATAGATAGATACATTTGTTAATTGTTTATCTCATCAGTTTATTTTTACTTAAAGGGAACCTGTACTGAGTAAAAATATTTAAAATAAATACACGAGGTAACTTCAAATGAACATTGCATAGTTACCTTGCCATCAGTTCCTCTCAGAAACTCACCATTTTCTTCTTACAGTGATCCCTTCCAGTTCTGACAACATTTTGTCAGGTCTGAAATATATCAGTTGCTGTCAGTAAAATATCAGTTGCTGTCAGTAAAATATCAGTTGCTGTCAGTTATAGCTGAGAGGAACACTGATGTGCCAGGTAATGTCCATGCTTCCCTATGGCTCAAGTGGGCGATGTTACAGTTTAACAGTGTGCTGACCAGAAAGCTGGTATGGGGTAATGACCATTTTCAAAATAGAGGATGGATAATTCCTTCATCACAGTGGACAAACAGGACGCGGGACAGGAGAAAGAGATGGAGGAGTAGACTACACGGTAGGTAAGTAATACTTGTGTATGTTTATTTTGACTTTTAATTTTCAGTTCAGGTTTTCTTTAAGGTTCACTTAAAAGATACACACCAATGTCAATCTCGACACAATCATTATCCTATATAATAAAACCCCTGTGTCTCTGCGTCCTGTCCCTGTGTGTGTGTGTGCCCCTGCTTCCAAACTTGACAGTTTGCTGTCTGAGAACCTCATTGCATTGTGGGAAATAACAGCTTTTTCCAACTGCCAAGCAAGCAACATCTCCCTGTGTGCATATACTTTAGACAGCAGTGGGGGACGGGTGAGCTGGGCGCGTCGGTACGTGCGTTGCCGAGGTTTAGCGGACGTGGCCTAGCGCCCGTTTTAATGGGCGGGCCCTTTTACTAGTCTGTAATAACCATGTAGTCAGCCTGTAAAACATATAGGGCTTGATTCACAAAGTCTTGCTGACTTAAAGCACAGCCACGCTATGCTTTGTGCGAGTTTTACAGCGCATAAAACTTTACGAGCGCTATAATAAATGTTTGTGCGTTACGGTGGTGCAACACATATTTTTACGCATGCTGTGCCACGTTAACACGTGTAAACATTTGTTATAGCGCGCGTAAAGTTTAATGCAGGGTAAAACGCACAAAGCATAGCGCAGCCGTGCTATGAGTTTGCACGGCTTTGTGAATCAAGCCCATAATCAGCTATTCTACATTTTATCATGCACCATGAATTATTACAACTTTATTATTACTCTGTTCCTGCTGTGCATCCTTGCACAGAAATGGTAGTCCTCTCAATTGATAGAGTGGTCTCTTCTTAAGCACTCTACATCTGCCCTCTTGGACCTGTTCCAGTTTGTGTCGGGAAGTCGAAGTTGACAGAATGCCTCTGGTGTAAAGAGAACAAGCTGGATAATCGGAAAGCCCTTCCCCCTCTTGACCTTCTTCTAAACTCCAGAATGAGCTCCAGACCAACGAGAATTCCCAAGGACCCCTCCCATCCAGGCTTCTGTTACTTCAGGGCCAGACGGCTCCCATCGGGTCGGTGACTCCAGGCCATCTCCACCAGGCCATCTCCACCAAGACTGCTAGGCATAGGAACACTTTTTTCCCCACCGCTGTCAATCTCTTAAACTCTCTCCACCCCCTCCCACCTTAAGCGGTCGCTCTCTCTTCTCTTCCTCCCTAGGCCGCGGCCATTGCTGCTGCAACCAGGAGGCTGTTAGTATTAACCCGTTTTCATTGGTAGGTTTCATTGATAATATTATTGAAAATCTGTTTCGGTCCTCTTTCTACTTTGCGCTGAGGCCATTGCTGCTGCTTCCCAGCGGCTGTTATTGTTAACCTCCTTTTGCTGCTACGTTGTACCACAGCTGCTATTAATGTTAAACTGTTACTATGTGCCAAGGCTGCTATTATGTCAATCTGTTTTGTGTCTTTCTTTTACTCTGTACCTTGGATATGCCAAGAACAATTCCAGGCTTGACGAATAAAATCAATTCTGATACAGAATCAGCGAGATAACTAACATGTGAGGAGCTAAGAAGTAGGGCAGAAATATACAGAGCAAAATTCTGGTACCTAAGCTTAAAGAGACTCTGTAACAAATTGTTTATCTTTATTTCTTCTATGCTATAAGTTCCTATGCCTTTTCTAATGTGGTCTGGCTTACTGCAGCTTTTCCTAATTGCACAGTAGCTGTGTTATCTCTGTTATATGATCTAATCTTCTCTCTATAGTCGGCACAGTCAGGCTGAGGCAGTCAGACTGGAATGTGCAGGGCTGCTTGTGATTAGCTAGAAGCTGTACACACCCCCTGCAGGCTCTGTGTGACTAACACACTCTGCTTAGCTGAGCCTATTAGAAGCTGGTTAGTTTGTTTGTAAACACTGCCTAAAACTGGCAATTACAAGCCAGGTTTGCAGCAGAGAATGGCAGAAACAGCACAGAGGGGACCAGGAGCACATAATGAATAGAATGGTATGCTTTTTATTGTAAGAATTTCAGAGTACAGATTCTCTTTAAACTCAAATGATGCTAGCGGATCCAAATGACACCACCAAAAACAGAGATGGTCAGTTCCATGTATCCTGAGATTTATGGGTGTGTCCCTAACCCAAACAAGGTCAATCTCATTGAGTGGTCCCTACACTGGCAGTGGATGCAATTGCATCCTACACATACAATCAGAGTAAGATAGATATCTAGTTGGATAAAAAGTAAAACAAAATCTTGAGTGGGGACTTACCTGAGGTCAACCACAGGGCCAATGGCTCCAAATCTGATGGGGGTGCATTTAATCATCAGGGAAAGACCACCAGCAGAATCTCCTTGTGTTATTGCACTCACTGTGTCAGTTGTTGCAAAGAATTGGAGGTCCACTCAATTATGGCATCTGCACCCCACAGTTATTCCCAACAATTTGAGAAATGGACACCACTCACCCACCCAATTAAGAAACTACACCCACTGCAATGTCTTATAAAGACTTGCAGTCATGTCACCCTAGATGGACTTTATCACAAATCCCCATCACCAGTGGTGTAACTTCAATTTACAAGGCCCCATAGGCAACATTGTTATGGAGCCCCCCGACATATGCACCCTCTGCTTTTTCCCCACGATGGAGAAGGGTAAATACACATTGACATAGAAGGAGCAGTGCACACAGACAGAAAGGCCTTAGTTCAATAAAGAGGTGTTTTCTCATAGTATCTATTACCTTTTTAGAACCAAGTAAGGGAAAAAAATACTAAGAAATAGGTAAGAAAATTAATATCAAACTTAAAGGAACACTATCAAACCATGGGCTTGATTCACAAAAAGGTGCTAAGTGTTAGCATGCCTGTGAAAAGCTCATTAGCACGCCTAAAGAGACTTTGCGCTCCCCGACAAAAAGATTGTGTGCACAAAGTTTGCGTGGTGCGTGCGAAACGTCGCATAGGGTGCGACTATAACGTATAGCGCTAAACTTTGCACGCGATCAATAAAAGCTTTGGGCTTGCTAACTGCTTAGCACCCTAGTTAGCACACCCAAAGCTTTTAGGCGTGCTAACTGAGTTAGTACTCTGGTAATTTAAAAGGCATTTTATTGACAAGTTAAAAAATATCACCTAGGAGAAAACTTGGGAGAAAAAGTGAATTGCATATGGACCAGGGTCTCTTTCATCATCATCATCATTTTCTTCTTTCTCCTCTTCGAACTTCTGATGCTTGCCACCGTCCCTTCTTGCTCCTTCTTATGCTGGTTGTGTGTTATAGAGTGGAATGTCACCCTCTTCCCGCTCCACCCTCTCTTCCTCTCCTCTTCCATCACCATTTTCCATCAGGTCACTTAGGGTACTATCAAGCAGAAAGATGATGGGTATGACGTTAATACATGCACACATTATTAATTGTGCAGCTCTGTGCGGCAAACAATGTGCGTTTCAAGATGTGCCAGAAGTATCAGTATGTAGTAGGATTCGCACAGCCCTGTAGCTAAATGGAGTGTGATCACCCGAGGGAGGTTGAGATACCACCTCCTTAGCAATCCAAAGTCCAAGAGTGGGTCTGCACAATCCTTTAATCCTCTGCTGTGCATCCGTTCTTCAAAAATTTGGTGCCGTTACAGCTCCCACTTTTGTCTGTGATTGTTTGGCAAATTATTTATGACCACAACCTGGGCCTTTCTTGTGAAAATGTTCAGTATATTAGAAAGGCCCAATTCGCCATGAGATATAACTTTGTATTCTTGCTTACTAATCCCTAACCTGGACCGTTGTCAGGATAGAGGGAACATTTGATAGGGCAAAACAATGTAACATTTTTCAGGAAAATCTGCTGCCGTCAGCCAGAAAGTTGCCAATCAGAAGAACTGAGATCAAATTACAGTTGTGATTAGTCACAGATGAGGGGTATTAGACAGGCTAAACTATCTAAACACATACAGGGTGCAATTCTCTATGTTTTACTTCCGTCCTGTGCTAGAGTTAAGGTCCACTTTAAGTTTTGCTATTAATTATAAAATGAAAAAAAAGTATTTATTTGTATTTGTTTAGAGCTACATCTGCTAACTCAACTGGTGTATCAAGTGAAGTTTCAGAACTTAAAAAAAGAAGACAGAGGAAGCTGGATATTTTCGAGTTGCAAGCAAGTTCAAACAGATGGCAGTATTCTTTAAGCAAGCTGACAGAAGACTTCAAGGAAGTCCAGAAAAACAGAGGATGCTATCAAGATGACGAGACTCTTCAAACAAGATGCCGAAGAAGAAAGAATCAGCTTGAAGAACCAAGAGAAGCAAAATCCCAAAGATGTCTATCAACATCAATATAAATTAGAAGTTTTACTGTAGATGTTGCTGTGATTTGTTTTGCTGTTTTGTTTATATATTTTTTTTTAATGAAGAAGACCAATGAGCAAGAGGTCTGTTAGAAGCTTTGTGATGAGGGACCTTTTATATCTTTTAGCAATGCTGAAAGATGTGAGACTGCTAAACCATGCTAGAGGAATCCACACATTCTATTGGTTTTTCCAGCTTGTTGCCATACCCTAGGAACTGGTATATTGATATTCTAATGAACCGCTTGCCATGTTTTCACTAAGGAGTTTTTGTGAATTTTGTGTGGTTCATCTGATATTAACCACTTGAGGACCCACCCTTTACCCCCCCTTAAGGACCAGCGCTGGTTTGATTGATCTGTGCTGGGTGGGCTCTGCAGCCCCCAGCACAGATCAGGGTGCAGGCAGGGAGATCAGATTGCCCCCCTTTTTTCCCCCCTATGGGGATGATGTGCTGGGGGGGTCTGATCTCTCCTGCCTGCTGTGGGTGGCGGGGGGGGCACCTCAAAGCCCCCCTCCGCGGCGAAATCCTCCCCCTCCCTCTCCTACCTGGCCCCCTCCTGGAGATCCGGCTGCACAGGACGCTATCCGTCCTGTGCAGCCAGTGACAGGCTGTCTCCTGTCACATGGCGGCGATCCCCGGCCGCTGATTGGCCGGGGATCGCCGATCTGCCTTACGGCGCTGCTGCGCAGCAGCGCCGTACAAATGTAAACAAAGCGGATTATTTCCGCTTGTGTTTACATCTAGCCTGCGAGCCGCCATCGGCGGCCCGCAGGCTATTCACGGAGCCCCCCGCCGTGATTTGACAGGAAGCAGCCGCTCGTACGAGCGGCTGCTTCCTGATTAATTAGGCTGCAGCTGGCGACGCAGTACTGCGTCACTGGTCCTGCAGCTGCCACTTTGCCGACGCACGTTATGAGTGTGCGGTCGGCAAGTGGTTAAACAGCAAGTGTCAGTTTTTAAAAGTACAATTTTTTTTTTCTTTTCCCTCTAGTTTGTTTTGCAGCAGGCAATTGGCTAGGGGGAGGGACTAGCTGCAACACAGGTGTTAAATTAAACAGGAAGTGTAGGCCAAACCTTTAATCTTGGTGGTGGGCTGCTTCACTTCACTGCTGGGAATTGTGAGCACTAATTATATTACATTGCTGTTTGTATATTGTTTTTTGCTGCTGCAATATCTGGTGGATTGTCTGTGTGGTTCATCTGATATTAAACAGCAAGTGTCAGTTTTTAAAAGTACAATTTTTTTTTTCTTTTCCCTCTAGTTTGTTTTGCAGCAGGCAATTGGCTAGGGGGAGGGACTAGCTGCAACAGGAGGTATTTGGTCAGCTTCAGGACTCAGTACTGAGCTTGCTCAGTCTGTGGCTTGCTCACTAAGTGGCTGCGACACAAGTGGCATAGGCGTTAAAAACAGGCGTTACAACACAGGCACAAAGAGAGTGGTGAGAGGAAGTAGGTAAGGACAAAAAAAAAAAAAAAAAAAAACCTTCAATCAATATTGTGGTTTTTTGCATTGGTTAGAATGTGCTAGGCACGTTGTGGTGTAGTCTTTAAATTTTGAGGACTCCACCCCAACTTCACTCACTCCACCTCCACCCCTCCCGCCCCTCCTCCTCCCCCTCCTCCCCCCCTCCCCCTCCTCACCTCCCCCCCCCCTCTTCACTCACTCCCCAACTTCACTTACTCTCCCTTTCCTCCTCCCCAGCTACACTCACTCTCCCATTTCATCTTTTACCACCACAGTTTACTTTAAATAATTTTTCCCCACACAAAAGTCATCATGTTGGACTATGCTGTACAGTGTACATCCTGCAACATGTATGCATGCCTTGATCAGCGGATTGAGGGTGTTTACTGTTGCCCTGGGTGTGTGCGTGTTGCTCAGTTAGAGGCGGAAGTCGCAGAGCTAAATAAGCATCTCGCAACACTGAGAAGCATACACAACATGGAGAAGAGCTTGGATCTCACGATCCAGACACTGGATGGAACCGTTGAAGATGAGGAGGGTGGAGTACAGCCGGACCAAGAAGCAGAGGCAGCCGCTAGTTGGGTCACAGTTAGAAGGGGTAGGGGAAAAAGTGGCAGGGAGGCTAGTCCCGAGTTGTCCCTCACTAATAAGTATGCTTGTTTGCGTAATATTGGGGAGGATGATTCAGGAGTAGCAATGCTGCAGCAGGATGTGCTCCTTAGCAACCAAGGGGCAGACTGCTGTAACGAGAAAGGGAATAGGAGTGCAGCTAAGGCTAGACAGGTACTGGTGGTAGGGGATTCAATTGTTAGGCGCACAGATAGGGTAATCTGTCGAAGAAACCGCGAATGCCGTACAGTCTGTTGCCTCCCGGGTGCTCGGGTTCGGCATGTAGCGGAAAGAATTGACAGATTACTGGGTGGGGCTGGGGAAGACCCGGCTGTCATGGTACACATTGGCACCAATGACAAAGTTAGTGGGAGATGGAAGGTCCTCAAAAATGATTTTCAGGTACTTGGAGATAAACTTAAAGCAAGGACCTCCAAGGTGGTGTTTTCTGAAATACTGCCAGTGCCACGTGCTACATCTGAGAGACAGAGGGAGCTTAGGGAGTTAAATAAGTGGCTGAGAAATTGGTGTAGGAAGGAAGGGTTTGGGTTCCTGGAGAACTGGGCAGACTTTGCAGTCGGCTATAGGTTCTACAGCAGGGATGGGCTGCACCTTAATGGGGAGGGTGCAGCTGCATTAGGGGAGAAGATGGCTAAACGGTTGGAGGAGATTTTAAACTAGGATCTGGGGGGAGGCGGGAGGATAAAGTCTCAATACATAGACAAGATGAGGTAAAAAGACAGTGGGAACCTATCATTATGGAGGGTGGAGAGGGGGGTGGGGACAGTGTAAAGATTAAGGAGGTTGGTAAAAATTCAAGTAGCCAATTTCATGTAAACAAAATTGGTAAATGTGGTGGTAAAAATACAAAGTGCATGGTAACCAATGCTCGGAGCCTTGCAAATAAAATAGACAAACTAGAGTTCATTCTGAATGACAAAGGCTATGACATTGTGGGAATAACCGAGACATGGATGGATGAAAGCCATAACTGGATAGCTAATTTAAAAGGATACAATGTGTTTAGGAGGGATAGAACAGGGAAAAAAGGTGGAGGGGTTTGTCTCTTTGTTAAGAATTCTCTTACAGCTGTCCTCAACGATGAGATGGAGGAAGATTGCGAAGATGTGGAGTCCGTTTGGGTAAATATTCATGGTGGAAATAAAAGTTGCCAATTGCTTATTGGGGTATGCTACAGGCCACCTCTTATTAATGAAGCTGCAGAACTGCGATTACTACAGCAGATTGAAAAAGCTGCAGGTAAAAATGAGGTCATAATTATGGGCGACTTCAACTTTCCAGACATTGACTGGAGTATTGAGGCTACCCATTCTGGTAAAAGCAGCAGATTTCTGGCAGCACTACAGGACAATTACTTGACTCAAATGGTAACTGAACCAACTAGGGGGAATGCGTTACTGGATCTGATCATTTCTAATAGACCAGATAATGTATCAAATGTGCAGGTTCAAGAACATTTGGGAAATAGTGATCACAACATGATAACGTTTGAGCTGGTGACTGATAGGCCACGGGGCAGCGGGACCACTAAAACTATGAACTTTAGAAAAGCAAAGTTCACTCAAATTAGGCAGGCACTAAGTTTGGTGAACTGGGATAATGTACTACAAGGGGAAGACACTGAAGGGAAATGGCAAGCTTTTAAACTTATACTCAATCAATACTGTAGTATGTATATCCCATATGGAAACAAAATGTCTAGGAATAAAAAAAGGCCTCTATGGATGAATAGAAAGGTTAAAGATAAAATGAAGAGGAAAAAGAATGCCTATAAGGTCTTAAAACAGGAGGGGACAGAGGCTGCACTAAGCAATTATAAGGAGTGCAATAAAAATTGTAAAAAAGAAATTAGGCAGGCAAAGATTGAAGCTGAAAAACAAATCGCTAAGGATATCAAATCTAACCCAAAAAAGTTTTACAAGTACATTAACTCTAAAAAAAGAAAGGTTGACTGTATAGGACTCCTAAAGGATGAGGATGGGAACTCAATGGTGGATGACCAAGGTAAGGCAGAGTTATTAAATGCTTTCTTTGCTTCTGTCTTCACAAAAGAAACAGCACTGTTGCAAACTACAGAGGCGGAAGAGTCTCAATCTTCTAACTGTAATATTAAATACTTAACGCAGGAAGAAGTGAAGGCAAGACTAAATAAATTAAAAATAGACAAGGCACCTGGCCCGGATGGCATGCATCCTCGGGTCCTAAGGGAATTAAGTTCAGTTATAGATAAACCCCTTTATCTTATCTTTTGTGACTCTCTTGCAACTGGCAGAGTCCCAGTGGATTGGCGTACAGCCCACGTTTTCCCATTATTTAAGAAGGGCAAAAAATCTGATCCAGGAAATTATAGACCTGTAAGTTTAACATCAGTTGTATGCAAACTATTTGAGGGGTTA
The DNA here is from genome assembly GCF_040937935.1 of Hyperolius riggenbachi. Classification (NCBI taxonomy): domain Eukaryota; kingdom Metazoa; phylum Chordata; class Amphibia; order Anura; family Hyperoliidae; genus Hyperolius; species Hyperolius riggenbachi. The sequence goes on along the minus strand of NC_090646.1, from coordinate 614,377,573 downwards.
CTAAGAGATACTATACATGACTTCATAGTAGAAAATAATCTTATTTCTCAGCATCAACATGGGTTTACTAAAGACAGGTCCTGTTTGACTAACATGCTCAGCTTTTATGAGGTAGTGAATGCTAATATGGATATTGGGAATGCTGTAGATGTGATATACTTGGACTTTGCAAAGGCCTTCGACACTGTTCCCCACAAAAGTCTGGTGCAAAAGTTGAGGATGCAAGGACTGGGGAAGAGTCTGTGTTCATGGATAGGGAACTGGCTAATGGACAGAAAACAAAGAGTTGTGGTCAATGGATCGTACTCAAAATGGGAGACTGTTAGCAGTGGGGTCCCACAGGGGTCTGTTCTGGGTCCAGTGCTCTTCAATTTATTTATTAATGACCTAGTAGATGCAGTAGTGAGCAATGTTGCTATTTTTGCAGATGATACAAAATTGTGCAGAATCATTAACTCTCAGGAAGATAGTGTCATATTGCAACAGGATCTGGATAGGATGGCTATATGGGCACATACATGGCAGATGAAATTCAATGTTGACAAATGTAAGGTCATGCATTTTGGACGTACTAATGGTCTAGCACCATACAAAATAAATGGGATACAGTTGGGGACATCAAACTTGGAGAAGGACTTAGGAGTACTCATTGACAACAAGTTAAATAATCGTACTCAATGCCAAGCAGCTGCAGCTAAAGCTAACAAAATTTTGGGATGCATTAAAAGGGAAATAAAAACTCGAGATGCTAGCATAATATTGCCCCTGTTTAACTCTCTAGTAAGGCCACATCTGGAATATGGAATTCAGTTCTGGGCACCACATTACAAAAAAGATATTGCAGTTTTAGAGCAGGTGCAGAGACGAGCAACAAAATTGATGCGTGGGATGGAAGGTCTCACTTATCGAGAAAGGTTAGATAAACTGGGTTTATTTAGTCTAGAGAAAAGACGCCTTAGAGGGGATCTAATTAACATGTATAAATACATCAGAGGGCAATATAATACCTTGGCGGATGAGCTTTTTGTCCCTAGGCCTTCTCAAAGGACTAGAGGACATGATCTGCGCATGGAGGAAAAATGTTTTAGCCATTTATTTAGGAAAGGGTTCTTTACAGTAAGAGTGATTAAGATGTGGAATGCATTGCCACAGGAAGTCGTTATGGCAAACTCTATACCTGCATTTAAAGGGGGCTTAGATGCTTTCCTTGCGTTGAAAGACATCCATGGCTACAATTACTAGGTAATGCCTAATGATGTTGATCCAGGGATTTTATCTGATTGCCATCTGGAGTCGGGAAGGAATTTTTCCCTTTAGGGGCTAATTGGACCATGCCTTGTAAGGGTTTTTTCGCCTTCCTCTGGATCAACAGGGATATGTGAGGGAGCAGGCTGGTGTTGTACTTTATACTGGTTGAACTCGATGGACGTATGTCTTTTTTCAACCAAAATAACTATGTAACTATGTAACTACTATGTGTGACGCCGGGCGACGCCCAGTCGTCCGAGGATTCGCGGCCGAGTGTCCGATCGCAACCGTGATCGGAAAACTGACATTCTTTATTTTTAAAATAGAAGTTTTTCCTTCCTGCCTTCCCCCCCCTTTTGCCATGAGGGCTGAATGGGCCTGCGTTAGCATATGGCTAAAGCAACCTGGTTTAGCAAGAAATCCTGTTAAGGCTCCCGGAAAAGCTCTGGTGACACTAATGTGCTAATTGGGCAGAGCTGAAATACCAACAGAGTCTATTCAACATGGGAAGCTAGCACAGCATGAGGTCTATTGACACCTACATTCCTCCCAGTCTTGACGGCACCGACTAAACTGAGTATGGAATGCATGGTGTTGATAACTTTGTCACATTTTGCAAATACCATCCATGGGAGGAATATGAAAATTACATAATTTTGTTTCCCTAATTCTGTAGAATATGGTGATACTAGACATAGCCAGGTAACCCGAGCAGGGGCTGAGATATGAATAATGGGGTCCCCGTGCGCCCCAAATATTGCAAGTTTGATGTCCTATGAACGTGTATTCTCAGCCCAATCTGAATATGAAATCGGTTTGCATGTGCGACAAAACCCCGGCGGGGTATGAAATTGGACATATTTTGTGGATGGCTGGAAGTTCCTCCCCTGAGAACTCACTGCCTGACACGCCCCTGGGCTGAGCTTGAGACTCCGCCCAGAAATGTCAGTGCTCAAAACTGATTGCATGAGGACCCCCAGCCAATTCCCCCACTTTCCATCATACCGAAAAGACTGCCACTGCTTGGGGAAATAGCAGTGGCCATCTTGCAGGCGGAGCAACGGCCATGTGGTTCGGCCATATTGCGAACTAACTGCAACAAAGGAACTTTGTCTTTTCCCGAACGGACTTTCCACAGAATCATAAGTATTCGTTCTTTTTATCCCTTTTTCTTTTATGTACTGTGTTATCACTGTCTCTCATCGTTTAATTGTTCACGATTGTCTGTATATATTAATTATTTATATTGTAACAAATAAAGGCTTTTTAAAAGGTCTTTACCTCTCAGTAAAACCTTCTATTCAGTATACACAGACGAGACCTAAACTTCCGAAGGGACGCTACTGTTTTGATAGATAGATAGGAATTGCACAGTTTTAACCGGTTGTTTGTTTCACAGGTCTATAGCCAGTTAGCAGTTTTCTCTGGGCTGATAGAAAACAGAGATGGTGGCAAATCTACCCCTGGGTTGGAGTAAAAGTGTATTTTCGTAACCTCACAGGCTCCCTACTGCGTCGTGACGCTCAAACTCCGCCAATTCTACGCAGATTGCGTCCATAGCTCTCAATCTGTGTGCTAGAATTGGATCGGACGGTTTTGCGTGTTCACGGCCAGTGGGGCTCTTGTGACAGTGGTCGGCAGCGTTTGGGATCTGTGTGTGCTGATAGTATCTCAGGTAGGGCTATCGAATTAGCCCTATCGAGAAACGAACTAATTCGTTGGTAGTGACTGAGTGCAATATATTTTTCATATATACAGAGAGACTGTGTAACCAGTACCCCTCCCCTAAGTTTTCTTTTATTTGGCATGGAAATGTCCGGGAATTACAAGGTCATGGTCCTATCCGACCTGCAGAGTCTGTGCGAGGCGAGAGGCATGGACATCCGCGGCAAGAAACAGCAGGACCTGATAACGGACTTGTACCGATGGGATAGCCAGAATCTGCGGACGCTGGAGGTGTCCACTGTGGAGGACACCGGCTCATCTAACGCAAGTCGAGGGGAACCAGAGACTGAAGATCCTGTGCGTACCGAGGTTGAGCAACCCGCGGGCAATGCGGCAACAGATACGCAGGAGGCTGTCAGTGTGATCCCCGACCCCAGAACCCCTGAAAGTACTCGCCTGGAACCGGCCAGTACTGGACTGTCCAGTTATGTTGATCCAGTAATGCAGCAGGCATTGCAAAAGCTGATGGAAACTGATGTGGACAAGTACCTGCAGTACATGGCGGAGCAAAAGCGAGAGGAACGCCAATCTGCAGAGGCGCGGGAGAGACGACAGCATGAGCTGAACATGGCGAAAGTGCAGCAAGCCAGCCGGAGTTCAACGCCCAGCCTCCCTGCTGAAGGGACTGCCGCTCCAGTAAGTGCAAAATTTAAATTTGCTATTATCGAAAAAGACACTGACATTGACTTGTTTTTGAGGTCTTTCGAAAAGGCCTGCCGTCAGTATCGTCTGTCCCAAGACCAGTGGGCCAGACATCTGACACCCTTGCTGCGCTACAAAGCGCTTGATGCTTTCTCAGAGCTGCCTGTGGAAAAGGACAATGATTATACCGCTATAAAGGAGGCTATAATCACTAAGTACCAGCTGACGCCAGAAGCCTACCGGAAGAGGTTCAGGTCCTGGCAGAAAAAATCTACTGATTCTTATCAAGATGTGGTCAGCAGTCTGCTCACCACACTCCGCCAGTGGACGCTAGGCCTCACTAAAGGGTCTTACGGTGTCCTGGAGGACTTAATCGTCCTGGAGCAGTTTCTGAACATTTGCCCGGCTGATGTACGCCAGTTTGTGCTGGAGCGCCGACCGGCGTCAGCGACGGTCGCTGCAGACCTCGCTGAGACCTTTGCAACGACCAGGGTGCCGGAGACCCGCAGGACTGCCCCATCTAGCTGGAGAGGAGGTCAGTCCCACAATTTTGCAGACTCTCCTACCTCTGTGAGCCGTGCGCCCCAGAGGCCCTCCAGCGCAGCTGCTGCGTCCAGGCCTGCAGTAACAGAGGGCATCACCTGTCACTTTTGCCGCAAGCCCGGACACATGAAGTTTAACTGCCCGGAGCGGAGGCAGACCGCGCCAGCTCCTGCACCACCTACACCTCGCCCACGGCAACTGCCGCCAGCCAGCGCACCCCAGCCGGGAGCACCCAACAACGTCATGTTCGCAGGTGGGAGAGGGATCCACTCCGCTACGAGCAACCACCAGCTGGTTACAGTGAACGACCAGCTTGTTACCGGTTTCCGCGACACTGGAGCGGATGTCACCCTGGTGCGTGCGCACCTGGTCCCGACGGAAAATATCCTCCCTGACAAATACCTTACCCTCACTGGAGTGGGGGGCACTCTTTCTCGCATTCCCCAGGCTCGGGTGTCCATCGATTGGGGGGTGGGGGTTCAAGAGAAGGTTGTTGGGGTCCTGGACCAACTGCCGGTCCCAGTTTTGTTGGGGACCGACCTGGGCAAGCTTGTGTCCTATTATGAACCTGCCCCAAGCCCCTCAGACTGCCAGGAGGGAGACGGACTCTCCGCCCACACTAAGGTACTTTGCACCAAGGGGCAAGAACAGGGGGGAGGTGGGTTGAATGTGCCCAGTCCAGGGGTACCGAGTCCAATAGTACCTGTGTCACAGGTACCTGTGTTTGATATACCGATTGTTTGTGATGAAAATGTTGTTGTACCTGTCACTGTAATTCATGCATGCAGCCAGGATGTGAGTAATGCCAGTATGTGCCAGTCTGAAGGTGTACCTGTACTGGCAGTAACACGCAGCCGCGCTGCTCAGAACCTGGGCTCAGAGCAGGTGGAAGAGGTTCCGGCCTCCTCCCCCTCCTCTGACCACAGGGATGGTAGCCTTCAGCCACTAACTGCATATGCCACGGGCCAGCTGGCTGAGAGCGAGAGTGCTGCATTTGTGCAAGCACTCCAGACTGACCCTAGCCTCGAGGCACTCAGACGGCAGGCTTCGGAGCCCCTCACGAATGAAGATACCTTCAAGGTATATTGGGAAGGTGGTAAGCTGTACAGCGAGCCTGTACAGCCCACCGAAGGTGAAACAAGTGTGGGTACCAAGTTGCTTGTGGTACCCAGTGCCTTCCGGGGGCATGTGCTGAAGTCCGCACATGACATTCCCCTGGCAGGGCACTTGGGAATCCACAAGACACTTGACCGTATCCAGGGTCATTTCTACTGGCCCAGGATGCGGATCGATGTGACCAACTATTGCCGCTCATGTACTGTTTGCCAAAAGGTAAAACGGGCTGGGAACCCCCGCAAGGCTCCCTTGTGTCCACTGCCAATCATAGGTGAGCCCTTTCACAGAGTGGCAGTCGACATAATTGGACCATTGCCCACTCCCAGCAGCAGTGGCAAAAGGTACATCCTGACGGTGGTGGATTACGCCACCCGCTATCCTGAGGCCATGGCGCTTTCCTCCCTGAGGGCGGACAAGGTAGCAGACGCGCTACTTAACATTTTCTCCCGAGTCGGGTTCCCTGCGGAGATGCTCTCCGATCAGGGATCCCAGTTTATGTCCGAACTCATGGAGGCCCTGTGCAAAAAGATACACATGACGCACATTGTCTCCAGTCCCTACCACCCGCAGACCAATGGACTGTGTGAACGGTTCAACGGGACGCTGAAGCAAATGCTGACCACGTTTGTTGAGTCGCAAGGTGGGGACTGGGAACGATACCTGCCTCATCTGTTGTTTGCGTACAGGGAGGTGCCGCAGGAGTCAACCGGGTTTTCCCCGTTTGAACTCCTGTATGGGAGGAATGTCCGAGGACCCTTACAATTGATGCGGGAGACATGGGAGGGCAAGGGCGACCCCACTGATGTCTCCGTGGTCGATTACGTCCTCAAGTTCAGGGACAAAATGGAGTCCCTGTCCGCAGTAGTGACCAACAACCTGGCCCAGGCTCAGGCCAAACAAAAAGCATGGTACGACCGCACTGCTGGAGAGCGGTCATTTGATGTGGGTGACAAGGTATATGCCCTTCTTCCCGTGAGGCAGAACAAGCTGCAAGCAGCCTGGGAGGGGCCTTTTACTGTAGTGCAGCGGTTAAACCCTCTGACGTATCTAGTGAACATGGGGGGCAGGAAGCAGAAGAGCTTTCATGTAAACATGCTGAAGGCCCACCATGACAGGACCCAGTATGCGCTGCCAGTGTGCAGCCGGTTAGAGCAGGGAGAGGCAGACCCCCTGTTAGACCTGCTGGCTGACGTACGAGATGTGGACGGCGACCTAAACGTCAATCCACAGCTCGCCTCAGCCCAGCAAGAGCAGTTACAGAAGGTGCTGGGCCAGTACCAGCACACCTTCTCCGGTATCCCGGGGCGGACCAGTATGGCGGTGCATGGGGTAGATACAGGTACCCATCCCCCCATCAGGCAATCCGCTTACCGTGTCTCTCCCGAGGTACAGGCGGACATGCAGAAGGAGGTGAGGGAGATGCTGGAGTTAGGGGTGGTTCAAAAGTCCAGTAGTGCCTGGGCAGCCCCTGTTGTCCTGGTCCCCAAGAAGGACCAGACAACTCGGTTCTGCGTAGACTACAGGAAACTGAACGCCATCACCACTACAGACGCCTACCCCATGCCTCGCATTGATGAGCTGCTAGATACACTGGCATCAGCCAGGTACCTATCAATCATGGATCTGAGCCGGGGGTATTGGCAGATACCACTTGCACCTGACGCGAGGCAAAAGTCGGCCTTCATCACCCCTTTCGGCCTCTTCGAGTTCACGATGATGCCCTTTGGGATGAAGAACGCCCCCGCCACGTTTCAGCGGGCCGTGAACGACCTGCTAGAGGGAATGCAAGGGTTCGCTGTAGCGTATCTGGATGACATTGCGGTGTTCAGCCCCACCTGGGAAGAACACCTCAAACACCTGTCCCAGGTACTAGAGAGGCTGGCCATGGCCAATCTGACGGTTAAACCGAGTAAGTGTCAGATTGGCATGACCGAGGTGCAGTACTTAGGTCACCGGGTGGGGGGTAACACCCTGAAACCTGACACGGGAAAGGTGGACGCCATCCTGGCATGGCCTCGACCTATCACGAAAAAGCAGGTCCAGGCGTTCCTGGGGACCGCCGGCTACTATAGGAAATTTGTTCCCGCCTATAGTACACTGGCGAAGCCCCTGACCGATGCCACTAGCAAGAAGCACCCCAAGGTTGTTAGCTGGACCCCCGCTTGCGAGAATGCCTTCCAGGCCTTGAAGCAGGCCCTCGCAAGCGCCCCTGTGCTTCAGGCCCCAGACTTCAGTCGTCGGTTTGTGGTGCAAACCGATGCCTCTGACTACGGTCTCGGCGCAGTCCTCAGCCAGGTGGATGGAAAGGGGGATGAACACCCTATCCTCTACCTGAGCCGGAAGCTCCTGCCCCGAGAGGTAGCCTACTCCACAACTGAAAAGGAGTGCCTGGCGA